>NW_006408648.1:8087015-8094950 GCF_000296735.1 Chrysochloris asiatica | reverse complement strand
GATAATAATCAATGTAATGAAACAAGCTATATGAATGGTTGAATGTGAAGCTGATGATGTGCCCTGTAAACTTTCACTCAATCCAAAATAAAAACATTTAATTAAAAAAAAAAGAAATAATTGCTTCACATTTTGATAATTTTGTTGCAGTAGTTTTTGACTTGTTGTTGTTGTCAGGTGCCATCGAGTCAGAACCGACTCATAGTGACCCCATGCACAGAAGAACAAAACAATGTCCGATCCTGGGCCAACCTCACTACCGCCGCCACACTTGACGCCATCAATGATGTCACCTAGCTGACTTAGCCTTGTATAAATGTTTATTACATCCCATTACACTATAAAAGAATCAATGTCAATATACTTGGTTTATTGGCTTCTATTTTGGAACATGTGTGCCCTACAATTTTATTTAGTTAGTGTATGACATTTACTTTTCTTTATTTTTCTCAAGTATAATGTTAAATCAAGACCCTTAGTTATCTAAAAAAACCGTAGACTCCATTTTTTTGTAAATGTACAACTTAATAAAATATACTCTTCAAAATGACAATCTGAGTTGTCTTCTTGATGCATACATTAAATCTTAGTACTTAGCTTCATTAAGCCCTTTGCCAATCCATACCTTAAAAAACAAACAAAACCAACAACTATAAAATGCAAAAGGGGAGTGGAGATGCTTTAAGTCATCTTAAAGTCAATTTTTATATTAATCATTTCTTAAGAAACCTATTTTAATAGTTTTCTTCGAAAGTCTGAATACTTTAATATTCCCATGAAATTAAAATAAGACTGATTTATCCAAATAATTTTATTCTTATTTTCTCAATATTTATCTTAAATTTAAAGGCTGCTATTCATAAAAAGAGGATAATTAGTCTCATTTGTCCAAAATGAAGAAAAAGTCATTTCTCACAAAATAAGTATTAATTTAACAAAATTACATTTCCTTTATGTGGGCCCTTTATGTGTGGGGATTATCAAGAATCTACACAACAAAACGCTAAATTTTGGAATCAGCTGAGAATAAGCCAAAGTTTCCTTGAGTAAACATAATTTTAACCATAATTTCCTTAAATACATTTTTAAAAGTAAATGAAATCAAAAGACAAAAGTAATCACATAATTCTGGAAAAATAGTTCTAGTCACAAAGGTCTTATTTAGGTTTATGGGTAATGCTCAACTTATAGGGAAAAATGTCCATATTTGAAAACAGCTACAAGGATCAAAGTAGAACACAAGATTGTAATGAGCAGTGTCACAAAACATACTAATGAGGTATGTATAGTCAATCCCACTGGAACCTGTAGAGTCACATTCTTAAACACCTATGGAGAGAGAGACAGAGAGAGCAATTAAATAGAGACCACTTAACATGTACAACCTAAGGGGAGACTGGAGTCCTGGAGTGCTGCTGTAGGATAAGCACTACTATAACCTCAAGGTCAGCGGTTCAAATTCACCACTAGCTCCTTGGAAACTCTTATGAGTCAGAACTCCACTTGTCGGCATTTAACAATAATAACAAGGAGAAACTATTTCTTTGATTTTGAATTTGGTAATTTTCTTTCTTTTTTTATTTTAACTATGTTTCAGTCAATGGTGGCTGTGTGCCATGGAGTCGGTTCAGACTCAGCGACTCTGTACAGGGTTTCCGAGGCTGTAAATCTTTATGGGAGCAGACTGCCTCATCATTCTCCCGCGGAACAGCTGGTAGTTTCAAACTGCTGACTTTGTGGTTTGCAGCCCGATTCGTAACCACTACATTACCAGAGCTCCTTTCAGTCAATAGGCTATACTATATGTAACGTTATTAAAAGCTTATCCTTGTTGTTGTTGTTGTTGTTGTTAAGTGATGTCCAGTTGCTTTCAACTCATATTGCTCCTGTTTAGGGTTCCCGACTCGATGGCACTTAACAACAACAACAACAAGGGTTTCCAAGGAGCAGCTGGTGGGTTTGAACAGCTGACCTTGTGGTTTACAGTCCAGCGTTGATCCTACAGTGACACACCAGGAGTCTAAATGTTCATTAGTTCTAACTTTTTCTACTTTTTAAAATATAAAATTAAGTATGCACTTAAAATTTTTTTGAATGCCAGCTAGTTCACATCTGTAATGACTACAAACATCTACTTCCTTTTATTATGATTCATATTAGAGTGCAAAATTCTAACTTGGTGGCCTAACAAAAAAATATTAAAACAACAATAAAACCAAAGTATCCATTTATGCCTCTGTTTTGCTGGCTCTCTCCCCAAATTTAAAAAGTTTATTAATGACACACTGCAAAAACTGAATGTGTCCTTATCTATGATCACACAACAATAGTTTGATAGGGATTACTAGCAACTCAGGAGTTCTCTGCTTAATGTAGTTTCTATTTTCTACTTTGTTTTGAAGCTGAAAGGGCATAATTAGAAAGCGTGGGAAATTTCATGGTCCAAAATCAGTTTTTTAAAACAAATTTTTAAAAAATTAAAATTTGAGTAACTTGGGAATACTTTAAGTTTTGGTTTCTTCTTAAAAAGATAAACACTTGGATTATAACTTCACACAAAAAGCTACCAACTCAATCTGTAACAAAAGATTACCTGCAAATTATCTTTCATCAAACTGTATATTAAACAAGCAAACCTTAATATAGGTTATGGGCTGACTAATGGCCACCTATTTTTCTGGCATATATAAACAAGAAATATAACAAAAGGTAAAAAATAAATACAACCAAAGTGCTTAATTATAGTCTTCTAATTCAAGTTTCATGTTTCAAAGGGAACTGAATGCCAAATGTTTTAAGAGTATACTTATTTTGTAGTACTGTACATTACCAATTTTGTCTCAATAAATCATAAGTAAACACTAATCATATGGTTCATTCACATAAAAATATCAAATGCAATTCTCCAGATGTATTTTATAGTTTGGGGAGAAAAAGTTAGACATCATACGACAAAGGCAATCTACTCTAAGTGCATAAAATGTTAATGCAGTTGTCAATTTTCCTAATTGTCTGCTCAAAGAAAATTCCCCAACATAAAACAGCAGTAGTGCTTTGAAGTAAGCCTTCAGTATAAGTTGTTTGCTGAGCTAGCAACACAAAAGCAACCACAGGAAAATATTTCCAATAGCCACAATGTATATATGAACAAATCTCTTTTATCCAACTGAAATTTATTGTATTTGCTGGTTTAAATTTTATTTTTATTGTAAACTCCTTATTAAAATGTCCATTGTAGGAACCATGACAAGACTGTGCCATTGAACAAAGAAACCCTCCCTGTCTTAAAGAGAATTAGGAGCAAACAGAAATAACAGTAACGCTACAAGTATCTTTTTTTTTTAAAATAAGTATCTTTTAAAAGGTAGCTCATAAAAGAGGAAAAAAGGGATAGGAAATAAAGTGGGAAAGAAAGGAAATGAATTGCTGAAAAGCTTATACTCTGAAGACAGGAAAGAAGGAATCTGTCAATTAAAAAGAATAAGTAGAAACAGTAGACTCCTAAGACAAAACCAGTGTCAATGCAGTCCTTAATGTTATTGTCAGTATCTTTAAGCTGATTCCTACTCTTAGCAATCTTATGCAAAAAAACCCTCCTAAATAATGAAGCTAAAGTGCAAGGTTGGTAATCCAAGCCACCAGCTGCTTCTCAGAAACCCTACACAGGGTTGGTATGGGTCAGAATCGACTCCAAGGCACTTAACAACAACAAAAGTGAAAGGAAGATCAATATCCTAAGCATTGATGTTGTTGTTAAGTGTCTTTGACTCAGCCCTGACTCATAGCAACCCAATACAGGGTTTCCAAGGATAGGCTAGTGAGTTTTAACTGCCTACCTTGTGGTTCCAACTGACAGTGTGCTCCTTTGCAGTGTGTATCCTACAGCACTACACCAGGATTTCATCCTAAGCATTAGTGACTTGAAATGGACTGATATTGGCCATTTTCTATCAGATAATTCCATTGTCTACAATACTAGGAATGACAATTTGAAAAGGAATGGCATCATATTCATCATTTAAAAATAACATTTCATGATTTATCTTGAGGTACAACACTGTCAGTGATAATATGATATCATATGTCTGCAAGGAAGACCACTCTTAATACAACTATTACTCAAATTGAAACTCTAAGTCACTAATACCAAACACGAAACTGCATTAGTGGATTACCAGGTTCTCCTTCCTAGTACATCTATCTTAGTCTAGAAACTTCACTGAAACCTGTCTGCCGCAGTTGATCCTGCTAGTCTCTGAGTTACCAGTGGTGTAACTATCAGCATCACAGCAACATGCAAGCAAAAATAATAAATTTTAGCTAGGATGTGGGGAAACTGGAACCCCTATCCACTGCTGGTGGGAATGCAAAATGGTATAGCTGTTGTGGAAAAGAGTGAGGCAGTTCTACAAAAAAAATTAAAAAACAGAATTATCATTTGACCCAGCAATTCCACTCCTAGGTATATACCCAAAAGATCTGAAAGCAGAAACTCAAAAAAAGATTTACACACCAGTGTTTTTTGCAGCACTATACAAAATAGCCAAAAGATGGAAACAACCTAAATATCCACCAACAGATGAATGGATAATGTGGTACATGCATACAATGGAATACTACTCAGCCAGTATAATGAAGTCAGCTACAAAGCAAAAAGAGGAAATAGTGTAGGTAGAGAGTTGCCAAATGGCAAAAAAAATCAAGTAGATTTCAAGATAAAACAGATTATTTTAAGCAGGGGAAAAAATCAATAAATTACAGGGTAACCTCAAAGAATAATAATAATCTGTACATCAACAAAAAAGGAGGAAAATCAGAAAGTTTTAGTAAACATTAACACAACAGAAATGAAAATAAAAAGAAAACCCACAAACAATATGAACTCAGCATAGAAAATTATGTGGAACAAAGAATCCAGCAGCACCACAAAAACACTTAGAAAAATGACAACAATCAATTTATACCTATTAGTAATCACACTTAATGTAAATGGATTAAACGTGGCAGTCAAAAGACATAAAGAGCAGAGCAGAATGGATAAGAAAACAGGTTCCTTCAAGAGTCATCAAAAAGATGGAGACAGCCTAAATGCCCATCAACAGAAGAATGGCTAAATAAACTTTAGTACATACACACAATGGAATACTACAAAATGTTGCAGAATACGACAAATCTGTGAAATACCTCACAGCATGGTTAAACCTGGAGGACATTATGCTGAGTAACATTAGTCAATCACAGAAGTATGACATTAAGATGCTTGGCTGTCTTTTGGATCTTGGTTTCCCTTGCCTACCATTGTAAAATAGATACTTGGGGGGTGGGGGTGGGGCTGGGGGGAGGAAAGGAATAGCCAGAAACATCACTATAGAAAGCTTATAAGTCTGTCTTCAGCCTATAACTGATTGGAATATCTTAAAGGGGGCTAGAAGTTGCCCAGTGAAGGAGGCTTCCTGTGGAGCCTTTACATTGCACAAGACCATAGGTGGAATCCAGAACCCCATCCAGAACAGACTGAGGTAGGAAATTTCCACTGGAAAGGACGAGTAGTCCAGCCTGGAATGGTTAGAAGAACAGAAGATACTTCGTGAAAGAAAGACCGCCAGGAAAAATCTGAAACAATAACGGCAGTCTGATTACTACAAGAACAAGTAAGCTGTTCTCCTGGGAGCCATCAAGGCAAGTGGTCGGGACCCCTCAGAGCAAATCCCCTTCCAAGATGAGACTCAAGGGGAAAACATGAGCAGGCATGTGGTCTTGCTGGTGACCATGTTGGTCACCCATAAGGGGAAGATGGGGGGTGGGGGTGGGGTACAGCAATGAAGTTGCGAGCTAAACCCGACCACATTCAATATCCCTGAGAACCCGGGTGGAGACCTGGTTGGCCAGAAGTACGGCAAGACGCAGGGATTCCTGGGCCCAGAGGAAGTGACATGGCCACAGAGGACTAGAGTGCAGAGTGAAGCGTCCAGCTGATATGAAGTGAGGGGAGATGCACAAGAACACCCATACTTGCAGATAATACCCACTTGACCTGGCTTCGAAGGCTGGATGATCAGAACTCAACTAGAAGAAGAAAGAAGGGGTGGGGGTGGGGGCAAGAAAAAAGAGTAACCTGATACAATTTGACAAACTTTACCTATACTTACGGATGTCATGGCTCAAAAAAGGAACAAATCTTTACAGCAAGGCTCACTCCCACCCCCTTGGAACACAGGGTTGACAGGGATGGGCAACTTAGACATTGACTACCCAAAATGGGGTGTGTGTGTGTGCTATAAAGGCAAGAAGTGACTGGCTTACAAGCTTTCAAGAGGGAGCCTAGTTCCAAATGGGGCAGAGGAAGGTATAATCTCCACTGAATCATTTCCAATCTGTTGGGACCGGGCCTGCGAAAGGAAATGGGGATAAGACCCTTGTGGTACAATACTGAATAATTGCCATCAGGACTGATTGTGAGGGTAGGAAATATAGAGGTAGATGTTTTTTGACAAAAAGAGGGAAGTGATTGATTTTGCAGCCCATGAGCAGAGATCCCTGGGACCATCAAGTGAGAAGAATGGAAAGTGGGACCCCACCCAGAGATCATCAGTTTTATACTCAACAAATCATATAATTTGTTTTATTACAATGATTATAATTCCCTCCATGTACATCAGTTAACAATATTGCTTTCTATTCATTTTAACTCTTTTTTTTTTTTAAACACTCAGTGATATATAATAATTTAAACTACCAAAAAGCACATTCTGCAAGCCTGCCTCTTGGCCGCCAGCTCTCAGTCCCTCTCTTCCCATGAATCTAGAGTCCTAAGATGCTCCCTCTCTCCATGTCCCCATCTCTGGTGTCACTGCTTCTCTGGATAAGGTCCAGTATTCCGTTTGTGCTCTTCTCCCTTGATGGTCCTAGGGCCCTCTGTTTCTGGACTGTAAGATTAACTACTCCCCCATTTGATACAAAACTTCTACCTTTACAATTGTGACAGCCACAATTAGTTATGATAACAATTACTCCCTATTGAATCTCAGGAATCTTATCCCCATCTCTTTTTACCAGACCTATCTAGACAAGATGAAAACTTTTCAGTGGGGACTCTGTCTTCCCCCACACACTCTTAAACTAAACTCCCTCTTGAAACCCTGTAAGCCAGTCACTTCGTGCCTTTATCATCCCCTCATTTTAGGTAGCCAATGTCTAAGTTGCCCATTCCTATCTACCCTGTGTACAGAGGGGATAGCATTTATATTTGATGTGACTATTCCTTCCCTCTCTGTTGGTATTTTGAACTACTACCTCCATGAGCATAGGTCAAGTTCATCAAATTGTAGCAATTTATACTCATTTCCTTTATCAAAAATTGTTTTCCTTTTTATCTTCCTCTAGTCAAGTTCTCTGGTAGTGTAGTGGTTACGAATTGGGCTGTGAACCACAAGGTCAGCAGTTCAAAACTACCAGCTGCTCTGCAGAAGAAAGATGGGGCTTTCTGCTCCCGTAAAGATTTACAGCCTCGGAAACCCTGTTCAGGGTTGCTATGGGTCGGAACCGATTCGATGGCACTTAACAACAAGTCAAGTTCTGATTATCAAGCCATTGAGGCTAGGTTAGATGGGTACTATCTGCAAGTTTGGGTGTTCTTGTGCATCTCTCCTCCCTTCATATCAGCTGGATGCTTCACTCTCAGGTCTAGCCCTCTGTGGCTATGTCCTTGTCCATGGGCTGAGGTGTCCCTAGGTCTCACCACACTTTGGACCAACCAGCCCTTCCTCTTCTCTCTCTCATCTCCAGGTCAACAGGAGTCTAAGAAACATGGTTGAACTCAGCCCATTTCTTCATTACTGTCTTTCCCTCTCTTCCACTCACCAGTAAACCAATGTGGTCACCAGCAAGCTTGCATGCCTGCTCATGTGTTCCCTTTGAGTTTCAGTCTTAGAGGGG
>NW_006408648.1:8085344-8086915 GCF_000296735.1 Chrysochloris asiatica | reverse complement strand
CGATGGCACCTGACAACAACAACAGGAGTCAGAACCTACTCAAGGGTATTAACAACAACTTCTGGTATGAGGAAAATTTAGGAGAGATCACTTTGGATTACGGTGGTCAGAGAAGGTATCTTTGAGGAGATGACATTTAAGCTGAGAACAGAAAGATGAGAAAGAGACACAGTCATGAGAAGCGTTCAAGGGAAGGGCACAGCAGGCAGGGGGAAGAAAGTGGTTTTCAGTGGTTAGTTTAAAAGTCTGTGTGCTCCCAAACTTGCAGATAGCACCCATTTAATCTAGCTTGGATGGCTTGCTGACCAGAACTTGATCAAATGAAGATAAAGAAGTTTGATATAGGGAGCAAGCATAAGCTGCTACACCAGTTGCCCAAAATTCCAACTGATAGAGAAGGATTCTCTATATTAAGGATCAGGCATGTCTCCTCATTACACAGGGTTGAGCAGGACAGGCAATTTAGACTTTGGCTATCAAAATTGTGGGGCTGGCTTGCAAGCTTTCACGAGGACACTTAGTGTTAGAAGGAGGAGGGTAAGATAGAATCCCCATTGAATGGTTTTCCTCCTGTCCAGATGGGTCTGGTGAAAGGGATTGGGTGGTAATGGGGATAGGATTTTATGATTCCATTTTAATTGTTATGACTAATGGTGATTGTCACAACTGTAAATGTAGAAGAGGTGTAACTAAAAGGGGGGAGCAGTTAATCTGTCATCTGAGGTACAGAGGATCCTAGGACCATTAAAAGGGAAGAACATGAGAAGAGTGAGGGACCCTAACCAGAAAAGTGGTGACAACAGAGATGGTGTCAAAGGCGATGGCATAGAGAGACAGAGCAGCAGTGGACTAAAGGTCCATGGACTGAAAAAGGCAGTGTGCCTGCAGGCAGGAGGCTGGTTTGCAAAATGTGCCCTTTGGACATTTAAATGAATATATATTTTCAATGTGCTATGTGTACATTAAAAAAAAAAAGGTGACAGAGGTAAATACTGTTAGCTGATAGTGCATGGAGGGGATTGTAAGCATTGCAATGATTCATTGAATGTAAAACTGATGATCTGCTCTATAAACCTTCACTCAATTCACAATAAAAGCTCTTAAAAAAAGCCTGTGTATCTGGAATTTAGAACGAAAAGGATACAGTAGTATGAGAAAATACTACAGTAGTAAAGATTCAGGTTATAAAGCATCCTGAATACTATGGTAAGGAGTGAAGATTTTATTCCAGGAAGTGATGTTACCTGGTTTACACTTTTAGATCACTAGACTGTTGCAAGGAGACTGAAGTATAAAAGTGAAGGGAAATGAAAAGGGTGGCAATAATCCTGACTTACATTAGGGAGATACCGATGGAAATGGAGAGATACTGAGATTTAGTTTATCTCTGGGCAAGCAAATGTCTTTAATACACACACATTTCTGAGGCTGTAAATCTTTATGGAATCAGAGAACCTCATCTTTCTCCCATGGAACAGCTGATAGTTTCGAACTGCTGACCTTGCAGTTCACAGCCCGATTCATAACCACTACGCTACCAGAGCTCCTTCAATAGACAGAGGGTTGTGTTA
>NW_006408648.1:8071951-8085244 GCF_000296735.1 Chrysochloris asiatica | reverse complement strand
TAGTGAGTCTATGTTAACGGGGTAGGAATGATGGAAACAGAGGGTGCGAAGGGTTGTACAACTCGAGAAATGTAGTAATCAGTGTCCCTAAATTACACACAGGTGAACGGCTGTACATTTTGTTATGTGTACTCTGAACCACCAAAATCACCATTTGGCAACCACCAAAATAAACAACATTTAGAAGAAGAAAATGAAAAGCACTGTAATTGTACCTCAGCTCTGGACTAATAAGGCATGAGACTAATCCTCAGACTCTAGTCCCAAAATTAATTGATTTAATGACTCTATTTAAGTCAGGAACCACTGCTGCCAATAGTAACGAAAGAATTACATTAAAAGCAAACAAAACCACTCCCAGTTTTCGATGGTATAATATAAAATGCTTATTAATCCCTTAAATGTGGGAGACACATTACAGAAAGCATTAGGTGAGGTAGCATAATCCAAAAATAATAAAATATTAGCTTACTGATTTATACTTCATGTTTTTCCATTGGCAGATATCATTATTCTTCAAAGAACAAGGAGCTGCCACTTCTGACTGAGCCCAGCATTTCAAAACTGGGAACTCTGGAAAAAAAAAAAAAAATTGATAGAATACAATGTTCTAATACCTGCATTTGGGTTAGAAGCCGGACTTGTATTGAACATAAGTCTTTCATGTTAGAATATAAGTATTCACATATTTTAATACAGTCTATACAAGGGGGCTTCATATGTTTGTGGAAAAATATAATGAAACTATAATGGAATTTTCCCACTAACTTCTTGAGGCTCCCTTGTGTATCATTTGGAGGTACTTTTCACATGCTATTTTATTTTAGCAGCTTGTTAAATGTGAATGGCTAAGAAATTATAGCATTATTAAGGTTGCACAGCAGTTGGATCATACTTCTGGATATATTTTCACGTAGTAAACACCCACAAAAAGAGTACTCAGATCAAGAAACAGAATAATATCAGAATCCTACAAGTTCACTCATGAGGGGGCACCCTTTAGAAAATGTATTTAGGGCAAGTAAAAGATACCATCCATGACAGAAAAGTAGACTGCATGAAAAGCTAGTAGAGTTGTACGAATTTTCATTATCTTATAATGAAACAGATGATGGTAACAAATGTATGATTAAAACCTTTCTTTCAGTCCTTAGAAAAGTGCTACTGACCTTTGATAATATTCTGTGTCAGCCCAAATTTAGAGCCACAAAGAGACAAAATCTGAAAAGGGCTTAAGTTAAAGAAAAAGACTTGACTATAGAAAAACTAAAGATGAGTGAAAGCATAGTTTTTCTTAACGTATCAAAATCTTCACATAAAAACTAAAATAACAATTAAAGAGCAAATCCCAAAATTCACGGACAACGTTTATAAGAGAATTAGGTGTAACAGTATTCCCTCAAATCCCCAAATACTTGCAAGTGGAAAGAAAACAGCAAAAGCCACAAATCCTGTAACACCAGCATCTGTGCAGAAACAAAAAAGAGAAACAAAGGGGCAACTGAAGCACCTGAAAATAAGAGAACCCCAATTAGCTAACAGGTATTACTAGAAAGCACAGGGATTCAAACTGAGGAAAGCAATGAAATTTGTAGGGGCTTTGCCCACTTCAACAACAGATGAGCTTGTGGGATTCACAGTATAGTGAAGAGAAAGTGACAAGAGTGTATTCAAAACTGAGGCGAGCAGGGTTAATTAAAATGAAAGAGAGAAGGTTCACATAAAAGTGGAAAATGGAATACAAAACTGAACAACATCTCTTCAGACAACAAAGAGATCACCAGAAAGAAATGCCCATAAAACAGATAAAAATGATCACTATTTCAAAATGGGCAAACAGACTTAAAGAAAAGGATATAGATATAAAAGAACACCTAGACAAAAATAACATGCAGCTTTATAAGGACAAAATAGTTAGATCATCATCACACTTTAGGCCAGGAGTTGGCAAATTATTTTTTAAAGGGCCAGATAGAAAACATTTCAGACTTTGCGGCCATATGGTCTTTGTTGTACCTAGGTACTCAACTCAGCCAATGCAAAAGCAGCTGGTGACTGTGTAATCCAACAGGTGTGGTTCTGTTCCAATAAAACTATAGTAGACCAGATTGCATCCCGAGGCTGTCGTTTACTAGCCCTGGCGTCAGGTTAAATGAAATTGGAGGAACATGATGAAGAAACTCAAGGGAAAAAAAATGTAAGCCAAGGATATAAAATATAATAATTATATCCTCTGAAAATGTAGAGGATATAGTAAAATCGTTAAGAAATGAAGCAAGAAGATAAAGAAAAAAGTGTCTAATTATCTTCAGTAATTATTGGTGATGTATGTGGTGCTGCGGGTTAATGTGCTGGATTGCAAGGTCGGTTTGAAGTGCAGGTCAGTGGTTCAAACTCACCAGTCACTCCTCAGAAACCCTAAACAGGGTTGCTACGAGTTAGAACCAACTCTATGGCACTTAACAACAGCAACAAATGTGTGTACAGGGAGCATGGTGGCTCTATATGATAAGCACTGGACTGCAAACCACAAGGTTGGTGGTTCAAGCCCACTAGCTTCTCTTCCGGAGAAAAAAATGAAGTTTTCTGCTCCTGCAAGAATTTAAAGCCTTGGAAACTCTATACAAGGATGCTATGAGTCAGTATCGACTCAATGGCACTTAACAACAACAATGTGTATACATATGTGAATACGTATGTATATATTTGTTCTCTGAAAAAGTCTAGAAAAAATGACCAACCCAGGAGTAATTTTAAATTAACAGTCTTACCACCAATATTTCACTAAAAGAAACTAGGTGTTCATAGTGAAATGGCTGGTTCCAGGTCAAAGGCAAAAAATGTACAAAATGGGCCTGGAATAAAATGGGTCATCCTAGATAGGAAGTAAGCTATGAAAATCTAGAAGGGTCATCTTAAAAGGAATTAGGAGTCAACCGAAAGAGGCTTCTACTGTCTAAAAACAGGATGCTTTGAATTTCAACAATGATAAAAAATACAACTGACTAAAATTCTAACATGTTGTTTTATTGCTGTATGCTGTCAAGTCAATTCTGACTCATAGTGACCCTCTAAGACAGAGTAGAACTGCCTCATAGGGTTTTCTATACAGATTGCGCCATCTTTTCTCCAGCAGAGCCAAAGGTGCGAACTGTCAACCTCCCAGTTTGCAGCTCATTGTTTAACCAATGAGCCACCAGTCTCCTTTCAAATATGTTAAAATTCATTTATTAATATTTTAAAAACTGATTAATCACCTTCTGAGGATGACAGAAAACAAATTCATTATCTTGTTGTTGCTATGTGCTGTTGAGTCAGTTCCAACTCATAGTGACTTTGATTCATGATCTGAAAAGCCAATAAATAAAGGGGAAGAGTCAGGTACCTCTGTTATCTTTCCCATATGATATTAGTACCAAATAGCAGATGAGGAAAAGAGCCCTGGTGGCATAATGGTTAAGCACTTGACTGCTAACCAAAAGGTTGGTAGTTCAAACCCACCAGCCACTCTGCAAGAGAAAGAGAGCAGTCTGTGTCTATAAAGATTCACAATCTTGGAAATGCTATGGTAGGTTGCTATGAATTGGAAACCTAGTTGAAGGCACACAACAACAGTAGATGAAGGAAACATAAGGGAAAAATTACTATTTGACAACCCTCAGTGGATGAATGGATCTAGGTAACGAGAATCAAAGGGTGCTAACATCATAAAAAGAGACACAGTCAGACACCATACATCTCCTGATAAAACAACACAGAACCACCCGATAGTCTTGCCAATGGAAGCCAGCTGCCAATTTCCAGGAAGTAAAGACAACAGAGGAGCATGCTGAACTGGTCAACAAAACCCTAACTACAAGAAATTTTACAGGTCAAAAGGCCATGTTCTTCAAAAAACAAATGTTAAAGAAAAGAAAGGAATAGAAGGTAAACCTGTAAATTAAGAGATGTAATGGAGATAACATTTTTTTAAGCGGACAAGGGTTAGTTTTAGAAGGAGGGACAGAGCCCATTGAACTGCTGTGATTGGGACAGGGCCCACAGAACTACTGCTAGGGTGGCTGGCAAAGTTCTATCTCCTGACCTGGGTAGCAGTATTTGCCATATAATAATTCACTAAGCTATATTTTACTTGTAGATTTTTCTACATCTATGTTTCATTTTGTAAAAACAAAACAAAAAAATTTTCTAAACAAACATTACTTTTGTCTTTTCTACAGACTTGCCACTATACCTGTTATTTTTATTTTCAACCCTCACCTTGGTCACAGTACATCAATAAATCTGGGTTATTGACCACAATAAATGTTTCTCCCTCTTTACTATGTGGCCGATGATAGCGGTAGTGCACAGGCAAAAATGCTCGAAAACAATCAATGCACTGTGAATCTTGTCTGGCATAGATGAGAATCTCCGATTCCTTGGATAAATAATTAGGCGCTTCTATATTAAAGTTTTCTGAAACCATCACTGCCTGTCAAAAAGAAAACAAATATTAATCTAAAAGAAATGAATTTGGTTTTTAAAAAAACAGAAAACAGAAGAATGCCTCACAAATAAAGTATCCAATTTACCCCTCCTGTACGTAGTTTCCTTTCCAGTTTTGAGTAGAAAACACAAGACGTGATCTGCATTTAATAAAAGTTTATTGACTGAAAGTAAAATGGAGAATTATACTCTTGGGTGCCAAATGTCTCCATAAACCAACTGTCATTTAGCGACCCTATGACAGGGCGGAGCAGAACCGTCCCATTGAGTTTCCAAAGCTGTAGATCTTTCCAGAAGCAGACTGCCAAATCTTTTTTCTGCAGAGAGGTTGGTAGGCAGTTGAGAACTTTATCAACTGTGCCACCAAGACTCCTGAATTTCTCCATAGTAAAAGTTATTCCTGTGTAATATCCTTATGCACTTGTTTAGATGACAAAACCAGTCCTAAGAAAAGAAATTTTGTGACTAAATTTGGAATTATTCAATAAGTATAAAAACTACTACATTGGGTTAAAATGATTGGTATCATTCTGGTAATTTCCTGTTCTTCACAGAAGCAAGTAAGATGGTAATGAGTAAGACAAGGAGCACTGTGGTCAGGAAGTCAAAGCAAAGCCTATAGATCAGCACTCTTTCAATACCAGGTACAAAGTTAATGGAAAAAATGGTACAAGATGCTTTAATAAAAATAACGGTTCTCTACAGCACATAACTACCACCACCACCCAAAGTGAAAATGCACATATAGCCAAAAATAGCCTGAATTGTAATGTGATATATACTTATATATACATTATAACATACACATGCAAATATTTACACGTATCTGTGTATATGCATATAGAGGCTTTATATGGATGTTTATAAGTATGTATGCTGTTGTTAGGTGCCATTGAGTTGGTACCGACTCACAGCGACCTTATACACAGCAGAACAAAACACTGCCCGATCCTGGTCCAATCCCACTACTGTATGTATGGACATACACAAATACACGACTTCTCTTTAGATATCTTATGCAAGGCTCTGCCATATCCCAGAGACACAGCCAGAATTACTCCTTCCCATCACAGCATGCAGCCAAATTCTCCTATTTGACAGTGAGCCCAACTGCTATTTCTTTATATGTTGCAGGTTAACGCACTGGACTGAACGGTCATTTGAATTGTAAACTCACAGTTGGCTCCTCGGAAACCCCATACAGGATCGCTATGAGTCGGAACCAAGTTGATGGGACTTAACAACAACAACAAATTGTTGTTAAGTGCTGTTGAGTTGGTTCCAACTCATAGTGACCCTGTGTAGGGCTTCCAAGAAGCAGCTGGTGGGTTTGAACTGCCGACCTTGTGGTTTGCAGTCTAGTGCTGAAAGATATATATATGTGTATGTTGTTTCTTCCCTGCTAATTACAGCAGTAACAAAAACCATTGGCAAAGATCAAGGAATTATATAATCTTTAAGAGTCATAAGAGACCTTGGAGATGGCCAAATGAGTATTTTTTTTTCCAATATCGAGCCACTGTTTGAATTCTTATACTGACTGGAAGGGAGATTACTTTGAGTCATATGGTTCTACCTACTGGTAAATGGAATCTTGATTCCCTGGCCTATAGCATTCACCAGTTGTTTCTACTTACAGTATCTGCAATTAATGTTTCCCTGAGGGTACTTCAAACATTGGAAGGCAACACTCAATGCTGCTTTCTAAGTTTTCTCCTCTTCCAGTTCCTTAGGTTTCTCATGACAGTTTCCAAACCATTCATCCTATTAGCTGCCTTCTGAAATACTCACAACTGGAAAGCCTACAGTTTAATAGCACCATTATCTTCTTCAGCCAAAAACTACATTAGCCTTTTAGCAGCCTTCTCTCAGTGTGCTATGTTTGTCACTTTAAAACTTTTTGCAGAAAACTTTAAATTGCTCCCATTATAGTTTTTTCAAGTAATTTTTATTTTTTATTAACTAAATGCAGGACTTTGGATTTATTTTGATTAAAATAAACTTGATCTTTTTGGTTATAGTTCTTTTTCTAACTGTTGAGATTTTTTTAATCCTAATTTTGTCAACCAACAGATATGTGTCATTATGAATTTAACAGCCATGTCTTCAGTATTTTTATCTAGCGATAAAAACGTTGACAGGAAATGTTGTTAAGAGAGATATCCTGCTAGAAAGTTATCGATGAACTATCTTTGGTAGGGGGTACAACTAGATATAAATTTAAATCACACCTAGTCCAAATTTTTCTACTTTGCCAATAAGGATACACACATGTACATATGGAACCCTGGTGGTGCTGTGGGTTAGGCACTGGGCTACTAACTGAAAGGTTGGCAGTTCAAACCCACCAGTTGCTCTGTGGAAGAGAGGTATATTGGTGCCTTTCTTTGAGCGCTACTATACTGTGTGTATAGGAGTCCTGGTGTGACACTGTGGGCTAATGAGTCAGACTGCAAAGTCATTTGAACTGCAAGGTTGATGGTTCAAGTTCACCAGCTACTCCTTGGAAACCCTATACAGGTTCACTATGGGGCGGAACCGACTCAACGGCACTTAACAACAACAACAACATACTGTGTGTTCTGCTGTGGTGCTGTGGGTTAATGTGCTGAATGCAAGGTAGATTAAAACCGTAAGATCTGTGGTTCAGGTTTACCAGTCGCTTCTCAGAAGCCCTACACAGGGTTGCTATGAGTCGGAACCGACTAGACGACACTTAACAACAACAATATTGTGTGTCAGGCGTTTCGTACTTCATATACATTATCTCCTTTAATTTTTCATAACAACCCTATCAAGTAGGATCTATTAACCTTATTATATAAATGAGCAAACAAAGCATCAGAATGATAAACAACACAGCTAGCAGGTAGTAGACCCAAGAATCAGAGCTCAGTCAAACTGACTTCACTGTTCAATTAGATTAAGCAACATATCAATATTTGACCAATTAAAAATTAAACATACTAAAAGCATTAACTAACTTTGTAGGGCTGCCATACAGATTACCACAAACTTGTATAGATTAAAACAGAAATTCAGTCTTTCACAGTTCTGAGGCTGGAAGTCTGCACTCAAGTTATTGCCACGCCATGCTCTCTCCAAAACCATTAGTGGTAAAAAAAAAAAAAAAAATCCTTCTTTGACTGTTCAGCTTCTGGTAGCCTGGGCATTCGTTGGCTTGTGGCAGCGTAACTCCAATCTCAGCCTCAGTCTTTATATGCCATCTTTATATGCCATAAATCAGTGTCTCCTTTTGCTTCTTCTTATAAAGATACCAGTCATAGCCCACCCTACTCTACAATGATCTCATCTTAACCAACTACATCTGCAACTATCCTAATATGGTTATATTCTGAGGTTCCAGAGACACTTGAATGGAGGGGTGAAGGGAATGTACTATCTATTCCAGTACAATATGGAAAACTGACATAAAAAATATTTTTAGTTGTGATATTTAGTATCTATGATGGCACTGTGATCTTCAATTTCTCTACTGACTTATTTTTGCTATTGTTTATTTTTTCTACAAAAAAAATACAGGATCTTTGAAAATATTGAGAAAATTTTTTTATATTAATGTAATCTACAATATAATGAAGGTGGGAATCCTGGTATGGCTCTGTAGGATAAGCTCTGGACTACTAACCACAAAGCCAGCAGCTCAAACCCACCAGTCACTCAACGAAAACTCTATACAGGATGACTATGAGTTGGAACCAACTCCATAGCACTTAACAACAACAACGATGAAGGTGACAAAGGTAGAAACAACAATTTGCTTTTATGAGAGGGCTCTGTTGGCAAAAGGATTATTTGGCGATGGTTCGAAAAATCTGAATCTCAAAAAATAAAAGTGTTTCTTTTGGGAATGATAAAAATGTATTGGAATCTGATTGTTGGTGATGGTTACACAATTTTGTGCATATTTTCTGATCTGTGAATTATATCTCATTTTTTTAAATGAGAATAATTTTCTAAAACATGAACCCCAGAGAAGATCCGAATCCATTGTAAAGCAAGATCAGTTAAGAACCAGCATCAGCTAGCCCACAAAGAGCAATGTGTGATATCTTGGAGCAGACTTAAGAGTTTCTTGAAACCTAGTTACAAATGTTATTGTTAGGTGCTGTTGAGTGACCCCACGTGACATAGTACAACTGCCCCGTGGGGCTTTCCTAGTCTGAAATCATTATGGGAGCAGATTGCTAGGTCTTTCTCCCACTGAATCACTGGGTGCGTTCAAACTTCCAATCTTTCAGTTTGCAGCTGAGCAGGTAATCATTGTACTCCCCAGGTTCTTTAGTTACAATGAGGAAGGGGGAAAAACAATATAGGATGCATCACACCAATTGACAAGATATAAAAAACTCAGACAGTGGACGTGTGCACATTTTAGATTTAAAACAACAAAGAAACACCTTTGGAGAGAATCATAACCTGACAATTAAAGTGATCTGAACAATGGTTAGTTGTAGGCTAATCTCCCAAACACGTGCCAAAAACACCAAGTTTTGATCTGCAAAAATCCTAATTCCTTATTGCATTTTCACTGCAGATAAAATAAAAGCTGCTTAGCATGTCATTAAGAAATTGAAATTATGCAGCAAAAGTTGATCCTAAAGCAACCACACTGGTTAACATACTTTTTCAGGACAATGCTCAACTGCACATGAGTGTACACAGTTATAATGGAGTAAGTTATGATATTTTGCCATATCTATAACCCTTGCCAGATATACAACAGAATAGAACTGCCTCATAGGGTTTTCTTTTCTCCCATGGAAGACCTGGTAAGTTTGAACCACTAACCTTTAGTTAGCAGCTGAGAAGTTTACCATTGTGCCACCAAAGCTCTATAACAACAATCATCCTACGTAAACATGAAATGGGAGTCCTGGTGTAGTGCTAACTTCAAGGTCAGGGGTTCAAACCACTAGCCTCTCCTTGGAAATCCTGAGAGTTGGAACCAACTTAACAGCACTTAATGATAAAATGCATGAAATAAGGTTCATTTGATATGGCTTATCCTTGGAACATATTAAGGCTTGCCTTTATTTTCAAATTGCTCACAAGCCATCATAACTTTATTTTTTTTAATGTTTTATTGTGAATTATGTGATAGTTTACATAAGAGAACATTAGCTTTACATTCATCCTATCATATATATTATTTCATTGCCATGGTTACAATCCCCTCCATGCATCATCAACCAACCAAAGCCTGCCCCCTGGTTGTCAGCACTCAGCCCCTCTCCCTCTCTGGGTCTAGAGTCCCCAGCCGCTCCATCTCTCTAAGTCATCATCTTTGCCTTCATCTCTGGCATCACTGCTTCTCTGGGTAGGATCCCGCACTCTGCTCTTCTCCCCTGATGGTCCTAGGGGCCTCGGCTCCTGGACTACAAAGTCAACCACTCCACTACTTTTGCTACAAAATGTCTACCTTTACATTTTCAACCCTCATAGTCAGCCCTGATAGCAATCATTCACTATTGTGCCACATGAGTGCCATTCCCATCTCCTTTTGTCAGCCCTACCCAGACAGATTGGATACTACTCTGTGGAGATTCTACCTTCCTCCATGCCTCCTGGATCTAGGCTCCCTCTTGAAAGCTTGTAAGCCAGTCACTTCTTGCCCTTGTAGCCCCACCCATTTTGGGTAGCCAATGTCCAAGTTGTCCATCCCTGTCTACTCTGTGTATCAAGGGTGTGGGAATGATCCTCGCTGTAAAGATTTGTTCCCTCTTTTGAGCTACTGCATCAATAGGTGTAGGTCAAGTTCATCAAATTGTATCAGACCACTCCTACTTTCCTCTTCTTTCTTCTTCTAGTTGAATTCTAATCATCTAGCCACTGAAGTCAGGTCAAGTGGGTATTATCTACAAGTGTGGGTGTTCTTGTGCATATGCCCTCTCTTCTTATCAGCTGGATGCTTCACCTCCACTCTAGTCCTCTGTGGCCATGTCACTGACTCTGGGCCTAGGAGTCCCCAGGTCTTGCCACACTGCTGGCCAACTAGGTCTCTACTCGGGTTCACAGAAGTCTACTGAACATGGTAGGGCTTAGTTTGCTACTTCATTGCTGCTTTTCCCTCATTTCTCCTTATCGGTGATCAACGTGGTCACCAGTCAGAACGCGTGTCTACTTGTGTATTCCTATTGAATCTTATTCTTGGAAGGGGGTTTACCCTGAGGGGACCCAACCACTTGCCTTGATGTCTCCTGAGTGAGCAACTTGCTTGTTCTTGTAGTAGTCAGTCAGACTGCCATTAATGTTTTGTATTTTTCCTGTTGGTCTTTCTTTCAGAACAGAAGTATCTTCTGTTCTTCTAGCTGCTCCAAGCTTGTCTGTTTGTCCTTTCAAGTAGAGATTTCCCACCTCAGAAGATTCTGGATGGGGTTCAGGATTCTACCTATGGTCTTATGTAATACAGAGGCTCCCTAGGAAGCCTCCTTCACTGGGCACGTTGTAGCCCCATTTTAGGTATTCCAATCAGTTATAGGCAGAAGACAGACTTACAAGCTTTCTATAGTGATGTTTCTGGCTATTCCTTTCTCTTTCCCTCAAGCATCTATTTTATAATGGTGTGCAAGGGAAACCAAGATTCAAAAGACAGCCAAGCATCTTAACATTATTTCCCTCCTTTTCTGCATTCCAACCATGTCTCAATCCCTGTATCCCAGAGCCCTGTTGTTCCAAGGTTGTGCATACATCAGTATTTACCTCTATCCCACTTAGTCCATGCAAACCTGCCTAATCATTTTCCCACCCGCCTTGTTCTTCCATTCCTCTCCCCTTCTTGTATATTGCCCCCCTCCCCAGCACTCAAACTATCCTGTGTCTATTCCCTACCCTGTGCTCCACCTTCCCCCCGTCACCTGCCATCATAACATCTTATAAACACCACTCATTTGATTTGGATCTAGTATTCTATTTTCTACAGCTAAATATTTCATGTCATGTATAAAATTCATGGAACACAGTCAAGCCTAAATCCATGCATTTTAAGGATCAACTATTCCTTACATATAAATTTCTTTTTCCCCAAAGTCATTACATAATACCACTTTTTATGACAGTTTCTCTGTACAAGAAACTGGATCACAATGTCAACCCTATTAGGCAGCAGGAAATAGCAACTGATATATCAAGTTAATCAACTTCCAATGATTTACAGGCCATAAATGAAACATCCAGTTTTCTAAAAATTTCCAAAATAAAACAGTAACTTCATTCAAAAGGATTATTATTAGGAATTAGAGGATTGAGGTTGCTGTTGTTTAGTACCACTGAGTTGGTTTCGACTCACAGAAACCCTGTAAAGGGGATCCAAGGAGCAGCTGGTGGATTTCAACTGCTGACCTTGAGGTTTACAGTCCAGTGCTGATCCTACAGCATTGGTTATTAAGTGTCGTCGAGTCAGTTCTGACTCAGGAAATCAAAAGTAGAACAAATTAATTATTCAATCCATATTGAGATCCTTGCTGCTAAAAGCATTATTTACTAATCTTTAATTTCCTCAAGACATAGATGCGCTGTACATCTATTTAGTTTTCTTAGTCACTACGTATGAATCATCATGAAGCATTTGAATCATATGAAGCATTTAACTAGCTCAGTTTAGTTGGCTTTTTCCTGACTAACATCAAAGTCTTCTATCATAGCTCTAAAAATGTCTCTTTAACTCTAACAAAATGAAAAATATAGTCACTACAATGATGTCTTGTCTATTTTACCTTAAACCAAATTATAGCATCCTATATAAGTTTCTCTCCAAAAAAAATCTAATAGTTAATATACCTCTGTTATGTTTTTCTCTCGTAATGAAGCCAACTCATATGGATCCACAAATAGTCCTGTAGGGATATACTGTTTAATTAAGAGTTTGCAGGTCTGTAAATTCTCAATGCTCTCTCCGAATTTCACTTTTACTAATAGGTCTCTGTAAGACAAATAGATTTAAGTAAATCTTTTCATTCAGTTATTAAATGAGATAGCATAACACTATATTCAAATCAGTAGAATTTCATTTTCTATAAATATATTACATCAAATCAAGTTAAATCATTTTCAAACACAGAGTTTTCATAAATTCATGTCATAAGCCACAGTTGTTATATTGCTGTTGTTAGGTGCTGTCGAGTCAGTTCCAACTCATAGCAACCCTGTATAGGGTTTCCAATGCTCTAAATCTTTACAGGAGCAAAAAGTTTCACCTTTCTCCCATGGTATGGCATGGCTGGTAGATTTGAACTGCTGATCTTGCAATTAAGCAGCCCAACTTGTAATCCACTATGCTAATAGGGCTCCTTGAACAGTATAATACTAATGTAAAAATAGACATTGTTGTTGTTAGGTGCCATAGAGCCGGTACCGATCCATAGCGACCTTATGTATAGCAGAACAAAACAGTGTCCAATCCTGGGCCAACCTCACTACTGTTGCCACACTTGAGTCCATCGATGTTGCCACTTGGCCAATCCAGCTCATTGGGGGTCGTCCTCTTTTTCTCTGACCCTCTACCTTACCAAACATGATATCCTTCTCCAACAGCTGGTCCCTCCTGACAATATAACCCAAGTATGAGAGACGAAGTTTGGCCATCTTGGACTCCAAGAGCACTCTGGCTGCACTTCTTCCAAAATGGATCTATTGGTGCTTTTGTCAGCCCATTGTTGTTGTTGTTGTCAGGTGACATCGAGTCAGAACCGACTCATAGCGACCCCATGCACAGCAGAATGAAACAATGTCTGATCATGGGCCAACCCCACCACTGCTGCCACACTTGACGCCATCAATGATGCC
>NW_006408648.1:8057375-8071351 GCF_000296735.1 Chrysochloris asiatica | reverse complement strand
TTCATTTTTCTTGGATCAACTATCAACACTCGTGGAAGCAGCAGTCAAGAGATCAGACGACGTATTGCATTGGGCAAATCTGCTGCACAGGAACTTTTAAAAGTGTTGAAGAGCAGAGATGTCAGCTTGAGGACTAAGGTGCGCCTGACACAAGCCATGGCAGTCCATGGCACTTTCAATATTCTCCTCCAACATCATGACTTAAAGGCATCAATTCTTCTATGGTCTTCCTTATCCACTGTCTAGCTTTCACATGCATATGAGGTTATTGAAAATACCATGGCTTCGGTCAGGCACATTCAGCAAGTAAGGTTGTATCATCTGCATATTGCACATTGTTAATGAGTCTTCCTCCAATCCTGATGCCACGTTTTTCTTCATAGAACCCAGCTTCTGGGATTATTTGCTTAGCATGCAGGTTGAATAAGTACAGTGAAAGAATACAACCTTGTCACACATATTTATTAATTTTGAACCATTCAGTGTTCCCATGTTCTGTTCGAACAACTGCCTCTTAGTCCAGGTACAGATTGCTCATGAGAACAATTAAGTGTTCCGGAATACTCATACTTCACAATGTTGTCCATAGCTTGTCATGATCCACACAATCAAAACCCTTTGCATAGTCAATAAAGCATGGGTAAACATCTTTCTGATATTCTCTGCTTTCAGCCAAGATCCACTGGACATCAGCAATGATATCCCTCATTCCACGGCCTCTTCTGTATCTGGCTTGAAGCTCTGGAAGTTCTCTGTCAAAGTGTGCTTGCAAGCCATTTATGTAATAGTAAAAGTTTACTCGTATGGAATATCAGAGATTGTCCGATGATTTCCGCTTTCCGTTGAACAGAAAATGATAAGAGCTGAAAAAAAATAATAGCTTCATACATGTTTTCAATAAAAGTGCCAATATAATTCGATGGGGAAAGGTACATTTTTAAACACATGGTACTTACACAATGGGATAGGTATGTAGACATACAAAATGTACTTTGAATTCTATACCTCATACCATACACAAAAAGGAATTTGAAATATAGTCTTATCATATTAGCATATGATTGTCCAAGCTTTCTCTGTGGGGATATATTCTCGACTACAGTGCAAGAAGGATGATTCAAAACAAAGCACAATGGTCTTGTTTAGATAAGGAAATGGTGATCAAAGTTCAAGGAGACTAAAGTAAATAAAAGTCACAGCACTAAGTGACAGAGAGAAGGGAGTAGAGAAAGCTCCAGAAACACAAAGAGAAACCCCATTGAGTAGAAACCGAGAAAAGCATGAATAAAGTACAACTCCACATGATTTACCAAGAAATGGCTAGGGAGCTGGAGCTGAAAAACCCCAAAATTTCACTCAGGTTTAGGAAACATTCAAGTTCCAACCAACCAAAGAATAAAGACTAAGGCAATCAGTAAACATCTCAATAGTCTAGGTACTTAAATTAGTCTTAAAGATCACTTTAACTTTACGATGGCACTATAGGATAAAGCACTAGACCACATGGTCAGTTTGAAACACGTCAGCAGTTCAAACTCACCAGCTACTCCTTGAAAATTGCTATGATTTTCATAGTTGGAACCAACTTTACAGAACTTAACAACAACATACAATAAAAGGTTAAAAGGATCAAAGTGACAAACAAATAACTGCCAACTGATGAAAGGTCCAACATTTTTTTAAAAAAGACAACAAAATCTATACATTCAAGAATGCAGTAGTTTCACATTCAATGTTTAGTCAAAAGCTATTAAACACATGAAGCAGTAAGAGAGTTTGCCCAATAGCCAGGAGAAAAATCAGTCAATAAAAATAGACTTCGAAATGAAAGAAGTGGATTAGCACAGGACTTCAACCAATCATAAATATGCCTAATATGCTCAAGAATTTAAAGAAAAACATGAAGAGTATGAGGAAAAGATACAAAAAAATAAAGTCTGAGTACAACACCAAGAAATATAAAACAAGAATCTCAGAAAGAAAAGTTACTCAGATGTGATTAAATACAATTAGATGCTGCAGTGTTATACATTAGTCAAACTAATCTGCAAAGGCTTTCATCTGTGTGGATTAGACAAACCATGAACAACAGTACGAAGAATGAGTTTTCCTGAACACTTAATTGTGCCCATAAGGAACCTGTACATAGACCAAGAGGGAGTTATTCAAACAGAACAAGGGGACACGGAATGGTTTAGAATCAGGAAAGGTGTATGCCAGGGTTGTATTATTTCACCACACTTATTCAATCTCTATGCTAAGCAAATAATCAAAGAAGCTAGATTATATGAAGAAAAATGTGGCAACAGGATTAGAGGAAGACTCATCAACAAACTACAATATGCAGATGATACAACTTTGATGAAAGCAAAGAGGATTTAAATATTCACTGGTGAAGATCAAAGACCATAGCCTTCAGTATGGGTTGCACTTCAATGTAAAGAAAACAAAAATCCTCACCACTGGACCAATAAATAACATTATGATAAATGGAGAAAAAATTGAAGTTGTCAAAGACTTCATTACGCTTGAATCTGCCATCAACACTCTTGGAAGCAGCAGTCAAGAAATCAAACGACATATTGCATTAGGCAAATCTGCTGTACAAGACCTCTGTAAAGTATTCAAGAGCAAAGAAGTAAGAATGAGGGATAAGGTGAGCCTGACACAAGCCATGGTATTTTCATAGCCTCACAGGCATGTGACAGTTGGACTGTAAGGACGACTGCAGAAGAACTGATACTTTTGAGTTCTGGTGTTGGAAAAGAACATTAAAATACCATGAACTGCCAGAAGAGTTCACAGGTCTATGTTGGAAGAAGTGGTGAGACTTTGTCTTTCACACTTTGAATATATTATCAGGAGGGACCAGCATCTGGAGAAGTGGAGGTAAAGTGCTTGGTAAAGTGGAGGGTCAGCAAAAAAAGAGGGAGACCCCAGAAGAGATGAATTGGCAGAGTGGCAGCAGCAACAGGCTCAAATGTAGCAAAGATTGTGAGGTTGGTTCAGTATTTTGTTCTGTTTGTGTATAAGGTCTGTTTGTTAGGTGCCATCGAGTCAGAATGGACTCGATGGCACCTAACAACAATAGATGAGCTCTGGTAGCGTAGTGGTTACTAATCGGGCTGTGAACCACAAGGTCAACAGTTTGAAACTACCAGCTGTTCCGCGGGAGAAGGATGAGGCTTTCTGCTCCCGTAAAGATGTCCAGCCTCAGAAACCCTGTACAGGGTCGCTATGAGTCGGAATTGACTCCACGGCACATAACGACAACAACAATAGATTAGTAACTTTCAGGTAAAGAAACAGAAACTATCCGAGTTTGAAGAAAAAAGACTTGGGGAGGGGGAAATAATAGCCTCAGTGATCTTTGAAGAAATAACATGGAAATGGAAAGTAGGAAGCTTCAGGGTTCTATCCCGCTACCAAAACAACAACTGAACTTGAAAGACCAATCACAATGAACTACTTTGAAACTCTGGAGCCTGACATGACACCGGAGTAGTGCATGATGAAGGCACAGGTTGCTTTTGCAGATGAGCCATGTATGTCAACTGGCTCCCATTCCCCATTCTTTAGGCCCTCTGCTATGGTGGGCACAGTGGCAGTGTTCCTACAGGGGCAGAGAGTGGGGACATTTAGGTTTGTCTGGTGGTGTCCTGAGGGAGCAGTACAGATAATTGCTGCAGTGTCTGTCCTCTCACTGCAGTGGTTTTTTCCCACTTAAAGGGCCAGTGGAAGTAATATATGAATAGGAACTGATGCACACAATTAGTTTGAAAAGTCACTAAACAAACTGAAGACTGCTGCAGCCTTCAAATAGCAATAGAAATCTCTAAGACGTGAGATAATTTGTTTTCCAGAATTACCACATTATGATACCCAGAATGTTAAGTTCTCAACAAAAAATTACATGCACAAGGAGAATATGGCCCATTCATAAGAAAAAAAGAATTTGATAGAAAACATTCCTGAGGAGGCCCAGACAATGAAATTACTAGCCAAATGTGTTAAATCAAATGTTTAAATATGCTCAGTGAGTCAAAGGAAACCACAGACAAATAACCAAAGAAAACTGGGGAAATGATGTATGAACAAAATGAGAAAATAAAGAGATAAGCACTATTTTAAGGAGCCAAACAGAAATTCAAGAGCTCAAAGGGACAAAAACTGAAAAAGGTATCTGGAGAAGTATCCAAAACCTGAAATCAAATAACATACTTCCACATAACCAATGGGTCAAATAAAAAAATCACAAGGAAAGTGAGAAACGTATTTTAACTCAATAAAAATTAAAACAAAGATGTTAAAATCTGTAAGCTACAGCAAAAATCCTGTTCAGAGAGAAATGCAAAGTTTTTATTTTTAAAATTGTATTGTGAATTATGTGATAGTTTGCATGGGTACATGGGAGAACATTAGTTTTACATTCGTCCTATCGTATATTGTTTCATTGCCATGGTTACAATCCCCTCCATGCATTATCAATGAAAGGGTACATTCTACAAGCCTGCTCCCCGCCACCCCAACCCAGTCGTCAGCACACAGGCCCTCTCCCTCCCTGGGTCCTGAGTCCCCAGCTGCTCCATCTCTCTATGTCATCATCTCTGCCTCCATATCAGTGATCACTGCTTCTCTGGATAGGGACCTGCTCTCCGCTCTTCTCACTTGATGGTTCCAGGGACCTCTGCTCCTAGCCTACAAAGTTAATCACTCCCCTCCTTGCCACAAAATGCCCACCTCTACATCTACAACCCTCACAATCAGTCCTGGTAACCATTATTCACCCTTGTATCACAAGAGACCTATCCGCATCTCCTTTCATCAGTCCTGCCTACACAGACCGGACACTACTCAGTGGAGACTCCAGAGAAATGCATAGTTTTAAATCTCAAAAACTTGAATTACAAAAGAAAAAATTCTAAAATCGGTTATTGAAGTTACCAGTTTAAAATTTTAAAAAGGAAGAGGAAATTAGCCTAAATTAGTGAAATAGGAAATGAACAAAATCAGTGAAATATTTTCCTTGAAAAGATTAATAAAGCATTCGACTGCTAACTGCAAGGTTGACAGTTCAAACCCACGAGGCACTTGGTGGAAAAAAGATGAGGTTTGCACTTCCATGAAGATTTACAGCATCAGAAACCCTGTACAGGGTCACTATGGTTGGAACTGATTTGATGACAGTGAGTTTGCTTTTTTTATTCCATCAATTTCTGGAAACTTATTTTTCGACAATGCTTTTAGTGCATCATGGACTTCTTCCTTTAATATTATCGTTCATGATCATATGGTGCCTCTTGAAATAACCGAACATCGATCAATTCATTTTGGTTCAGTGACTCTGTATATTTCCATCTTCCTTTGATACTTTCTGCATCATTCAATATCGTGCCCATGATATAAAGCTTCAATATTGCAAACTGAGGCTTGAATTTTTTTCTTCATTTCTTTCAGCTTGAGAAATGCTGAGCATCTTCTTTCCTTTTGGTTTCCTAACTCCAGGTGTTTACACATTTCATTAATATTGCTTGACTTTGTCTTCTTGAGCTGCCTTTTGAAATTTTCTGTTCAGCTCTTTAACTTCATCATATCTTCCAGTCACTTCAAGAGCAAGTTTCAGTCTCTTCTGATGTCCACTTTGGTCTTTAAAAAAAAAAAAAGATTATTTCCTGTCTTTTTACTGATCTTTTGCTTTCTTCATGTCATTCCACAATTCCTCTGGTTTCGGTTATTAGTGTCTAATGCATCAAACTTGTTCCTGAGATGGTCTCGAAATTCAGGTAGGATATACTTACGATCATATTTTGGTTCTTTTGGACTTGTTTTAATGTTTTTCAGCTTCATCCTGAACTTGCATATGAGCAGTTGATGATCTGTCCCACAGTCTCTCCCTGACCTTGTTTTGACTGGTGATGTTGAGCTTCTCAATCGTCTCGTTCCACAGATGAAGTGTGTATTCCATGTGGTGAAGTCCATGTGTACAGTCACTGTTCATGTTGTTGAAAAAGGTACTTGCAATGAATAAGTAGCTGTTTGTAAATTTCTATCATGTAACCTCCAGCATTGTTTCTATGATCAAGGCCTTATTTTCCAATTACTGATCCTTCTTCTTTGTTCCCAACTTTTGCATTCCAATCACCAGTAATTATTAATGTACCTTGATTAGTATCAGACTGAATAAGTTGGTAAAATTTTTCAATTTCATCATCACTGACTTTAGTGGTAGGTGGGTAAATTTGAGTAATAGTTGTATTGACCGGTCTTCCTTGTATGCGTCCAAATATTATTTTATCACATATAACACTGTATGTAAATATAGCTCTCGAAATGCTCTTTTTGATGATGAATGTGATTCTATTCCTCTATAATTTGTAATTCCCAGCATAGTGAACCATATGATTATCCGATTCAAAATGGCCAATACCAGTCTGAAATTTTCAGCTCACTAGTACCTAGGATATCAATTTTTACGAGTTCAGTTTTGTTTATGACAACTTTGTTTTTGACAACTTCCTAGATTCATACTTGGTGCAATTCACCTTCCGATTATTAATGGATATTTACAGCTGTTTCGTCTATTTTGAGTTGTGCCTCACCTGCAGAGGAAGGTCCCTAAAGCTTTGCTTCATCTACATCATTAAAGTCAACTCTACTTTGAGGAGGAAGCTCTTCTCCAGTCATATCTTCCGGTGCTGTTATCAGACAATGTTTTGCCAATATGCATAAGGCTTTCAGTGGCTAATCACTCAAAAGTGGTCACCTCTCCTTTTTCTTAATATGTGTTAGTCTGGAAGCTCCACTGAAATCTGTCCACCATGGTTGACGTTGATGGTATGTAAAATAGCGGTGGTTTTGCTTCCAGAATCATAGCAATACAAAAGCCACCACAGTACAACAAACTGACAGATGAGTGGTGGGTTCTCAGAATTGTTGTTGTTGTTGTTGGGTGTCATCAAATTGGTACCGACTCATAGTGACGCAATGCATAGCAGAATGAAACAATGCCTGATCCTGGGCCAACTTCACTACTGTTGCCACACTTGAGTCCATCGATGCTGCCACTTGGCCAATCCATCTCGCTGGGGTCTTCCTCTTTTTGTCTGACCATCCACATTACCAAACATGATATCCTTCTCGAGCGACTGGTTCCTTCTGACAATATGTACAAAGTATGAGAGACGAAGTTTGGCCATCCTGGCCTCCAAGGAGCACTCTGGCTGCACTTCTTCCAACAAAGATATGTTGGTTCTTTTGGCAGCCCATGACACTTTCAGTATTCTCTTCCAACACCATAACTCAAAAGTATCAATTCTTTTACAGTCTTCCTTATTCACTGTCCAGCTTTCTCATGCATATGAGGCTATTAAAAATACCATGGCTTGGGTCAGGCATACCTTAGTCCTCAAGCTGACATCTTTGCTCTTCAACACTTTAAAAGGTCTTGTGCAGCAGATTTGCATAATGTAATACATCATCTGATTTCTTGACCGCTGCTTCCATGAGTCTTGATATTTGATCCAAGAAGAATGAAGTCATTGACAACTTCAATTTTTCTCCATTGATAAAAATGTTGTTTATTGGTCCAGTGGTGAGGATTGTTTACTTTACCTTGGGGTGCAACCCATACTTAAGGCTGTGCTCTTTGATCTTCAGTAAATACTTAAAGTCGTCTTCACTTTTAGCAAGCAAGGTTGTATCATCTGCATATCGGAAGTTGTTAATGAGTCTTCCTCCAATCCTGATGACACATTTTTCTTCATATAACCCAGCTTCTCGGATTATTTGCTCAGCATACAGGTTGTATAAGTATGGTGAAAGAATACAACCCTGTCACACACCTTTTCTAAGAACTTTTCTAAGAACTTCCACAGGTTCAAGCTGGATTCAGAAGAGGCCACGGAATGACGGATATCATTGCTGATGTCTGATGGATCTTGGCTAAAAGCAGGGAATATCAGAAAGATGTTTACCTGTGCTTTATTGACTACACAAAGGCTTTCAATTGTGTGGATCATGACAAGCTATGGACAACATTGCAAAGTATGAGTATTCCTGAACACTTAATTATGCTCATAAGGCATCTGTACATAGACCAAGAGGCACTTACTCAAACAGAACATGGGAAGAGTGAATGGTTTAAAATTAAAAAAGGTGTACAACAGGGATGTATTCCTTCACCATACTTATTCAACCTGTGTGGTGCTGTGGGCTAATGCACTGGACTGCAAAGTCATTTGAGCCACAAGGTTGGTGGTTCAGGCTCACCAGCTGCTCCTTGGAAACCTTATACACAGTGGCTATGGATCAGAAATGAGTCAACAGCACTTAACAACAACAACAACAACAATTCAAACTGTATGCTGAGCAAATAATCCGAGAAGCTGGGTTATATGAAGAAAAATGTGTCATCAGGATTGGAGGAAGACTCATTAACAACTTCCGATATGCAGATGATACAACCTTGCTTGCTGAAAGTGAAGACGACTTTAAGTATTTACTGATGAAGATCAAAGACCGCAGCCTTCGGTATGGATTGCATCTCAATGTAAAGAAAACAAAAATCCTCACCACTGGACCAATAAACAACATTCTTATAAATGAAGAAAAGACTGAAGTTGTCAATGACTTCATTCTTCTTGGATCAACTACTAACATTCATGGAAGCAGCAATCAAGAAAACAAACGATGTATTGCATTATGCAAATCTGCTGCACAAGACCTTTTCAAAGTGTTGAAGAGCAAAGATGTCAGCTTGAGGACTAAGGTATGCCTGACCCAAGCCATGGTATTTTCAATAACCTCATATGCATGAAAAGCTGGACAGTGAATAAGGAAGACTGTAGAAGAATTGATGATTTTGAGGTATGTTGTTAGAGGAGAATACTGAAAGTGCCATGGGCTGCCAAAATGAACCAACATATCTTTGTTGAAAGAAGTGCAGCCAGAATGCTCCTTGGAGGCCAGGATGGCCAAACTTCGTCTTTCATACTTGGGACATATTGTCAGTAGGGACCAGTCGCTGGAGAAGGATATCATGTTTGGTAAGGTGGAGGGTCAGAGAAAAAGAGGAAGACCCCCAGTGAGATGGCTTGGCAAAGCAACACCATCAATGGGTTCAAGTGTGGCAAAAATTGTGAGGTTGGCCCAGGATTGGGCAGTGTTTTGTTCTGTTGTGCACAGGGTTGCTATGAGTTGGTACTGACCCAATGGTACCTAACAACAACATAATATACATAAGATCAACAACAAGTATTATTTTTCTTTATTTTTATCATTATTTCTACTGGACACCATGTATTGATAACTCTGTCACTGACAAACTTTAAAAAAGCAAATGATTTTTAAATTTATCCATGTTTCAACTACTGCTTTTTTAATCTAAATTATATGAATCAGTATTTTAACTTAAATAGAAATCAGTGGACAACTTACCTGTGAAAACCATCTTTCAAAACTTCTAGTCTCAAAATAATTTCAGAACAAGTGGCCCTTATGCCTAAGAGAACAACAACAACAAAAAGTACCTCAGTGAAAGAAGATTTAAATAATTAGAGAAGTTTTAAATAATTAATAATCTTTACTACCCTGGAAAACATAATGAACCTAAAAACAAAACAAACAGAACTTTAAAAACTGAAGTGATTTGCACTACATACGATACTGTATAGCAGAGTGGTTAAGAACATGGACTGACTCTCGAGTTGGACTGGTTTTGAATCCCAGTTTGTCACTTAACAGCTTTGAGCAAGGTACTTTACCTTTCTGTTAACCATCATGAGGATTAACACTTGTTGTTCAGTGTTGTCTAATCAGTTCTGACTCATAGTGTGACCTTTATAGGGTATCTGAGGAGCAGCTGGTTAGTGTGAACCACCAAGCTTGCGCTTCAAACCAACCTTGTGGTCCAGTGCTTATCCTACAGTACCATGCCAGGATTCCATTAATATTTGTAGAAATATTTAAAATAGGACCTATGACATAAGAGGAAGTGCAGTGGCTCTGTACAATAAACAATGGACCGTGAACCACAAGGTCAGTGGTTTGCGCCCACCAACCGCTTTGCGTGAGAAAGATGAGGCTTTCTGTTCCCACAAAGATTTACAGCCTCGGAAACCCTATACAGGGTCGCGATGAGTCAGACTGACTCAAAGGCACTTAACAACAACATAACATAATAATTACTCTGCGTAAGTGTTCACTCTATGACCACAAGACACCAGAAGGAACAGAATGACTAGCAAGACAAATAATCTCTTTTAATCCTAGTTCAGTGGTGTATATACATACACATACTGGCAATTTCTGTATTTTGTCACCCACAGTTATAACACTGGGAACAATATATTTATTCCTTGTGCAGATGTTGGGAGAGTTAGAAAATAAATAAATAACAAATCTGGAGGCACACAAAGGATTCCTATATAAACTTACAATAACCAGAAATTCACTATATTAACTTTAGGCAGAATTCAGACATTGAAACTACTACTCAATGTCAGAACCATAAACAAAAAAATTCTGTATCCACCAAAAAAACTGTTGTCCACCAACTCTGCAGGCCTCTTGCTATGGAATTAGATCTTATTTTCAAAAGCGGAGGGTGTGTCAGAAGAACAGTTTTAAAAACACATAGAAAACCATATATTTTATTATATGCGGCTGAATCCATCAGATGTATTCCAGTGCATGGGGAAAAAATGATGTAGAGATGAAAACATGTGAAAAATACAAGGGAAGGAAGGAAAGACTAATGGAAAAGATAACATTTAACAAATAACATCTATATATCAGATCCTGTACTTGAGGTTCACGTGTGTTTTCTTTTATAATTCACGAACAATTTAGCCAAAACAGGCAAATTACTGCCACTTCATACTATGACTTCTAAAGATAAGAAACGTTGACTGATTAGAAGCAAGATTTGTCTGATTTTTAAAGCCTAAGATCTTTCCACTTTATTTAAAGGAATTCTTATTTGCCTTTGAAAAACATATCTTTTACTAAATAAATAGTTTATGTATCTCTTGTACAATCAGATTTTTCTTAATCATGTTTAAATTTTAATGAAAGTGACTTGGAGAGTGAGGACTTGTATCTACCTATAAATTACAATGAACCCTCTGTAGGATAAGTACTGGACTAGTAACCGCAGCCAGCAGTTCAAACCCATCAGCTACTCTGAGAAACCCCAAATAGGGTCGCCTCTGACTCGGAACTGATCTGAGGGAACACAACATAAATTAAATTAGAAAAAAAAAAACAAAACTCAATTAATAGGTATAAATTCTACTGAGATGTACACTAAAGTAGTAAATCACATCAACCATGAGATGGTGGAGAGATTAATTTACATACAGCATAGTAAATACTGAACTCCTGGTGTGGTGCTATAGGATAAGCACCGAACTGAGAACCACAAGTAGGTGGTTCAAACCCACCAGCCACTCCTTGGAAACCCTATAATGGGTCACTATGAGTTGGACTGATTGGATGGCACTTAACAACAACAAGCAACTATAGTACGTACTATTTGTTATTTTTAAAGAAAAGTACCATTTTCAAAACCAATTTGAATCTGAATTCACCTCTTTATTTGGTTGTGGTGGTCTGAATTGGTTCTAAAAATTGACCTCTTTTTAACTGATAAAGTGTTAATGCTGGAGACATCTTTGGAGACCATCAAGTCCATTTGTTTGAATGAAAATATACAATGATTTTTTAAATCCTTTTCTCAAATAAATTTAGAAATCTAATATGTAAAGCAAGAGTCCCTTGGTAATACTAATGTATGGTTAAGGGCTGGATTACTAACCAAAAGATTAGCGGTTCAAACCCACCCAAAAGTGCCTCAGAAGTAAAGCCTGGTTGGCCAACTGATTTGAAAAGGTCACAAAAGTTCTCTTCTCCGCATATGGAGTCGCCATGAGTAGGAATTTGTCAACTGGCAACAAACAACAACAATATTTAAAACCACCACAAGCAGAGCTTCACTGGTTGACAGATTGATACCCCAAAATAAATTCTCCTTGCCCAAACATCATTTTATAGTAATTACTACTTTCTCCCCTAGGACACTGCAGATGCAAGAGGGTTTGTCTGGCTCAGGACTGAATCCACAACCTAATAACAACCCTAGACTTGAGAAGCTCAGGTACCATAGTGGTTATGAATCGGTCTGCTAACCTGAAGGTCATCAGTTCGAAACTACCAGCGGCTCCGTGGGAGAAAGATGAGGTGTTCTGCTCCCGTAAAGATTTACAGCCTCGGAAACCCTGTACAGGGTCGCTATGGGTCGGAACCGACTCAACGGCACTTAACAACAACAACAACAGATTTACAGGCTCGGAAACCCTATACAGGGTCACTATGAGTCGGAACCGACTCCACAGCACATAACAACAACAAAGCCGGCGACTCAAGTCCAAAAAATAAGACCCCTGTTCAGCCTAGAGGCACAAATTCAGTCTCTATCAGATACTTGGAAAACTAAGCTAATCATTTCCTCAGAATCTCTTATATTCTGGACTACAAGTCTCACACTTTACAACGTGCTGGGGTTTATCAATCTTGGTGCAGTACGAATTCCAAAGCGCTTCATTCACTGCTATATTTTTTTCTGTACTTTAATAACAATCTTAGCCAGTCCCGCCTCGAAACGACAAAGGACCCAGGACCCAGGCGCGGGCACAGTAGGGGAAGAACAAGGCACGTGGTCTTTTTCCTTTCTACCTCCTCCAGCTCACCCTACAGATCTGAGGTCGGTCCCACACCCAGAGACACTGAAGCACCCTACGAAAACGAAAAGGCGCACTTGAGAGAGCTCCTCCCGGTAGCCAGCACAGAAACGGCCCCGCTCCTCCCCTTACCAACGTTGAAGGGGCGGTCAGTGAAGGCCGCGGCAGGCGTGCAGGTCAACCCAGTCGCCACCCAAAGGAGGAGCCAGGCGGCCGCCCGGATAACCACGGCCAGGGCAGCCAGGACGCCGGAGGGCGGGTGCCCGTACGGGGCGTGCAGGATGAAATGTGGGTAGAAGGACCTGCACACGTCTTACGCCAAAGGACTAGTGATTGGGACGGAGGGCTCAGTACTCTCACACTGCTATCCCGCGGTTCGCAGACTACGCAACCCCAGTATCCCGAAAGTTGCGTCTCAGCGTGAAGCAGCAGCATTGACACCCTTTCTCTCTCCTTTCATTCGCTCCTCTCGCTGCCCCGCCCCTAGCTGTCAGGGAGGGGGCGGGGCCAAGAGTGGCGCAAGCGCCCTGCCGTACGCTCTGGGCTGTTGCTGTGGGAACGTCTGAGCCAGCACCGGGACAAGCTGTCTGGGCGCCAACTCGGGACGCTTTGGGCCTTGATCTCCACTTCCAGGTATTTGCGCTTTTGGGTCTCCTGCCAAGGAGTTCGTCTTACAGTCACGTGTGTAAGACTGTAGCCATCGCCTCTTCCTGCAGCACCAATCCCCCTGACATCAGTGTCCGGTTTAGGGCTCCTCTGTGCGCTATTTTGTTGTTGTTGTTAGGTGCCCTCGAGTCGGTACCGACTCATAGCGACCTTATGCACAGCAAAACGAAACACTGTCCTATCCTGGGCCAACCTCACTATTGTTGCCACACTTGAGTCTATTGATGCTGCCAATTGGCTAATGCATCTCGCTGGGGGTCTTCCTCTTTTTCTCTGACCCTCCACCTTACCAAACATGATATCCATCTCCAGCGACTGGTCCCTCCTGACAATATGTCCGAAGTATGAGAGACGAAGTTTGGCCATCTTGGCCTCATGGAGCACTCTGACTGCACTTCTTCCAACACAGATCTATTGGTTCTTTTGGCAGCCCATGGCACTTTTATTATTCTCCTCCAACACCATAACTCAAAAAGCATCAATTCTTCTACTGTCTTCCTTATTCACTGTCCAGCTTTTGCATGCATATGAGGTTATTGAAAATACCATGGCTTGGGTCAGGCACACCTTAGT
>NW_006408648.1:8036451-8057065 GCF_000296735.1 Chrysochloris asiatica | reverse complement strand
TTTTAAGTCTTCTTCACTATCGTAGTTGGGTGGAAACAACCCTGTCAGCTTTTTAGACGTTTACTACAAGAGATGCATTTTCTCTACTTCTCTGAGGGTTAGCAAGTCAGCCTTGTACTAGGAGAGATCATGGAGGAGGAAAGTCTTCTGAGTAGGGGAATGATGTCCACTTTCGGATTTCACTGGCGAAAGCACACTTACTGGTGCTGTGGGAATGCTTAGCAAGATTATGGTAGTCACTGATCGTTGGGGAGAAAAGTAGCAATATCCAGAAAGAATGGTTAAGTAAGTAAATGTATGGTCCATCTTCATTAATTGAATTGAACTTGTAACCAGTCCTAGAGAAGAACATCCAGGAACAGAAAGCTGCTGGACTAATGTCCTAGAGGAAAGAGAGTGTCTGTCAAAAGATAATAATTAGAGCCAAAGATAGCAGACTAGGCATATTATGGAAAAATGTGGAGATAAATTTTGGGGAGAAATGCCTAAAAGAATTTAAACGGAATGCCTATGGAGAGAGGGTAGGGCAAAGGAGAGGAGTTTTCTGTTACAATCCTCATAAAATTATTTTGTGTTTTAAACAAACTGCAAATAGTACTTCAGTAAGAATAAAAAAAATAAAAAATAAATAAAACATCTGTAGTAAAAACAAAGAAAAGAAAAACCTGCATTGCTAAGTGCCCTTGCTCAGCAATCCTGCATAGGGTTCCCAAGGGAAGCCAGGAGCAGAAAGCCTCATCTTTCTCCCGCAGAGAGGCTGGAGTGCTTGAAGTGCGGATCTAGTGGTTCGCAGTCCAGTATGGAGCCACCGTATTCCCTTGCAGTATTGAGCACCAATTTTAGGACGATCATAAGTACATACATTTGCTTAAGTTTTTGGAGTTGAAATTGTTTCTCCTAGAAAGTATATTAACAAAATCTTAGTGGGATGGATGGGTGGATAGGATAACTGGATCAGATCAGAAACAGAGCCCAGTATTTTGAAAAAGCAAATTTAATAAGGTGAAAATTTGGCACTGTGGGTTAATGCGCCAGACTGCAAAGCATTTGAACTGCAAAGATGGCAGTTCAAGCTCACTAGCTGCTCCTTGGAAACCCTATAAAGGGTCGCTATGTGTCAGAACTGACTTGATGGCACTTAACAACAACAACAACCCTATACAGGAGTCCTGGTATTGTGCTGTGAGTTAATGCACTGAACTATAAGGTCAGTTTGAACTTGGACTTGAGTCAGTAGCCTGGTGGTCTGTTACCTGCCTGCCTGCCATCTGACCTACCACTCTTGGTTCATCTGACCATAGACTTGGGACTTGCCTATCTATGTATCTCTGTGAGCCATTTCCTTGGTAACTTTATATACACATATATATTAACTTCAGTGAATTTGCTTCTCTAAAAAACCCAGTCTAAGACACTGACCATCCGATACTTTACTAAGCATGATATCCATTTCCAGGCACTGACCCTTCCTGACAACATATACAAAGTAGTAGAGACAAAGTCTTGCCATTGTTACTTCTAAAGAGTAATCTGGCTGTATTTCTTCCAAAACAGATTTGTTTGTTCTTTTGCTCAGTCCATGGTATTTTCAAAAATCTTCTCCAACACTATAATTCAAATTCATAGATTTTTCTACAGTCTTCTTTACTAATTGTCCAACTTTCATATGCATAGGAGGCAATTGAAAATATCATGGCCTGGGTCAAGTGCACCTTAATCCTCAAATTGACTTCTTTGCTCTTGAACACTTTAAAGAGGTATTTTGCAAGAGATTTGCTTATTGCAATAGTCCTTTGGTTTCTTGACTACTGTTTTACTTGAGCGTAGATTGTGGCTTCAAGTAAAATGAAGTCTTTGACAACTTTGATCTTTTCTTCATTTATTATGATGTTATTTACTGATCCAGTTGTGAGGATTTTCATTTTCTTTACATTGAGTTGTAATCACACTGACAGCTGCATTCTTTGATCTTCATCAGTAAGTACTTCAAGTTCCCTTGCTTCCAGCAAGCAAGGTTGTATCTTCGACATATTCCTCGAAGACTGATGCCATGTTCTTCATATAATCCAGTTTTTCAGATCATTTGCTCATACAGATTGAGTTACATCTTTTCTGATTTTAAACTATTCACTATCCTCTTGTTCTGTTTGAATGACTACCTCTTGGTCTATGTACACATTTCTTGGGAGCACAATCAAGTGTTCTGGAATGCCCATTTTTTGCAACGAAATCCATAGTTTGTTAAGATCCACACATTTGAATGCCTTTGCACAGTCAATAAAGCACAATATCTTTCTGATGTTCTCTGTTTTCAGCCAAGATCCATCTGATATCAGCAATGATATCCTTCATCCCATGTCTTCTTCTGAATTTGGCTTGAATTTCTGTCATCTTTGTGTCAGTGTACTGCTGCAACCATTTTTGAATTATCTTTAACATATTTTTACTTGCATGTGATATTAATGATAGTTCAATGATTTCCACATTCCATTGGGCCGCCTTTCTTTGGAATAGGCACAAATATGGATCTCTTCCAATCCGTTGGCTAGGTAGCTATCTTCCAAAGCTGCATCAATTTGTTGAAACATTTCAATTTGTATTCCGTCAATTCCTAGAGCTTGTTTTTTGCCAATGCCTTCATTGCATCATGAACTTTTTCTTTCAACACCATCAATTCTTGATCATATGCTACCACCTGAAATGGCTGTTCTTTTTGGTGCAGTGACTCTTCTATCATCTTTTGATGCTTCCTGCATCATTCAACATTTTGCTTATCATGTAATCCTTCAATATTGCAATTCGAGGCTTGGATTTTTTTCTTCAGTTCTTTCAGTTTGAGAAATATTGAGTGTCTTCTTCCCTTTTAGTTTTCTAACTTGGGGGTCTCAGTACATTGCATTATAATACTTTACATTGTCTTCTAGAGCTACTCTTTGAAATTTTCTTTTCAGCTGTTTTACTTCGGTTCTCCCAGTCGCTTTAGCTTCTCTGTGTTCAAGAGCAACTTTCAGACTTTCTTCTGACATCCATTTTAGTCTCTTTTTTCTTTCTTTCTTGTCTTTTTAATGACTTTTTGCTTTTTTTCTGTCTGATGTTCATGATGTCATCCCACAACTACCTTTGTCTTCAGTCATTGGTGTCTAATGCATCATATCTGTACTTGAGATGCTCTTTAAATATAAGCTGGATATATTCAAGGTCATATTCAGGCTCTCCTGAACTTGTAATTTTCTTCAACTTCATCCTGACCTTGCATATGAGCAGTTGATGGCCTGTTCCACAATCTGCCTCTGGTCTTGTTTTGGCTGATGATATTGAGTTTCTCCATTGTCTCTTCCCACAGTGTAGTCAGTTTGATTTCTGTGTATTCCATTTGGTAAGGTCCAGATGTATAGTCACTGTTTATGTTTTTGAAAAAAGGTATTGCAATGAATAAGCCATTGTTGTTGTTGTTATGTGCTGTGGAGTCGATTCCAACTCATAGTGACCCTGTACAGGGTTTCCAAGGCTGTAAATGTTTAAGGGAACAGAAAGCCTCATCTTTCTCCTGCTGAATAGCTGCTAGTTTCAAACTGCTGACAATGAGATTAGCACCCCAATTCGTCACCACTATGCTACCAGAGCTCCTTGAATAAGCCATTAGTCTTACATAATTCTATTATGGGATCTCCAGTATAGATTCTGTCACCAAGACCATATGTTACAACCACTGATCCTTTCTCTTTGTTACCAAACTTTGCATCCCAATTACCAGTAATTATCAATGCATCTTGACTGCATATTTGATCAAATTTCAGACTGAAGAAGTTGGTAGAAATCTTTAATTTCATCATTATTGGCTTTAGTGGTGGGTGCATACATTTGAATAATAGTTTACTGACTGGTCTTCCTTGTGGTGGTAGCAATGGTCGTGTGCCGTAGAGTCAATTCCGACTCATAGCAACCCTATATAGGGTTCCCAGGGCTGTAAATTTTTATGGGAGCAACAATCCTCATCTTTCTCCTATGGAGTGGCTGGTGCATTCAAACTACTGACCTTTTGGTTAGCATCCAACTCATAACCCACTGTACTAGCAGGGTGCCTGGTCTTCCTTGTAGGTATATAGATATTATCCTATCACAGACCGAATTGTACTTCAAAACAGATCTTGAAATGATCTTTTTGATTATGAATACGAGCCATTCCTGTTCATTTTGTTATTCTTAGCTTAGTAACCCTATGATTGTCTAATTCAAAATGGCAAATACCAGTCTATTTTAGGTCACTAATGCCTAGGATCTTTATGCATTCCATTCAGTTTTGGCAACTTTCAATTTTCCAAGAATCATACTTTATATATTCTGCATTCCGATTATTAATGGATATTTGCAGCTGTTTCTTCTTATTTTCAGTTGTGTCTCATCATCATATGAAGGTCCCAAAAGTTTTGCTCCATCCACATCATTAAAGTCAAATATACTTTGAGGAGACAGATTTTCCCCCGTGACATTTTGAGTATCTTCCAACCTGAGAGGTTGTCTTTCAGCACTACATCTGACAAGTTCTGCTGCTTTTCATAAGGTTTTCAGTGGACTCCTTGCATGGTGTTGTAGAATTGTGCACCACAGGTCATTGGCTCAAATCCACCATTGGAAACCGTGTACAGGGTCACTATGAGTCGGAATTGACTTGTTTGTTGTTGTTGTTATGTGCCGTGGAGTCGGTTCCGACTCATAGCGACCCTGCACAGGGTTTCCGAGGCTGTTAATCTTTACGGGAGCAGAATGCCTCATCTTTCTCCCGCGGAACCGCTGGTAGTTTCGAACTGCTGACCTTGCGGTTCACAGCCCGATTCGTAACCACTACGCTATGGCACTTAAAATAACAACAACAACAATCATTCAGAAGTGGTCTGCTTTTTCTACTTCTTAGTCTGTCTTAGTCTGGAGGCTCTGCTGAAATCTGTCCACCCTGGTTGACCCTGCTGGTATTTAAAATACCAGTGGCCTAGCTTACAGCATCACAACACACAAACCATCACAGTATGACAAAACTGGTAGATGAGTGGTGGGATGATTGTTTTTGTTAAGTACAATTGAGTTGGTCCTGACTCATAGCAACCCTGTATAGGGTTTCCGAGGAGTGGTTTGTGGGTTTGAACTGTCACCCTTTCCGTTAGCAGTCCAGTACTTATCCTACTGTGCCAAACCAGGACATAATCATGTAAAAAAATTGCATGTTAGTAAGTTTTTTGATGACAATAATCACATAGATTGTTAAATTTAAAAGGTAGGAAATACTATATATAATATAAAAGACATATGATAATTTAAATAAATAAAACTATATGCATAGAAAAAGACTGGAAGGAGTTAAGGGTAATTGTTTTATATATGTTTTCTTCCACATCTCTCCACTCTCCCAGATTTTCTACAATGAACATATATGAATTACTCTTATTTAAGTATATTTTAAACTGAGGTGTAGTGAATAAATTATCTAATGATTCTTCTAACCATAGTTTGTAAACTCCCACCAAATACTGATAGGATGACATGATTCTTCTATGGATGTTAGCAGAGTTAATTATAACTGTAAAAACTTGAAATTGTAGCATAGGTCTAAAATGAACCATCGCAGAAGCCAGAGAGGGGAAATCTCACTACAATCAAAGAAGAAGAGTCAGGAATGGAGCATGTTCAAGATTCCTGTACATTCGACTCCTCAACCTAGGGGCAGGAAACTGTGGCACCAGAGGAGCAATAGCAGCAGAATCAGGAACTAGAGCATACACCAGAGTAGTGGACTTCCTAGCAAGTAAAACTGAGTGACTTTGAGCAGGAAGCTGTCTTGTAGAGTGAAGTGCCTTCAGGCACGAAGTGGGGGAGCTAGGTTTGCTGACCCCTGGAGCCAGTGCTGAGTGGAGACTTACAGTGGAGTGGTGTGTTCTATGAGCCTTTATCAGCAGCTGACTGGAACAATTGTGCCCTGAGCATTTTGACCCCGAATTGTAACCTGTAAACTTCCCTAATAAACTCCATCACTGTGAGCATTATCTTTGGATTCTGTGTAGCCATTGCAATGGATTACTGAACTCCATTAAAGTAGAGAGGGTTGTGAGAGGAATGGCTGGTGCCACATTTTGTTGAAACTTTGTATCAGAAGTGGGATTTGTTGCAATGGCTCCAGACTCATAAAAGTATGGGGTTTTGTAAAAGACAGAGTGAAAGGACGTAGGAAGTGAAATTTCTGAGTCTTAAATGGTTAAAGGCCGGTAAGAGATGTTGTGGTGCTACTGGATTCACCGGGGCAAAAGCCACTTGGGTGTGATGATTACAGAGAGCTTGTAATCTATACTTGATTGTTGTTGTTGTGGTTAAGTGCCATGGAGTCGGTTTCAACCCATAGCTACCCTGTATAGGGTTTCCGAGGAGCAGCTGGTGAACTTGAACTGCTCACCTTGCAGTTCAAATGACTTTGCAGTCTGGCGCATTAACCCACAGCGCCACACCAGGACTCCTTGATTAGATATGCTAAAAGAGGAGTTAGGAACTGACCAGAAGGAACAGGTTCTATTTTAAGCCAGTAGCCTTTGTATAGAGTAAGGGGCTTAGGTGATAGATAACCTGAACCATGCACAGAACTGCTGAGAGAACAGATTTATGATTAAAGTAAAGATCTGCATGGGTGGGAAAAGGTGGACCTTTTGAATTTCAAGCAAGCATAAGCTCATGTGTGCCCTATAGTGATTCTCTTAACAGAACTGAGTTTATGAAAATATCAACATTCTATGCCATTTCACCTCAAGGTTTCTTGATATTTGTAAATCTTTCTGAGAATATTATAGTCACATCTAAAGCAGTCCCAATAATGAAGTATATTTGGTGTTGAGGGTACAAAAGGAAGAGGGAATTGAGAGTATTAACCTGCAAAAGCTGTGCTATTGAGAAATTTTAAAAATAGCATATGTTGTTGTTGTTGTTAAGTGCCGTCGAGTCGGTTCCGACCCATAGCGACCCTGTACAGGGTTTCCGAGGGTGTAAATCCTTACGGGAGTAGAAAGCCTCATCTTTCTCCCGCGGAGCGGCTGGTAGTTTCGAACTGCTGACCTTAAGGTTCGCAGCCCGATTCGTAACCACTACGCTACCAGAGCTCCTTAAAATAGCATATAGTGAGACAAATAAGCACAACATTAAAGCTGTGTTTCCGAGGAGCTGCTGGTGGGTTTTAACTGCCAACAATGAGGTTCAAACTGACTTTGCAGTCCAGTGCTTTATCCTACAGTACCACACTAGGACTCTGTGTAAACATTATTGTCTCATGTATGTAGAGACCAATTCCTAACTAGGTCTGCCTTTTTTATTAGGCTGTGGACTCCTGGTGTGATGTTGTAGGATTAGCACTGGAATCCAAACCACAAGGTCAGCAGGTCAGACCTGCCAGCCACTCCTCAGAAACCTTTACAGGGTCACTATGAGTGGAAAATGACTCAACAGCGCTTAATAACAACAACATTGACTGTGAATTCTTAAAGATGGACTGTCGCTGGGGCCTATGCATTGAATTAAATTAATGCACTGAGTTAAATTAATGCAAGGTATTTTGCTGGGATGTAGTAGTGAAAAATGAATACAGTTTCTATCCTCATGGAGCCTAAAGATGAGAAGGGATGACAGATGATTAAATAAATAATTACAGGAAACAAACAATCTGATGATTAAATGATTGGGAAAAGACAATGGAGACAGAGCTAGTCTGGTAAACCCTAAGGACATAGCATCTAAGGTGATCACTGGCAGTCCTGGATAGGGAAGGTGCTTGGTACAAATTTGACAACTCTACTAACTGTAAATTAAAAAGACCCTTTAGGTCAGTTTTTGGGCCCACTTAGGGATTCAGATACAATCTTGGGTAAGAGTACAGTACACTAAGAGGGCTAAACAACTGTTTTCTCAGGTTTCCGTGTCAATGAATCAGGGGTTCTTAGGGATCCAACAGACTGAGGATAACCTAGGCCAAATAACTTTCAGGGTCACCCCAGAAGTATTAGGCTTCATAGGCTGAGCCTGCATCTTGAGAACTGGGCTAGAGCCAGAACTGCAGGGGACAAAGTGGGGAGAGGCAGGGTGTGAGCTTTATCTAGCATCTAGTGGAACTGAAATTGTATTTTGTTTTCAGGAAGTCATTATGTGACTAACACATTTTCATCAGATTTCCTCTGATTTTCCCTGCAGTATACATAGGAATGATGTGTACTGCCAAGAAATGCGGAATTAGATTCCAGCCTCCAGCTATCATCCTAATCTATGACGGTGAAGTCAAGGGAAAGAGTCGGCAGCGGATCATGCCAGTCCGAAACTTTTCAAAGTTTTCAGGTAGCCTGTGTTTTAGCTTGCCTCCTATCTTAAGTATTATGTCAATCCCTTAATAAAAAGAATTTGAGTCTCATGCAATGAAGTAATATGTCCTTAAGACTCAGACAGACCCAGGTTCATTCATATCATTATTGCTACCAAGGGCTACATGTGTGACCCTTGCTAATTTACTTACTCTCAATGAGCTTCAGTTTCCTAGTTTGTAAAAAGGGGTTGATAATTCCACCCTCTCAAGACTGCTGTGTGGATTAAGTGAGACAGTATTATTTCATAATGTTAATTTCCTTTTCTCCCTTCAAATATATATATATATGGATAGATGTTGTGGGTTAATGTGCCAGACTGCAAAGCCATTTGAACTGCAAGGTTAGTGGTTCAAGATCACCAGCTGCTCCTCGAAAACCCTATACAGGGTTGCTATGGGTCAGAATCGACTCGACAGCACTTAACAACAATAACAACAATAACAACAATGTATATATGTATGTGTGTATATATGTGTGTGTGTGTGTATATCTATATATGTATGTATATAATTGTGTAAGGAGCTCTGGTAGCGTAGTGGTTACGAGTCAGGCTGCCAACCTCAAGGTCAGCAGTTCAAAACTACTAGCAGTTCCATGGGAGAAAGATGAGGCATTCTGCTCCCATAAAGATTTACAGCCTCGGAAACCCTGTGCAGGGTCACTATGAGTCGGAACCGACTCCACGGTACTTAGCAACAACAGCAACAATTTAAGTGTGTGTGTATATATGTATGTATGTGTGTATGTATATATATATATACACACACACACACACACACACACACATACATGTTGTTAAGAGCCATTGAGTTGGTCCCGACACTTAGCAAACCTGTATAGGGTTTGGGTTTCCAAGGAGCGGTTGGTAAATTTGAATTGCTGACCTTGTGTTTCAAACTGACCTTGTGATCCAGTGCTTTATCCTAGTGTCACACCAGGACTCCATATATTTATGTTGTTGTTGTTAAGTGCCGTTGAGTCAATTCTGACCCATAGCAACCCTGTATAGGGTTTCCAAGGAGCAACTGGTGAGCTTGAACTACGGACCTGTATGGTTCAAACCAACTTTGCAGTCCAGCGTATTAACCCACAGTGCCACACCAGGATTCCATATATTTTATATGGAAGAATATATATATATATAATGATTCATATTTTATTAGTACCAGTACCACTGTCTAAAAGCTATACTATCTCTTTTTCTTCTCAGACATTCTCCATTGAAAGTGCTTAACAGTTCCACACAGTAATTTGAAGTTAAGGAAGTCAAACACACATCCCTTTTTTCCCCGCGCTCAGCTGAAAGCTCACTATACAGGAATAGCTCAGCAATATAATTTATTCCAATAAAGCCTTTTAGCTACTGGGCAATCACGACAGATAATGCCTTCAGGATTCAGGATTTGGAGGTTTTGTTCTGTTGTGCAGGAGTGTGTGATGCACTAATAGTCAATGGTGTTTATGGTATGTGGAGTATGTAATTGTTGGGGTGTTTCTCCCTCCTAGACTGCAACAGAGCTGCTGAGCAACTAAAGAATAACCCCCGTCACAAGAGTTACCTGGAACAAGTATCTCTGAGGCAACTAGAGAAGTTATTCTGTTTTTTACGAGGTTACTTGCAGGGGCAGAGTTTGACAGAAACAATGGAACAAATTCAACAGGAAAGAACCATTGATCCCGAGGAAGACCTGAACAAACTAGATGACAAGGAACTTGCTAAAAGGAAGAGCATCATGGATGAACTTTTTGAGAAAAATCAGAAGAAAAAGGATGATCCAAATTTTGTTTATGACATTGAAGTTGAGTTTCCAGAGGATGAACAACTACAGTCCTGTGGCTGGGACACAGAGTCAGCTGATGAGTTCTGATACTAAGCACTCACAGAATTTATTGGGTTGACAGAAATTCCATGTTTATACAAAGAATATAGATTGGTTATAGCAAAATCCGTAAAGAACACTAACTGTGCATGTTGGGTCCTAATTGGATTGACTGTATTGCTTTTCAAAACCAGATCATTTAGAACATTACTATGTGGGTACATGAGAAAGAAAAGAAAACAGTGCAGGGATCTGTCTTTAAGGAGCCTCCAATCGAATTGGAAAATTATTGAAGAGCTAATTAAAATGACAGCAAAAGCTGCTTGATAGAGACAGCGATAGGCCAGAGAAGCTCAGAGCCTAGATTACAATTGGATAGTCAGGGGAGATTTTACCTAGTGCTTGAAATGGTAGCATTTAGGTATAAGAGTCTACAGGATTCCAGATGATACAAACTGGGAAAAATGGGGAGGAACGATGAGTAAAGAGACAGAAAAATTAAAGGTTTTATTTGTAGAGTAGAAGGCACATTACAGTTTGGCAAGATTGAAAAGCATATATGTTTATCAGGAAATTATCCTGTATACATTATATTTTTATAAGTGTTTAACTTGTTTTATATGTATTCATTCTGGAGAATAGAGCACCCTTGAAAAATGCCATGCAGCTGCAAGCAGATGCCATTTGATGGACAGCAAGAGATCAGCCCCATCAATTATCAGGCAATATATGAGGGGGCTTCAAAAAGTTCGTGGAAAAATTCCCTTATCTTTTCATTCCCTTGTCTATTAATACATTATAGAATTCTGAATACCATCCCATAAATAAGAAGTTTGTTTGAAAAATGGGAAATCTATTCTTAGGAAGAATTCATTTTTCCATGAAATTTTGTAGCACCCTTGTGTACTAAGATATTCTCAAACTCTGAATATCTTCCTATGGACAAGAGGTCTGTTTGAACAATGGGAAACCCATTTAAAAAAATTATCTTTGGTTATTTCTTTCATATTTAAAGATTTATACATAGTGAAATTGATTTTTTGGTGTACAATTCTATGAATTTTTTTTAAAAATTTTATTGTGAATTGAGTAATAGTTTACATGAGAGAATGTCAGTTTTACATTTATTGTTTCATTGCAATGATTACAATCTCCTCTGTGCATCATCATTCAATAATATTTGATCCCATTCCCTCTTTTTTTGGGGGGGTGCAGAGGGGAGATTTACACAAAAACACTAAGGAATATATAGTCAAGTAAACTATCAAAGGGCATATTCTGCAAGCTTGACTCCTGGCCACCAGCACACAGCCTTTCTGTTTCCATGAGTGTAGAGTCCTCAGCTGCTCCCTCTCTCCATGTCCTCGTCTCTGCCTTTATCTCTGGTGTCGCTGCTTCTCTGGATAAGATTCCACATTCTGCTCCTGCTCTTCTCCCTTGATGATCCTAGGGTCCTCTGTTTCTGGACTGTAAGATTAACTACTCCCCCGTTTTTGTTATAAAATTTCTACATTTACAATTGTGACAGTCGCAATTAGTCATGATAACAGTTACTCACTATTGAATCATAAGAATCTTATCCCTATCTCCTTTCACCAGACCCACCTAGACAAGATTAGAATTATTTAGAGGCATTCTACCTTCCCCTGCACACTCTGAAACTATACTCCCTCTTGAAAACTTGTAAGCCAACCACTTCATGGCTATTTTAGGTAGCCAATGTCTAAGTTGCCAGTCCCTATCAACCCTGTATACAGAGGGGATAGGAGGGAAACCCACTCTTAATTAAGGAAGAATTCATGAATTTGCAACTACAAAAAGAGATTCTTGTTAAACCTTTGCTTAAGGGTATCTGTACATAAATAGATCTTTCTTTTTTCTAGAATATTATTTAAGTGATGGAAATATTCTTTGCAAGGAAATTAATGTTCATTAAATAAAACTTAAAATAATTATTCACTCTACCTGCCCATCCCCATTCTCTTTACCATTAAAAGCTCCATTAAAGGCGTCCTTCTTATAGCTATATCACTAGGGACTTAAGATGGCCATATTTCATCTGTATATTTGCCAAAAGTAGCAAAAGTATTTCAGACAGAGATTCTTCTGTATCTACATAATATTCCATTGTATTGTTAAGTGTCATGGAGTTGGTTTTGACTTAGCAATCTTGTATAGGGTTTCCAAGACTTTAAATCTTTTGTGGGAACAGAAAGCCTCATCTTTCTCCTTCTGAGCAGCTGGTGAGCTCAAACAGTCAACCTTATGGTTCGCAGTCCTATGCTTATCCTATGGAACCACTGTGCTCCCCAGTCCATTGTATAGATATAGATAATTTATTTGAAAAGTTGACTCTAATTGTTTCCCCCTTTCACCATTATAAGCCATTATAAGCAATATCATAAATAAATAACCTTTTACACTATTTGTTTTAAAAGAATATCTACAGGATAAATGCCTAGAGAAAAATTGCTGACCCAGGCAGGGTATATGCACTTTGTTGTTGTTGTTGTTAAGTGCCGTCGAGTCGGTTCCGACCCAGAGCGACCCTGTACAGGGTTTCCGAGGGTGTAAATCCTTACGGGAGTAGAAAGCCTCATCTTTCTCCCGCGGAGCGGCTGGTAGTTTCGAACTGCTGACCTTAAGGTTCGCAGCCCGATTCGTAACCAAATCTTAATAAATCTTGCTAAATTGTCCTCCATAGAGATTTGCTCATTAAGATACGTACTTCTTGAATATTACATGTTAAGCTATACTGTTCTGGGGTGTAGAGATATAGCAGTATATACAATAAAGTCCTCACCTTTACCAGGTTTACAGACTGATTGGAGAGGAGAGACAATGAACATAAATACATAAAATAGGGTCAGACAATAAGTGTGATGAAAAAGCAAGGTAAACAAATAATAATGGAGGAGGTGGAGCTACTGTTTTAGATCGGAGGTAACATCTGAATAACAGTCTGAAGGAAATGAAGGAAAAACTAATATGCCTTGCAGGGGTGGTGGGGAAAGGCAAATGATACATAGCGCTCCTGAACTGGATATGCTTGACATCTTTGAGAAAGAACAGAGAGCCAATGTGGCTAATACAAATTGAGCAGTTCTTTACTGCTTAACTGGAATGGATTTTTTTTTTTAAATTATATTGTGAACTGAGTGATAGTTTACATGGGAGAACATCGGCTTTACACCATCAATTCATTGCAATGATTATAATCTCCTTTGTGTATCATCATTCAATGCTATTTGCTTACATTCCCTTTTTTTGGGGGGTGGGGGAATATACACAAAAACACTCAGGAATAATTTAAACAACCAAAGGGCACAAGTCTGCCTCCTGGCCGCCAGCACTCAGTCCTTCTCTTTCCATGAGTCCAGAGTCCTCAGCTGCTCCCTCTCTTCATGTCCTCATCTCTGCTTCCATCTCTGGTGTAGCTGCTTCTCTGGATAGGGTCCCACATTCCACTTGTGCTCTTCTCCCTTGATGGTCCTTGAGTCCTCTGCTTCTGGACTGTAAGATTAACCCGCCCACCCCCGTTTTTGTTACAAAACTTCTACCTTTACAGTTGTGACAATTGCAATTAGTTGTGGTAACAATTACTCTCTACTGAATCATAAGAATCTTATCCCCATCTCTTTTCACCAGACCCATCTAGACAAGATGTAAACTGTTCAGTGGGGACTCTACCTTCCCCCATAAACTCTTAAGTTAAACTCCCTCTTGAAAACTTCTAAGTTTGCAATGGATTTTGCCAATACATAGTATTTTTCATGACGGTTGTACCAACGTAAACTATCAGTGATACACGAGTGCCTAATTTCCCTATGTGCTCAACAGAGTGTTATCAAAATTGTTGATCTTTTTCAATCTTATAATTTAAAAATAGTATCTCAAAGTTTTGATTTATATTTATTTTATTATGAATGAAACAGTATCTTTCTTACATTTAAAAGCCATTTGTTTTGTGAAATGTCTGTATTTCTTTTGCTTATTTTTTATTGGGTTGCTATCAAAATTCTTTATTGCCGAAATTAGTCCTTGGGCTAATGATGAGTTGCAGATATTTTTCCACCTTGCCATTTATATATATATATTTTAACTGTTTAAAAGTCAGGTTTAGTAAAGGCTAACTTACATACAATAATGTACAGTTGAGTGAATCTTAACAAATGTGTTCTGTCCTAGAACCATGTGCACAATCTAGATCTGTTTCCAGTCACCCTAAAAAGTTCCATCCAGCCCCTTTGCAGCCAATTCTTTCTACATAGTCACACAATAATAAGCAAAATTGTAGTTACCTACAGGATGCAGTGAGTTTTAATGTCCAATAACAAAAATTCAGTCCAAGTACCACAAGAACAGAGAAATTATTTAAGCTACCAAAACCAAAAATTAACTGGAAAAAAAGGACAATGATAAAGCAATTCTCAATACACAGCATGTCAATTTGCAACCTTGTAGAAAAGCAACTGAAAATGTCCTTTCTAGTCTCCTTATCAACTGCCAGGCCTTCCACTTTCTGGTTGGATCTAACTACCATCCTTTAAGGGAGCCCCAAACAAAGAATACTCAAAAACTAGAGAAATTACTTTACAAAAAACTACTTGGGTCCTATCACAAATCTATCAAAAACTTCCAGATCACTTGTAAAAGATTCCATAGTTACAATGCTAGTCTTATAAAACCCATAGGGCTTTGATTACACCAAACTTGTTAATTTTTGCCGACTAAAATGATAAAATGTCATTTGTTCTCTTTTCCACATTCGTTACTGGAGTTCAAGTTGAAATACCAAAATAAGTTTGGCATATGAATCTCCAAAGTATCTATCTAGCTATCACAGGTTTATACTGTATTGTATTTGAAATATTTTTTATTTATTGCTATCTCCATAATTTATTTTTATCGGACTTGCTAATCAGAAAAATAAACACATTTACATGGAAGAGTAGATTTAGTTGAATAGTCCCTAGGATACTTACAACCGTGGTGATCCAAATGAAGGCAGTCTTGTGACAATTGAAATTTACGTAACTATTTAAATTGAAAATACTCAATTAGAAAACAGTATTTAGCTAAGATTCTTTTATTAAAATAGCTTGAGTACTTCTAGATAAGGCAGAACTATTTCTAGGTTAACAAGAGTAGATTTGACTTTGGACTTTTATTTTTTAGACAAATTTTAGAGAGTAGAGAAAAAATTAGGCTATTTACAGAAAATATCTACATATGCATTTAGAGGTACAAAGTTGGTGATGGAAAGACTTAAGTACAGTTCTCAAACAGCTTTGTTAATTTTCTTGGATTTTAAGTGTGCCTAAGATACGTCTTCATCCTCAATCTTGGGAGCTAAATAGTACTTTAAGTGTGCCATATCAGCAATTTTATACTTTACAACAAAGGGTAGGTACGTCAGCAGACATACTGAGTGTAACTGTAGGTTTTGTAAAGAAGTTCAGGTATCTAAGTGCAAAAGTTAGGTGAACTGATTCATTCATCTCTATGGTAACTGCCTCCTCCTCTTTATCAACAACATTACTTGTTTGTGCCAATTTAATGTTTCCATTTCCAAGTTCTCCACTTGCAGAAAATTTCACTCCATCTTTTGCAAATGACAACAGCATCTCCAATATGACTGAGATCTTAGCATATAGTGCAAATTCACCAGAAGGCATTTTTACCACACAGCTATACTCTTGTTCTAGAATTCCATGTTGTTCAACATCTAAATCCATTAACTTCATTTCATAGTCTGAAACTTTTTCTTGGTTTGGTTCTTCAAATACTAGTGCCAAGGTGTCTGCATTATCTTCAGCCCTTAAGTGTAATGATGTGTTCATTGCCAGCACATTTCAGTATTTTGGACATGCTGGTGAAGTTCATGGCCATGGCCAGGTTGCAGTCACAGCAGTAGGTGTTGATCGTAGAGTGAGCTGCACAAGGGAGATGTGGGACGAATCCATATTCTGCGGTTTCACCCAGTCCAAGCTGATGTCTCAGCAGGTCTCACTGATGAGGTCCTTGAGTGTCCCTAGCACTTTCTTCAGGATGGAGCCCTGTACTAAACTCACCTCAAACATGGTGACGGAGTTTCAGTGATGCAGCTACAGGTGGGTGGAAAGTGAAGAAGTCTAGCTGAGGCCTCACAAGGATCAGAGCTTCAGCCGGAGACCAAAAGGACCACAACCAGCCTGCTGCACTTGCAGCAGTTTTTTTTTTCTTGTCATTTATCTCTTGACTTTGCTTATGATACTGTTTCCAGGCAGAAGAATTTCTTAATGTGGTCAAATTGATCAGTAATGTTCTCTGTGCTTCTGTTTTTTGTGTCATATGTAAAAAGGTATTCTTTAATCTGAGATTACGTAACAAAATCATCCCATGAGTTTTCCTATACAGAAATATTTTGATATGATGTATGAGGTGTGAATCTAACATAATTTTTTCCAGATGCCCATATAATTGCCCCAACACTGCTATTTAATGAATTACTTATCTTTTCCCCTATTGATTTGAAATACAATGCTACCTTTATCATCTACTAGATCCCCATATGTATCAAAATAGTCATCTTTTAATAATGTTAATGTCGTCTGTAGCATGCTTCGCAGTTCATGTGTTTTATGTTTATTGAAATCATTTCATGTGGCCACTAGGTTAGGAGCTATGGACAGATACAAAATATACAGTAACTTTTGCGTTTCAGGTGTTAAATAGTTTAGCTGAAGCAATAAAATTAACCTAGAGACAGAGATGCTTACTGCAACTAGAGCAGAAGAGGGAAATCATATGGCTTAAACAGTTGTTTGGGTTTTTATTTTCCATGTATCTTGTGTAAAAAATTTTCTGCCATTATGAAATTAATACATACGAGGAGATTTCAAAAAGTCTGTAGAAAAATAGAATTGACGATAATGAAATTTTCTACAAATTTTTGGAAACCCTCTCATATTCATTGTTTTTGTTGTTTTACATTTAAGTACATACCAGAGTTTAAAAGTTAAATGTGAAAAGTCTACCCTTACCTTGCCTCCTTCCCTAGTGGCAACTCGGCAGAGAAACTGGTTTCCCTATAAGAACAAGAATCCTTTCTCTGCTTGTTACCTTGCTTCATCATTATTCTTTCCATCTCTCTCCTGTCCATCTCGTTGTCAGCTTTATTCTTTTTGTTGGCCCAAGTTCCTTCTATATTAAGCAACAATGAAACATGGCTTTACCTTGAGTCTTTCTTTACCTAATTCCGTATCTATCCAAGTTTTAGCTAATCTTGGTATTGATTGAGTAAATCTCATCTCCCCTTCCCTTTGGAGCAACTCTTGACTCTAGCCTGGTTCTCAAGATGCGTGCTGAGCCTATGAAGCTCAATACTTCTGGAGTTACCCTGAAAGTTCTGTTTCTGTTGGATCCACAAGAGTCTCTGGCTTGTTGAGAAGTGTAGATATGTTCACATGAGCCTAGGAAGGAAATTCACTTTGGACCTCTTAGTGTACTGTACTCTTATCAAAGATTGTATCTGAATCCCAAAAATTGACCTACAAGGTCTTTCTCGTTTACCAATTAGCAAGTCTGTACCAAGCACCTTCTGTGTCAAGGCACTGTGAATAGTCACCTTGAACATGATGACTGTAGAGATTCTCCAGACCAGATCTGTCTCCCTTGTCATTTCCTTGTCGTTTTATCCATCAAGTTTTTGTAATTATTTAAGAGTTTGACAAAAGTAATGGTGGATCAAAATTAAGAAAGGTCATCGGATTTGGCAACTATATCTCTGTTAATCTTCAAGAATTAAAAATAGAAGTGAGTAGTTTGGATAGAAATTGCAAGCTATTTAAAGGCAAAGGGGAGGTAAAAGTTCATTAGTAATTATCTGGGACTGGAAGGGTTGGGTGGGTAGTTATTACTTAAGGAGTACTGAGGTTCTCTTTGAGGAAATAAACTTTTAGAAATAGATAATAGTACTAGTTGCACAGCACGGTGAATGTAATTAATGTCATTCAATTGTACACTTGAAACTGATTAAAAGGGCAGTTCTGTTGTATATATTTTACCCCAATAAAATTATTTTTTACAAAAAAGGAAATGCAATCTTAGACCTAAATGGAAAAATTAAAACTATGCAACTTTTCCTGTTATTGTTAAGTGCCATCGAGTCGGTTCTGACTCATAGCGACCCTGTGTAGGGTTTCCAAGAAGCAGCTGGTGGGTTTGAACTTCTGATCCTGTAGTTGGCAGTCTAGTGCTGATCCTACAGTGCCACACTTTAGAAGGAAATAAATGTACTCCAAAGACAAAATTGAGAAATTTTTCAAAAATCCAAACACTGAGAAAATACTTGCAAATCATATCTATGAAAAGAGACTTGTATATGTATATATAAGGAACTCACAAAACTCAGTAATAGACAAAGAAGCCAGTTTTAAAATGGGCAAAAGATTTGCATAGACATTTCACCAAAGAAGATATGTTGTTGTTAAGTGTCGTTGAGTCAGTTCCAACTCATAGCAACCCTTTATAGGGTTTCCAAGGAGCAACTGGTGGATTTGAACCACTTAACTCATGGTTAACTTAGCTTAGGTGCCATTGAGTTGGTACTGACTCATAACGACCCTATGCACAACAGAACAAAACACTAGCTGATCCTGGCCTAACCTCACAATTGTTACATTTGAGTCTATTGATGCTGCCACTGTGCCAATCTATGCCATTGGGGGTCCTCCTCTTTTTATTCGACCCTCCACTTTACCAAACATGATATCCTTCTCCAGGGACTGGTCCCTCCTGACAATATGTCCAAAGTATGAGAGACAAAGTCTGGCCATCCTGGCCTCCAAGGAGCACTCTGGCTGCACTTCTTCCAACACAGATCTGTTCTTTTGGTACTTTCAATATTCTCCTCCAACACCATAATTCAAATGCATCAATTATTCTACAGTCTTCCTTATTCACTGTCCAGCTTTCACATGCAATATGAGGTTATTGAAAATACTATGGCTTGTGTCAGGCATACCTTAGTTTACAAACTGGCATTTTTGCTCTTCAACACTTTAAAAAGGTCTTCTTCAGCAGATTTGCCTAATGCAGTAGTCGTTTGATTTCTTGACTGCTGCTTCCAGGAGTGTTGATAGTTGATCCAAGAAGAATGAGTCTTCCTCCAATATTGATGACACATTTTTCTTCATATAATCCAGCTTCTCTAATTATTTGCTCAGCATAGAGATTGAATAAGTATGGTGAAAGAATACAACCCTGGCTCACACCTTTCCTGATTTTAAATCATTCAGTGTTCCCATGTCCTGTTCAAACAACTGTCCCAGCAATTAGAAATGAAATGCTACATGTGTAGGACACGTACTACAATGGATGGTCCTCAAAAAGTATGATGCTATGTGAAAAAAAAAACAGACATAAAGTTGTTGTAGTTAAGTGTTGTCAAGTCTGTATAGGATTTCTGAGGAGCAGCTGGTGAGCTTGAACCACTTTGTGGTTCAAAATGACTTTACAGTCCAGCACATTAGCGCACAGCGCCACAGACTACATATCAAATAACTGATTCATAAGAAATATTTTTTAAAAAGATAAATCTATAGAGATGGAAGGCAGATTGATGGTTGCCTGGGGCTGGGACTTCCTGATGGAAATTAACTGCAAATACTAATTTAGGGGATGAATGTCCAGGAGTCCTAGTGTGGTGCTGTGGGCTAATGCGTCACACTGCAAAGTCATTTGAACTGCAAGGTCAGTGGTTCAAGCTCACCAGCTGCTCCTTGGAAACCCTATATAGGGTCGCTATGGGTTGGAATGGACTCAACGGCACTTAACAACAACAACAACAATAAGTCTTGGTGTGGTTCTATAGGATAAGCACTAGACTACAAGTTCAGTTTGAACTGCAAGGTCAGCAGTTCAAACCCACCAGCACTCCTCAAAAATCTTATACAGAAGAGAACAAACAAGATGGCGGATCGGGTGGACGTATAGCAGAGAGCTGCGCCAACAACACAGAATACCTGACCAAGCAGGCTCAGGGGCTGGTCCCAGAACTCTGAACCACATATAAAGGAATACTTAGAAGATTGGAAGGCTCACAACTGGGGGAATTTGTGGCAGAAGCAAGAAATCTATTGCTTTCTAGTCCGGGACGCTTGGCTGCTCCAGAAGCCGCCATCTTGGGTGAGACCACGTGGGGAAAGGATCGGAGCAGCCACAGACGCCTGGCAGAACCACTGAGGTAAAGGTGTGGACATTCTTCTCGTTTGGTAGCTGTTCATTGGTCCCTTGCTGTCTGCGCACCTCCATTCTGGTGACTATAGGGGTACCTAAGCTAGTGGGCACCCCAGCCCCACCCTCGGAGGGTTCTACTACGCATGCGCACAGATCTCCTCGAAATTTAAAGAGACAGTTTCCAATTAAAAC
>NW_006408648.1:8004249-8033686 GCF_000296735.1 Chrysochloris asiatica | reverse complement strand
CAAGTTATATGAATTGTTGAATGTGAAACTGATGATGTGCCCTGTAAACGTTCACTCAATCCACAATAAAAACCTTAAATTAAAAAAAAAAAAATCTTATACAGGTTCACTGTGAGTCAGAACCTACTCAAAGCACTTAACAACAAACAACCGAAACAGTCTAAAACTGGATTGTGGTGATGTTTGCACAACTTTGTAAATTTACTGGAAGTCATTGCTTTGATCACTTAAAATGGATCAATTTTATGGTATATATTGAGGGATATAAATTGTTCTTCAATAAAGTCATTTTTAAAAAAAGGATACAGGAAATAGAATAGGATCTATGTTTACCAACCATTTGTTCTAAGAAAGAGCAAGAGGAGCCAAACACTTCATCGATCCACATAGAGTTGAAGATTGAAAAAGATTGCTGAAAGGACAGAATTAATGCACACATTCAATAAACATGTTTTTAGTGTTTACTCTGTGGGAGCTCCCCAGCAGGTCTGGAAAGGAATAGCTTTAAGGAAAAGGAAAGCACCTGAGAAGAATGATTATTATTCTAATCATCTTAGTAGGTGAGGCAGAGTTATCTGATTAGAGTGAGACTGGGATTTAGGGAGAAAATGAAAAGTGTGCAGAAGGAACTTTGTACAGATGGAAAGGTGAGGTTGTATGTGCTTACCATAAATGGAGAAAGTAGAGTGTGAGATCAAACAAAAGTCCAAACTCTGGACATTGTGAACTAAAAAGGATCTCCTCACCACCTCTCTTTCCCTAAAACAAATGAACAAAAGTACTTCCCTTTTTAGGAGCCCTGTAGTGTAGTGGATTACAAACTGGACTGTTAACCACAAGCTAAGCAGTTCAAATCCACCAGCCTCTGAGGGAGAAATATGAGGCTCTCTATAGCCTCGGAAACTCTACACAGGGTCACAATGAGTCAAAACTGACTTGATAGTACACAAGCACCACCAACTTGCCTTTTTGATCAAATTTAAAAGACAGTACTAATGGTTATATTAACAATCTTCAAGCTCAGAAAGTTTACAGCTACAAATTTCTTCTATTTCATTCACCATTTCACACCAGAGCAGATACTGATTACCTACACTACATCCTTTTCCTCCCTTCTTCATTGCTGGCAGAGGTCCACTTGTGATTGCTTGGTTTTAACTCCTCCTACACAAGCTCTGGTAGCATAGTGGTTACGAGTCAGGCTGCTAACCTCAAGGTCAGCAGTTCAAAACTACCAGCTGTTCTGCAGGAGAAAGAGGAGGCTTTCTGCTCCTGTAAAGATTTATAGCTCTGGAAACCCTGTATAGGGTCTCACTATGAGTCGGAACCAACTCCACGGCACATAACAACAACAACAACAAACACAAGTCTTAAGGACTTCTGGTGTGGTGTGTAGGTAGGATTCAGCACTGGACTGCAAACCACAAGGTTGGCAGTTCAAACCCACCAGCTGCTCCTCAGAAACCCTATGCAGGGTTGCCATGAGTTGGAACTGACTGTATAGCACTTAACAACAACAACAACAAAGCACAAGTCTCAGAGTCCTGGTGTGGCACTGTGGGATAAAGCACCAGACCACAAGATCGGTTTGAACTACAAAGTCAGCGGTTCAAACTCACCAGTCACACCTTGGAAACCCTATACAGGGTCTCTATGAGTCAGAATTGACTCAACAGCACTTAACAACAACAACATACAAATCTCAGAGTCTTGGTGTGGCACTGTGGGACAAAAGGTCAGTTTGAACTGCAAGGTAGGCATTTCAAGCTCACCAGCCTTGGAAACCCTCTGCAGGGTTGCTATGAGTTAGAACCAACTCGATGGCATTTAACAACAACAACAACAACACAAGTCTCAGCTCTAGAGGTAAATTCTGATTAGTTTAATGCCCAATCATCTCATATGTTAGATAGACATGGGCATGTTACCCAGTTTGAGCCAAGTAAATGTAAAGGGGGTCTGCAAGGACTGGTGGGCAAGATTTTCTCATTAGCCCTGGACCTGGTTGTGTCTGAAAGTGACACCTGGAAATTTGCAGCCATTTCATGGCTAGCCTGAGGATGAAGCCAACAAAGAGAGGCACAGATTTACTATACCTGGATCCAGCCCTACCCTTAGATATTTTGTTATATGAAATAATACATTTCCTTTTTGTTTAAGCCAGTATAAATTGGTGTTTTTCTGTTTCTAACTGCCAAAAACCTCCCAACTGTTGACAAAAAAGTAAGCCTCTTTCTTTGGCCTTTCTATTTCTGGGTTCGGTAGAGTCCATTTATGTCTCAGAGACCTCTGGGAAGAGATTGATGCAGAGCAAAATATAAGGGATAGAGGAAGACCAGGGAACTAACAAGGGTAGCTCAAAGCAATGGACCTTGGAATCTAAAGGTAGTTTGTGTCCTGTGGACTGAAAGGAAGCTAAATAAAATGGAAAGATTAAGTAATAAAAAGTACCAAGCAAATGGAACCAGGGCAGATCTGGCAAGCTGTGGCAGGTAAGCTTGGGAGGAAATAGATAAAGCAACTGCGTTAGAGAAGAATGTTGAGTTAAGAGATCTCAGAAGTTTAGCAAGTCCTGGTGGTGATAAGATCAGGCATTTGAACTTTCCAGACCATGGCTAATAAAGAGGGAAATCCATAAAATCAAGAAAGCTAATGGAGTTTTGTAAAATCAAGGACTCTGAAGAAGCAAGAACAAAATTCCTGAGAATACTGATTAGAGGTGAAAAGGAGAAGAAAATCAGTCAGACACTAAAGTTATTTGGCTAGGTGTACAGCACTTAACAACAACAACAAAATCATTATTATGGCTTTGAGCAACTGTATCAATAAGTTAAGAAGCCCTGGTAGTGCTTGAGGATAAACACTGGACCGCTAACCACAAGGTCTGTAGTTCAAACCTACCAGTTTGGATGTCTTCCTTCAGTATCACTGACTCTTGATCATGTGCTACCTCTTGAAATGGTTGAACCTCAACCATTTCTGTGTATTCCTTTCATCTTCTTTTGATTCTTTCTGCACCATTCAATATTTTGCCAATAGAATCCTTCAATACCACAAGTCAATGCTTGAATTTTTTCTTTACTTCCTTCAGTTTGAGATAATGAGCGTGTTCTTCCCTTTTGGTTTTCTAACTCCAGGTCTTTGTACATTTCATTATAATATTTGACTTTGTCTTCTTGAGCTGCCCTTTGAAATTTTCTAATCAGTTATTTAACCTCCTCATTTCTTCCATTTTCTTTAGCATCTCTATGCTTCAATGAATATATCAGTCTCTTCTGACATCCATTTTAATGTTTTCTTTCTTTCTTACCTTCTTAATGGTCTTTTGTTTTATTCCTGTAGGCTGAAGTCATTCCACAACTCTTCTGGTCTTTGGTCTTTAGTGCCTAATGCAACAAATCTGTTCTTGAGATGATCTCTAAATTCAGGTGGGATATGTGCAAGGTCATACTTTGCCTCTTGTGGACTTGTTTTAATCTTCTTCAGCCTGAACTTGCATATGAGCAATTGATGGTCTGTTCTACAGTCTGCCCCTGGCCTGGTTTGACTGATGATATGGAGCTTTTCCACCATCTCTTTCCGCATATGTGGTCAATTTGATTTCTGTGTATGTCACCTGGTGAGGTCCATGTGTATAGTTATCTTTTATGTTGTTTAAGAAAGGTATTTGCAATGAAGAAGTCATTGGCCTTCCAAAATTCTGTCATGTGATTTCCAGCATCGTTTCTATCACTAAGGCCATATTCTACAACTATTGATCCTTCCTTTTTGTTTCTAATCTTTGCATTTCAATCACCAGTAATTATCAATACATCTTGATTGCATGTTTGATCAAGTTCAGACGGGAGAAGCTGGTAGAAATTCTTCAATTTCTTCATTACTGGCTTTAGTTCTTGGTGTACAAATTTGAATAATACTTGTATTAACTGCAATAATATCAATTGTAGATGTATTTCTATTGTCCTGTCACTGACAGTGTTGTACTTCAAGATAAATCTTGAAATGTTCTTTTTTTATGATGAGTGGGATACTATTCCTCTTCAATTTGTCATTCCTGTCATAATAAATCATGTGATTGTCAGATTCAAAATGGTCAATTCCAGTCCATTTCAGTTCATTTATGCATTCCATTTCATTTTAGACAACTTCCAATTTTCCTAGATTCATACTTCATACATTCCATGTTCAGATTATTGATGGATGTTTACAACTGCTTCTCCTCATTTTGAGTTGTGCCCCATCAGTAAATGAAGGTCCCAAAGGCTTTACTCCATTTGTGTTATCACAGTCAACTCAACTTTGAGGAGGCAGGTCTTCCTCAGTCATATTCTGAGTGTCTTCCAACCTGAGGGACATCTTTCAGCACTATATCTGACAATAATCCGGTGCTCTTCATCATGTTTTAATAGTCAATATTTTCGTGCTATCTGACAGTGTTCCACTACTTATCATAAGGTTTCAGTGACTAAATATTCAGAAGTAGTCCCTCTCTCCTTCTTCCTAGTCTGTCTTAGTTTGTAAGCTCATCTGAAACCTATCTACCATGGGTAACTCTGCTGATATTTAAATACCTGTGGCATTGCTTCCAGAATCCCAGCAACGCACAAGCTAGCTACCACAGTACGACAAACTGACAGACGAGTACTGGGGAAACCCTACAAAAGTGTCACTATTAGTTGGAACCGACTCCACAGAACACAACCACCAAGATCACCACTACCACTACACACTACAAAAAGGAGTCCTAGGGGCACAGTGGGTTACACACTGAGCTACTAACTTCAAGGTGAGTAGTTTGAATCTTCCAGCTGCTCCGTGTGAGACAGATGAGGCTTTGTGCTCCTGTAAAGATTTACAGCTTCAGAAACCCTATTTGTTGTTGTTGTTAAGGGCCGTTGAGTTGGTTTTGACTCATAGAGACCCTGTATATGGTTTCTGAGGAGTTGCTCATGGGTTAGGACCTCTGGCCTTGTGATTGTTGTTGTTATTAAGTGCCATTGAGTCAAGCTGATTCCGACTCATAGCGACCCTGTATAGGATTTCCAAGGAGCAGCTGGTAAACTTGAACCACTGACTTTGCAGTTCAAATGACTCTGCAGTCTGAACCATTAACCATTAACCCGCAGCGCCACACCAGTCCAGTATTTATTTATCCTACAGCGCCAATGAGTTAGAATTGACTCTACGGCACACAACCACCCCTACCAACACCACACTACAAAACAGGGAAAATACTGAAAGGAGAAGGTAAGACATTGGAAAGTAAGAATATAAACTTGTACTAATAAAACTTATCCAAAACTTAGAAACAAGGCAAAGAATGTGGACTATACATTTTTCAATGTTACATTAGAACATTGTTTAAAAGATTGCCCAAAGATTTTTAATTTTCTAGGACAATGTACCTGTGTTTACTTTTGCTGTTTACTACTTGATTAGAGCTGTTAACGTGAAGATTCTGCCTGATGGAGAAGATAACTATGAATATGGTAAGTTTATTTTCCCATAGGTCATTAACCCCTTTTGTATCCAACCTAGAAAATTTACCCCAACAGTCCTTTTTGAATGCCTGTATATTCCTAGTTCTTCAAAATATTATTTCTAACAGTTTTACAATTGTACTGGTTCCCTTCATCAAACAGTTAATAAGCCTTGGTCTTGTGTTCATTTTATATTTGCATAAGTTATATTTTTAATGTTTTGACAATTATACTTAATACTTGATAGCCCATATAATAAGGAGATTAACATCGTTTTAGCCTTTTGGAGCATGCTCTTTTGATTCAGTGGAGTGACATACAGGTAGTCCCTGGGTTATGAACGAGATCCATTCCTAAATATGTCTTTAGGTTTAATTTGTATGTAAGTCAGAACAAGTGTATATGTTCTTTTTGGCGTAATGGGCTACTACTAATTGGGCTTCTAACCAGAAGTTCAGCAGTTCTAACTCACATGTTGCTCTGAGGGAGGAAGATGAGGCTACCTGATCCAGTAAGGATTTGTAGTCTCGGACAGAGTTCTAGTCTGTCATAAAGGGTCATTATTGATCTGAATTGACTCAATGGCAGCACGTTTGTGTTTTGTTTTGTTTTAGTGCAAGTAAAGATATAAAACTTTTTCAGTGATTTAAAACCTGCCAAGGCAGCAAGTGAAAGTGATTGTGTGGAGTCCTGATGTGATGCTGAGGATAAAGCACTGGACCTCAAGATCAGTTTGAATTGAAAGGTGGTGGTTCAAACCCACCAGTTGCTTCTTGGAAACTCTATACATGGTCGCTATGAGTCAGAAGTAACTCCAAGGCACTTAACAACAACAACAAGGATTGGTTCAATAGTTTCACAAGTGAGGACAAATTTACATAATATTAAGCACTGGACAGCTAACCACAAGATCGGCAGTTCAAATCCACCAGCTGCTCCTTGTAAACCGTATATGAATCTCTATGAGTCAGAGCCAACTTGACAGCATTTAACAACAACAACAAAAAGCAAGTACAAGTTGTCCATAGGGTCGCTTTGTGTTGGAACAGACTTGAAGCCACCTAACAACAACACGGAGTTGTCCATAAACCGAACAGTCTTAACCTGGGGTCTGCCTATATTTTAAACTTTCAACTTTAGACATTTGTATCAATATGAGGATCTGGGAACAGAAGTAGGCAAGAACTGAAGGTTTGAGGCAAAAGAGGAAGAGGCCAAGTTGAGAAGTCATACAAATAAAGGACAATTACCGCATTAGGAATCACACCCCATAGAGTGTCAGCTTCCTGATACCACCATCCCCACAGCTCTGGGCACATTAACCAGTGGCATGCTGGAATTTCCTTATCAGAGAGGCCCGAGGGCAGCAATCAGGAGGCGGGCATAGTGTCTTGAAAAATTGTCTTGAATATGTACAGCACGTACACGTAAACATCTTAAAATGCCTCACAAGCCACTCCTTGGCTTTGCCATTGTAGGCATTGATGATTTAATCTTAAGAAAAGTAGAATTTTGCTTGCTGTAAAAATTAAAAAGAAAACATAAACTACTATCAGTAGTATTTGTGTTTTAATTTATCAGAAGGTAACATTGGTTTGGCTCTGGAAAGATGTTAGCAGTTTGTATGTGTGTGTGTTTAATAAGATTTATTGTGAATTGAGTGATTGTTTACATGGCAGAACATGGGTTTTGCACTCAATCAATTGTATTTTGTTCCACTGCAATGATTACAATCCCCTCCGTGTGCCATCGGTTAATTGTATTTGCCTATGTTTCCACTTTGGCTTTTTTGTGGTTTTTTTTTTTTTTTTTTGTGTGTGTGTGTACACAAAAGCATGCAGGACTATATAATTGTTAAACAACCAAGGGGCACATTTTTCAAGCCAGCCTCCTACCAGCCAGTATACAGCCTTTCTGTTTCCATGAGTCTAGAGTCCTCAGATGCTCTATCTTTCCAGGCCATGACCTCTGCCTCTGTCTCTGGTGTTACTGCTTCTCTGGTTAGGATCCCACATTCCACTCATGCTCTTCCCTCTTGATGGTCCTTGGTTTTCTGTTCCTGGAGTGTAAGATTAACTACTCCCCCCTTTTTGTTACACAAGGAGTTCTTGTAGCGTAGTGGTTATTAATTAGGCTGCTAACCTCAAGGTCAGCAGTTCGAAACTACCAGCTGTTCTGAGGGAGAAAGATGAGGCTTTCTGCGCCCATAAAGATTTGCAGCTTCAGAAACCATGTGCAGGGTCACTATGAGTTGGAACCAACTCCATGGTACTTCACAACAACAAACCTTTACACTTGTGACAATCACAATTAGTCATGATAACAATTACTATTGAATCAGAAAGAATCCTGTCCCCATCCGCTTGCACCAGACCCATCTAGACAAGATGAAAACTATTCAGTGTGGATTCTACCTTCCCTCCATCACTCTAAAACTCCTCTTGAAAACTTGTAATCCAATCACTTCATGCCTTTATAGTCCCCAACCCCTACCCCCATTTTAGGTAACCAATGTCTAAGTTGCCTATCCCTATCAACCCTGTGTGATGAGGGGATAGGCTTGATCCATGATGTGAAGACTCTCTCTCTCCCTGTCTGCTGGTCTTTTGAGCTACTACATCCAAAGTAAAGGTCAAGTTCATCAAACTATAGCAATTTACATTTGCTTCTTGTATCAAACTTCTTTAATTTCCTCTAATCAAGTTCTGATCATCAAGCCATCTTAGCAAGTTTGGGCATTCTTTTGCACCTCCCCCCATTCTCAGCTCTAGCCCTCAGTAGCTAGATCAGTGTCCATGAGCTCAGAGGTTCCCAAGTCTCCCCAAACTTCGGACTAACCAGCCCTTCCTCTTCTCTCTCTCATCTCAAGGTCGACAGGAGTCTGTGGAACATGGTCGAATTCAGCCCATGTCTTCATTACTTCCTTTCCCCGATTTCCACTTACAAGTAGAGCTTACAAGTCTGCTCGTATGTTCCCTTTGAGTTTCAGTCTTGGAAGGGGGTTTGTCCTGAAGGGTCTTGATGGCTTGCCTTGATGGTTCCTAGGTGGATAGCTTTGTTAACAGCATTTAAAAAAATAATTTGAACAATGTGCCTACATTCACATCCAAGATGAGGGTTGGGCATGAGTTTGTTCGGCATTTTGCTCATTGTTTATAAGTAAACTGCCTAAAATTCTAGGTATTCTGGAGTTATTAACTGTGTCATAATTAAATTCTATAGTAATAATCCTCTACTATTTTTAAAGTACTTACTATGTGCCAAGTACTGTTGTAGGAAATAGGGAGTCAGAGGACAGCAAGACAGACAACATCCTGCTTGTATAGAGCTCCCATTTCAGTGGGGATAAATAAATAAATAAGGAAAAAAAAATATGGTCATAAATTCTATACAGATCATTTGAACTGCAAGGTCAGTGGTTCAAGCTCATCAGCTGCTCCTTGGAAACCCTTTACAGGGTTGCTATTGGTCAGAATTGACTTGATGGCACTTTACAACAACAATTGAAGTACAGTGATAATGGGGTTAATCCTTCACTTAATCAGCATCCTCTCTTGCAGAATCTAAAAAGGAATGCAAGGAAGTACCATTATATCAGCCACAGCAATGAAAATTCCAAGGTTATGTAACTAAGATTTACCTCTATCACCAAATTAAATTTATCTTTAAAATTCAAATCTATCTAGTTTCTAGCTGTGTATGTGTTTTTGTCCATTCATATGCCTGACCTCATTTTCTTCAAAAGGCTGAGATGTCACTCTAGGGAGAAGGAGTCAGGAGTTAGGTCCTCTAGCCTCCCGTCCTGCCTCTGTTGGAGTCTTAGAGCCTCAGCTGAGCCAGACCTTCCCTTAGGGCTGTGGAGTGGAGCTTCCATGGTTTTGTATGTAGAAGCATCTGCTCTCTCAAACATCATTGAAACAACTCAAATTGACCCCTTTGAAGATAGAGTACTTTCACTCTTGTCCCTTCCTCTCAGTTTCCTTATTTGTAAAATAGGATAGCAATATCTGTTTTCACTGGGCTATTGTAATGCGCTGGACTAGTCACTCCTTGGAAACCCTATACAGGGTCACAATGAGTCAGGATCAACTCAAGGGCACTTAACAATAACAACATTGTAAGAATGAAATGAGATAGAGTATGTAAAGTATTTTGAATTACTGGACTAAAATCAACAGGGTGAAATACTATGGAGATAAAAGTAAAAGTCCAGTATTTACATTTAAAAAATATCAGCTGCACAGAGAACAGGATGGAAAATAACTCAATAGCAATTAATGTGAAACAGATGGAGGAGGTTTAACTGAGGGTGGATTCAGCATGAACTCACTGCAGAGCCGCTGCCAAGGAAGCTAATGCAATCCCACTCGACACCAATTGGGATTTAATGTCCAAATCAAGGCAAGGATGGTCCCATTATACACTGCAGTGGCCACTTCCTGTTTGGTGTCATGTTCTTTTGAGAAGCTCCATTTAACCACTGCACCACCAGGGTTCTCCAGGAGCCTCTTTTTATTTATTTATTTTTTATTAAATGTTTTTATTTTGGATTGAGTGAAAGTTTACAGGGCACATCATCAGCTTCACATTCAAACATTCATATAGCTTGTTTCATTACATTGATTATTATCCCCTCCATATATCATCAGTTAACAGTGTTTCTCTCTATCCTCTTTAGCTTTTTTGCGGGGAAACTTGCCTTTTTGGAATTTACAGTTTCAGCTTTTAGGGAAGGTTTTTACATTTGTCTGTGGATATCCAGGGCTCATGTATGAGATTACTAACAAGCATTACTGAATAATCAGATGAGTGACAATTTGCTATGTCTACTAGGTGGCTAAAGTCTGATCCTCAGAGCCTTTGGTTTGGACGGTCAACAACGCTTGGGCCCACAGGGTCTTGACCTCCTGACTGGGTCTGCACGGTCTGCATCAGATTCCCCCTTATTTATTGTTTGTTTAAGGGACACTGCCTGTCTTAGGCGGTCAGTGCGAATTCCTCAGTCTTACCTGTCACTGAAACTCATTGCAGCATGGCAATGTCCAGGAGCCTTTTTTAAAAAGAGACTTTGACAAACTGCAGTATTTCCCACAGAGAGGGACCATGTCCCAAGAGAATTTATTGGAACAACTAATGAGGTTTTAGCCTGGAAAGGAAAAGATTGCTCTTACAAGATATCTATTTAAAAATTCTTCATGTACAAGAATGTGTTAGTACTTCCAGAGGAAAAAGCTAGACTCCAGTGAGTAGAAGCTTAGGGAGTAGCTCTCATCTCAATAAAAGGAAGGACTTTCTGAGGATCAAAACTTTCAGCAATGGAAAGATTGACTTGCAAAGTAGTGTTCTGTTTGTCTCTGGAAACAACCAAGTAAGGCACTGGATGGCAGGTTAGCCTGATGAACATTTTTCATAGTGTATGTAGTGGGGTGGTGGTAACTGCACTGGAGTGATAGGAAAGAGACTGAGAAGTTGGGAACTCTACCCCTAATTTAACCAGATCCTCTCAGTTCTTATGTCATTTAACATTCTCTATTTTAGAGCCCCACTTGAGAACTGTCTTAAGGCTTTTGCTGATAACTTAACATTTTAAAAACCATTGGAGATGATGGTTTTCTCACCAACTCAGATGGTGACATGATGTTCCTACTCTTAGCCCCACGGCTGGCAGAGTACACATAGAACAGATACCAGATAAGCCTCAGCTTCCTTCAAACACATTCAATTCTGGAGCTTTCTAAGTGGCTCTCTCTCTTCTTTGGGGTAGGTTCTTTTTTTTATTATTTAAAGGCAGACTTTCAGTCTTTTGTTTAGTAGCCCTTGTAAGTAAGGTCTGACAATTTGCTGTAGATACCTGGCATTCACCTTTAAGTCTTTCTTATATGTGGCTTTTACCCTTTGGTATGCCAACTCCCTCAGGCCTTTCTCCTCCACTCTAACAGACAACACTTGCCTCTAATCAAGTGGGGGGAGCACTCCTATGGCTGAATTTCTCTCAGAACTCTAACCCTGTACTTCTCCTACCCCAGCAGTCTCTCCAGGAGATACATGACTCAAGCTTAGGCCCTTGGAGGGCACCTTGCCAGAATAAGACCCTTCTCTTCTTGCTGGGGTTTTGCAGCCACCTCAGACTCGAGCTCTGCCCTCGCTAATAAGAACTCCTGAGTACTATTGCTTAAGGAGCTCTGGTAGCATAGTGGTTACAAGTCAGGCTGCTAACTTCTAGGTCAGAAGTTCCAGCCATTCCATGGAAGAAAGATGAGGCTTTCTGGTCCTGTAAAGAGTTAGAACCTCAGAAACTCTATGCAAGGTTAGTGTGAGTCGGGACAGACTCCACAACACACAACCACCAGTACTACTGTTGATACAGGACCCAGTCACTTCTGAATCACAATCTCTCAGAGTAGATTCAGAGGAATCTATATTTTTTAACTCGCCTCACAAGGGGAACCCCATTTGGGAATCTTGTCTCTACCATTCACTCTGACACTGAGGCCATTTATTTATTGTCTAATTGATGCATCCTGTCTCCCCATAAAGTGAAGGACTATGTGTCTGTCACTTGAATTTTTTTCTCCATTTCCTACACCCAGGTCAAGAATGCGGCAGGCATGAGCCAATGTTTGTAGCTGACAGTGTGAGGTGAAGTTTGAGTAACTCCTAGAGTCCTCTCCACGTATTTTAAAACACTGAGACTTTTGTTCGCAAAATTCTCTACCTTTATACCAGTGGCTCACAAACCTTGGTTTCACTTAGATGTTGTTTTTAGGTGCTGTGGTATAGTGAATTATTTAATATGTCTCTTCAAGACTTAGTCTTTGTAACTTCCACCATATGACTCTTCCTAATGGGTCTGAGTAAGAGAAAGTAGGATACTGATAGGATGACATGATTCAGCTGTGGATGCTAATAGTTGTTGTTATTAAGTTCAGTCAAGTCAATTCTGATTCATAGCATCCCTGTACAGAGTTTCCAAAGAATGGCTGGTGATGTTTAAACTGCCAACCTTGCAATTCAGACTGACCTTGCAGTCCAGTGCATTATCCTGCAACACCACACCAGGACTCCGATGTTAATGGAGTTCATTTTAATTGTAAAAACTTGAAACTCAAGCATGGATATAAAATGAGCCATCTCAGAAGCAGGGATGGGGATCTCACTACCAACAAAGAAGAAGAGCCAGCAGGGAAGCATGTCCTTTGGACTCAGAAATCCTTGAGCACTGAAACTCCTCAACTCAGGAATAGAAAACGTTAACATCAGAGCAGTGGTAGAGGAGCAACAACAGCAGAATCAAGAGTCAGAGCATGAGACAGAACAGTATGGCTTCCAGCTCATAGAGCAAGCAAAGCTAAGTATCTTTGGGCAGGAGGCTTGCTTGCAGAGTCGGGTGCCTCCAGGCACTTAACTAGGGGACCTAGGCTTGCTGATCCATGGAGCTAGAGCCGAGTGTCTTCAGGCTGAGGCTTACAGTGGAGTGGTGTGCCCTGTGGGCATTTATTGGCAGCCCTAAAAGATTTTAGTAACAATGTCCATGCAAAGAGAGACCTGCCTATGGTCATGGCTGAGGAAAGGCTGTCCTCACTTGAAGAACTGTCCCCTGAACATTTCTGACCCTGAATTGTAACCTGTTAATTTCCTTAATAAACCCCATAACTGAGCATTGTGTCTGAGTTCTGTGTGGCCATTATAATGAATTATTGAACTCGACTGAGTGGCGAGAACTGTGGGAGAAAAACCAGTTCTTCTTTTTGCATGTGCATTTCAACTGATTCCTGTTGCGGACCGTGTGGGACTGGTCAGAGGTTTTGAGGCCCTCTAGGGCCGAGTGTAACAGATGAGGCCACTGGCAGTTAATGGCAAATTGCTTTCATCTTAATATATCAGTTGTGTGTATTGGATTAATACACGGAGCCTTTGATGGTCCACAGATGGATGTGATATTTTCCTGAAGCCTAAGACTAAAAGTTGCAGGGTCGGGCCTTTCTCCAAAAGGATTGACTAGGAGTGTCTTGGCTACTTCTCGGTTCTTTGTTCTATGGACGGAGAACCCATCCTCTCTGGTCCTTTTCCGGGTGCAGCCCATTCACCTGGGCATCTCGAAACCTGGCTCAGGAAGCCAAAACAGCGGGACTCCGCCCAAGCTTTTGTCTTTATCTCTCACCTTCCCCCACCTAACCTCAGGGGCTATAGATATGTTAATTGAGCCTGAGAAACCAAGTTGCTGGCCTGGGATTCGAACCAGTGAAGTACAATGTAAAGTTACCTGAATGTCTGGAAGAGTGCTGATGTTAGCTGTACCTTGCCTAAGTCCCTCCCGGCTTGGTGTGAAGCTCCTCCCCTAAATAGGACAGAGGCCCGGGCCTCCCCGAGTGTGCATTACTGGTTGGAAGGCATGCAGTAAAGATTGCAGTGCATTACTGGTTGGAAGGCATGGAGTAAAGATTGCAGTGCATTACAAGATGGAGGGCACGCAGTAAAGATGGCAGGGCAGTGAGTTGCTGCCTGCAGAGGCCACGATTCCTGTACTCCTGAGCCTGCCCACCAGTAATGTATCCACCCTGGCTTTGGGGTGCCTTATTGTCTCTCTCTTTGTCTCTTTCTGTGTATTCTTGATATATCGCAATCTCCGTCAGGTATCTCCTCCTCGTGAACCAAACCCCTGTGTCGAGGCGGGTCCCCGGCAGATTCCCACTCAGCCCACTGCCATCTATCCAGTCAATTCCGACTTATAGCATCCCTACAGAACCAAGTAGAACAGGCCCATAAAGTTTTGGAAACTGTTGATCTCCATGGGAGCAGGTTGCCAAATCTTTTCTCTCAAGGAGCCATTGGTCCATTGACCTTTCAGTTAGAAGTCCAGGCTTAACTATTGTGCCACCAGGCCTCCTCTGGACTCATGTGGAGAGCTTGTTAAAACAGATTGTTGGGCCTCACTCCCAGAGTTTCTGATTTAGTAGGTCTGGGGTGGAAACTGAGAATTTGCATTTCTAAAAAGCCCCCCAGACCACACTTTGAAAAACACTGCCATTTTGTTGCTGTAGTTGTGGGTATTGATATATCTGATCTGCAATTCTTTTCTGTTCGAATTAACTCCAATTTATTTCAGTGTCTCTGCATGTAGGTCTCGCCTCCTGTAATAATATTATTTCTATGGAATTCAAGTAGACTACAGTCTTCTATTTTGGTATGGTGTTGTGGGTTAATGTGCTGGACTGCAAATTCAGTTTGAACTGCAAGGTTTGTGGTTCAAGGTCATCACCCACTCCTTGGAAACCCTATATAAGGTCTCTGTGGGTCAGTATTGACTCAATGGCATGGAACAACAACAATAACAACAACAGCCTTCCCACAACCAGTGGTACTGTGGCCATTAGTTTGTGGCTCAGGTACTCATCCCCACACAGCTACTGTGCACACTGGTGTTGAAGTGATTCAGTGAAGGGGAGGATTACAATAAACTGGAACAACAGAAAAATCTTCAAAAATGGGGATGAAATTTGAGTAGAAGAAATTTGATCATTTATAAGAGAGTAGTTGGAGTGTTCCTGACAAGGAATCATATCAACAGTGATCCCTGAAAACAGGTCCATGTTTTGGAATGACCCTGAGGAGACAGGCTCACTCTGGAACACACATCTCTTCCAATGGGAGGATGACGTATATCATGGGAAGGCACCCTATGTGTGGCCAAAACTCTTAATGCATCACCCTGCTGGAGCCAAAGTGATGTTGATTTTGTCTGTCAGGTGACTGAGCTGTTCAGGAGCCCTGGGCAGCAGTACTGTGAGGGTAAAGCTGCATGGGTATCCCCACCAAGGAGTGGGAGTGTTTCCTCCTAAGGCCCAGGACAGATAATTCCACTTCTTCTTTCTGTGGAAAAAAGCCCACACCCCTGCAGGGTATGGCAAGAGCTGGCCTGAGGAAGAGGTTTTGCTCAATAGGAAATGAGCCATGATGATGAAATGAGGAAGCTCTGTTGGACTTCAGTTTGATGGTTTTGAAAAGAAAAGAATGTACAAAAAGTGAGCATAATAGTGAAGAATTAGAAACAACCCAAATATCCATCAATAAGACATTGGTTAGATACAATCTAGAGCACTCATGTTCTGGCATACTGTGCAACCCATAAGAATAAGCAGGTCAAGCTGGACAGTTGTTCTAGAAAGCTCTCCTAACCACATGGTGAAGTGAGAAAAGCAAGCTACCAAATAGTAAATATATTTAATAGCAAAAATATATAATCCTACAATTTAAAAATATGTATCAGCAACATGAAGGAGCTCTGGTAGCGTAGTGGCTATGAATCAGGCTGCAAACATCAAAGCCAGCAGTTCGAAACTACCAGCGGTTCCATGGGAGAAAGATGAGGCTTTCTGCTCCTGTAAAGATTTACAGCCTTGGAAACCCTGTGCAGGGTCACTATGAGTCAGTACGGACTTCACGGCACACCACCATCACCACCACCATCAGTAACATCAACAGATGAATGGATAAACAAAATATGGCATATATATACATAATGGAAACAGAAATCAAATTCTGATGCATGCCACAACATGGATGAACATTGAAAACAGTACGCTGAGTGTAAGAAGCTAGGCATAAGAGGACAAATATCATATGACCTCACTTATATGAAATGGGCAAATTTCGGCTCTCCCTAACTAGGGAAAGTAGAGCATTCCTAAGAATGTAGGCCAAAATGGTGTAATAAAGGGAAGCAATGACCATTAATTTACATGGGAAATTTTTCTTAATGATCACAGACCCAAAAAATAACCTACCAAATCATTACTAATGAACACACAAAACCTAAAAGAACACTAACATATAGTACTCACAGAGTTCAAAACTATGGTAGCCTGATGAGATGCTGATTGTAGGTCTTGGGGTAGGAGCTTGGCCATGCCACTCTGGAGATGGGGGGTGGGGATGGGGGTACACCGCCTCTTTAACAGCTCACTGCAAAACAAATGCTGAACATTATTAGTTTCACTTTTCTCCTGAGAGCAAAAATTCTCTTTGGATTTCTCTCAGTCAGGGAAAATAGGTACTACTGTAGGTCTTTCACAAAAGTGAAGTGGCATAAAGTGAACTTTTAAAACCGAGTGATATCTAGAACAAATTCAGAGGATCTGGGAGATCAGTCTATGATCAAAACAATTACAATGTGAAAGAAGGTAAACACAGAGGAACAGAGATCCAGGTGGTGAGAAGGTCAGGTAGACTACAGGATAAAATAGACTGTCTTAAATTGAGGGACTAGTTAATGGAATATAAGGTAACCACAATGGTGGGGTGTTTCGGGGGAGGTGGAGAGAGGTGATGATAGAGCACAGAGTAAGGGCAAACACATTGTGATTTGGGTGTTGGGGAAGGCAATACAAGAAGGGTGAGGAGGTGGAAGAACAAGGTAGATAGGGGAACACGGAGGCAGGTTTGCATGGGCTAAGTGGGACAGAGGTAAATAGTGATACATGCTTAACCTTGGAACAACAGAGCTCTGTGATACAGGGATCTAGGCATTGTTTGAAGAGGGGAAATAATACTAAGATGCTTGACTGTCTTATGAATATTGTTTTCCCTTGTCTACTATTGTAAAATAGACACTTGAGTGGGATAGAAAGGAATGTTGGGAAACATGATTACAGAAAACTTGTAAGCCTGTCTTCAGCCTATAACTGATTGTTGTTATTGTTGTTGTGTGCCGTGGAGTCGGTTCCGACTCATAGTGACCCCATATAGGGTTTCTGAGGCTGTAAATCTTTACGGGAGCAGAAAGCCTCATCTTTCTCCCGCAGATCAGCTGGTAGTTTCAAACTGCTGACCTTGTGGTTCGCAGCCCAATTCGTAACTACTATGCTACCATAACTGATTAGAAAACCTAAAAGGGGTTCTAGAACTTGCCCAGTGAAACAAGCCTCTTGTGGAGCCTTTGCAGAGTATAGGACCTTAGGTGGAATCCTGAGTCCATCCAGAACCTTCTGAGGTGGAACATTCCCACTAGAAAGGACAAGCAGACCAGCTTGGAACAGCAGAGTGACAGAAGATACATCTTCAAAGAAAGATCATCAGGAAAAACCCAAAACAAAAATGTCACTATGACTGGCTACTAGAAAAATAAGCAAGCTGTTTACTGGGATGTCATCATCAAGGCAAGCAATCAAATTCCTTCAGGACATATCCCCCTCTAAGACTGAAACTCAAAGGGAACACATGAACAGGCATGTAAGCTTACTGGCGACCACGTTGGTCCAATGGTGATGGAAGAGGGGGAAAGGCAGCATTGAAGAAATGGACTGAGTTCAACCACATTCCATAGACTCCCATTGACCTGGAGATGAGAGAGAGGAGAAGAAGGGCTGGTTGGTCTAAAGTGTGGTAAGCCCTGGAGATGCCTGAGCCCATGGACAAGGACATAGCCACAGAGGGCTAGAGCTGAGAGTGAAACATTCAGCTGATATGAAGTGAGGGAAGATGCACAAGAACACCCAAACTTGAAGATTGTACCTATTTGACCTAGCCTCAATGGCTTGATAATCAGAACTTGACTAGAGGAAGAAAAAAATGAAAAACAGCAAGTTTTGATAAAGGAAACAAGGGTAAATTGCTACAATTTGATGAACCTGACCTATACTCATGGAGGTAGTAACTCTAAATACCAATAGAGAGGAAAGGAGTCTTCACATCAATTATCAATGCTATCCCCACTGTATACAGGGTAAATAGGAACGGACAACTTAAACACTGGCTACCTAAAATGAGGGGGCGATGAAGGCACTAAGTGACTGGCTTACAAAGATTCAAGAGGGAGTTTAATTTAAGAGTGTGTAGGGGAAGAAAGTGTCTCCACTGAATAGTTGTCATCTTGTCTAGATGGGTATAGTAAAAAGAGATGGGGATAAGATTCCTATGATTCAACAGTAATTGTTATCATCACTAATTACGACTGTCACAATTGTAAAGGTAGAAGTTTTGTAACAAAAACGGGGAAGCAGTTAATCTTACAGTCCAGAAACAAAGGACCCGAAGAGCACAAGCAGAATGTGGAACTCTATCCAGAGAAGCAGTGACACCAGAGATGGAGGCAGAGATGGGGACATGGAGAGAGGGAGCAGCTGAGGACTCTAGATTCATGGGAAGAGAGGGAGTAAGAGGTGGTGGCCAGGAGGCAGACTTGCAGAATGTGCCCTTTAGTGATGTAAATTATTATATATGCCTGATGTGTGTGTGTGTGTGTTTTAAAGAGCTAAAGTGAATAGAGAAAAATATTGCTAACCGATGGTACACGGAGGGGAATGTAATCATTGTGATGAAACAAGTTGCATGATTTGTTGAATGTAAAACTGATGATCTGCTCTATAAACTTGCACTCAATCCACAATAAAAACTTAAAGAAAAAGAAAAAAAAGTTCATGACATTTCTATTCCATTTTTCCTCAAATTTCTTGAAACTCCATTATTTAATTATTAAATATGCAGTTTATCATTTTTAATTGAATTTCATTGTACGTGTGATACATCATGAATACTCTGGTTGTTATCGCTACATATGTATAGCCTTTGTATTTCCCATTTTAAAAAAGTACAGATAAACTGTAACTTAAGACATATTCAAGTTATGATGAAAAAAAAGAAAGCGAGTGATACTTGTGTATGGATAACAATTATTGGTGACCACCAGAAGCCTCTGGAGTCCTGGGGTGGCGCTGCAGGATAATGCACTGGACTGCAAGGTAGACAGTTCAAACCCACCAGCCACTCCTCAGGAACCCTAGACAAGGTCGCTATGAATTGGAACCGACTCAACGGCACTTGACAACAACAACCAGAAGTCTGTCAGTACCTGTTCCACAAATGAAGCTTGATTCATAATCCAAGTCCCTTGAGTCCAATTTAAATCCCTGCAAATTTAAGTTCTTTGAACGTCTCACTCCTCATCACCTGATTGTTGTTGTTATGTGCCGTGCAGTCGGTTCCGACTCATAGCGACCCTGTACAGGGTTTCCGAGGCTGTAAATCTTTACGGGAGCAGAAAGACTCATCTTTCTCCCATGGAACAGAAGGTAGTTTCGAACTGCTGACCTTGAGGTTAGCAGCCCGATTTGTAACCACTACCACTAGGCTGTTTTTGTTTTTATAGTTGCCACATTTTTGCCTTTGCCACTGCCCATGTAGTTCTAAAAATCAGACACCAGGGGGCAGGACGTGCCAGTGTCAAGTGTCTCAATCTGCCTAGGTTTGGACTTCCAAATTTCACAGGCACTAAATGAAGTTAAAGGAGCTCTGGTAGCGTAGTGGTTACGAATCGGGCTGCTAACCTGAAGGTAAACAGTTCGAAACTACCAGCGGTTCCACGGGGAGAATGATGACGCATTCTGCCCCCTTAAAGATTTACAGCCTCGGAAACCCTGTATAGGGTCGCTATGAGTCGGAACCTACTCCACGGCACATAACAACAACAAGAAGTGAAGTAAAGAGTAGAAGATCTATCATTATGTGACTGGCAGAGGTCGGATTTAAACCACCACACCTCTGTCAGTTTGTCGTACTGTGGTGACTTGTGTGTTGCTGTGATACTGAAAATTATGCCACTGGTATTTTAAATACTAGCACTGTCACCCTTGATGGACAGGTTTCAGAGACGCTTGCAGACTAAGACTAGGAAGAAGGAGAGGCAGGCCACTTCTAAATGGTTAGTTACTGAAAACCTTATAAATAGCAACAGAATATTGTCAGATATAGAGTTCAGTCTTGGTGTGGCCATATGGGTTAATGCACTAGACTACAAAGTCGGTTTGAACCACAAGGTCAGTGATTCAAGCTCACCAGCTGCTCTTCAGAAACCCTATACAGGGTCGCTATGTGTCGGAACCAACTCAACGGCACTTAACAACAACAACAACAAATTTTCAGATATAGTGCTGGATGATGAGCTTCTCAAGTTGGAAGACACTCAAAATACAGCTGCTTAAGAACTGCCTTCTTAAAATAGAGTTAACCTTAATGATGTGAATAGAGTAAAACTTCTGAGACCTTCATTTGCTGATGGGGTACAACTCAAAATGAGAAGCAACAACTAAAGACATCCATTAATAACTGGAAGGAGGAATGTATGAAGTATGAATCTAGGAAAATTGAAGGTCATCAAAAAAGAAATGGAATGCATAAAGATTGATACAGGGATTGAAGCATAATCTGAATGGGTAAAAAAGGGGAATTAATGTCAATTAATAAATGATTGATTGTATTACAGATATTGGTTTCCCCTGACAACTAATGTAAAACAGATACTTGAGGTAGAAAGGAATGTCGGGAAACATGATTATAGAAAGCTTGTAAGCCTATCTTCAGCTTATAACTGATTGGAAACCTAAAAGGGGGTCTAGAGCTTGCCCAGTGAAATGAGCTTCTTGTGGAGCCTTTGTAGAGTATGAGGCCTTGAATGGAATCCTGAATGCCATCCAGAACCTTCTGAGGTGGGACATTCCCGATTGAAAGGACATGCAGACCAACCGGTGTGGATACAAGAACAGAAGATACTTCTTGAAAGAAAGACCAGTAGGGAAAGAAAGGGAAAAAAAAAAAAAAAAAAGCATGATTCTTTGGCTATTACAAGAACAAGCAAGCTCTTCACCTGGGAGCCATCTAGGCAAGCCATCAAATCCCTTCAGGACAAGCACCCCTCCAAGACTGAAACTCAAGGGAACATACGAGCAGGCTTTTAAGCTCGCTGGTGACTGTGTTGGTCTACTTATGAGTTAAAGTGGGAGAAAGGAAGTAATGAAGACATGGGCTGAGCTTGACCATGTTCCATAGACTCCTGCTGACCTTGAGATGAGAGAAAAAAGGAAGGGCTGGTTGGTCTGAAGTTTGGGGACACTTGGGACCTCCTGAGCTCAGGGACACTGGCCTAGCCACTAGGGGCCAGAGCTGACAGTATAGCGTACAGCTGACATGAAGTCAGGGGAGGTGCGCAAGAACGCTCAAACCTGCAGATAGCACTCATTTGACCTAGCCTTGGATGATTTGATAATCAGAACTCGACTAGAGGAAGATAAAGAAGTTTGATACAGGAAGCAAGTGTAAACTGCTACAATTTGATGAACCTGACCTTTACTTATGGATGTAGTAGCTCAAAATGCCAACAGAGAGGGAAGTCTTCATATGAAGGATCAAGCCTATTCCCTCAGCACATAGGGTGGATAGGGACAGGCGGTTGAGACATTCACTAATTAAAATGGGGGAACTATAAATTCATGAAGTGACTGGATTACAAGTTTTCAAGAGGGAGTTTAGTTTCAGAGAGAGGGGGGAAATGTAGAATCCCCACTGAATAGTTTTCATCATGTCTAGATGAATATGGTGAAAAGCGAAGTAGACAGGATTCTTTTGATTTCAATAGTGAGTAATCATTATCATAACTAACTGTGATTGCCACAAGTGTAAAGGTAGAAGTTGAGAGACAAAAAGTGGAGAGTAGTTATCTTACTTAAATTCCAGGAACAGAGGACCCTAGGACCATCAGGAGGGAAGAGCATGAGCAGAATGTGGGATCCTAACCAGAGAAGCAGCAACACCAGAGACAGAGGTGATGGCAGGAGAGATAGAGCAGCTGAGGACTCTAGACTCATGGAAACAGAAAGGCTGTATACTGATGGGCAGGGGGCTGGTCTACAAAATGTGCCTTTTAGTTGTTTTTATAATTATATATTTTTAAAAAAAGATTGATATCCTAGGCATTAGTCAGTTGAAATGGACTGGTATTGGACATTTTGAATTGGACAAGCATATGGTTTACTATGCTGGAAATGACAAATTGAAGAATAATGGTATCACATTCATCTTCAAAAACAGCATTACAATCAGGACTGATTGTGAATCTTGCAAATGTAAAGGTAGACGTTTTGTAACAAAAGGAGGAGAGTGGTTGATCTTGCAGTTCAGGAGCGGAGTACCCTGAGATCACCAAGGGAGGGGAGAGGAGTGTGGGACCCTATCCAGAGAAACAGTGATGCCAGAGATGGAGGCAGAGATGATGAAGTGGAGAGAGAGAGTGGCTGGGAACTCTAGACTCAAGGAGGGAGAGGGGCTGTGTGCTGGAGGCCAGGGGGCAGGCTTGCAGAATGTGCCCTTTGGTGATGTAAATTATTATATATGCCTGAATGTTTAAAAAAAAAAAAAAAAAAAGAAGCACTAAAATGAATAAAGAGAAATACTGTTAACTACTGGTAAATGGAAGGGATTATAATCATTGTAATGAAACAAAGTATATGATTTGTAGAATATAGAACTGATGATCTTCCCTGTAAACTTTCACTCAATTCACAATATAAACTTAAAAAAAACCACACCAAAACCCAACATTACAAGGACTGTTTGAAGTACAATGCTGTCTGTGATAGGATATTATCCATAAGCCTATAAAGAAGACTAATTATTATCACTATTATTCAAATTTGGAGTGCTGGTGTGGCACTGTAAGATAAGCACCGGACTCCTAACCACAAAGTTGGTGGTTCAAACCCATCACCCGTTGTTAAGTACCATTGAATTTGAACCACCAACCTTGTGGTTAGCAATCTGGTGCTTATCCTATAGCGTTACACCAGTAGTCCAATACAGGGTCACTATAAGTCAGAAATGACTCAATGGTACTTAACAACATTTAAAATTAAATACCAGCCACTTAACCAGTGATGATGACACCAACTTCTTCAGTCTGAAATTGATCAAACATGCAATCACGATGTATTGATAATTCCTGGCAATTGGAATGAAAAGGTAGGAAACAAAGAGGAAGGATCAGTTGTTAGAACATATGGCCTTGGTGATACGATGCTGGAGATTGAATGATAGAATGAACTTCATCATTGCAAATACCCTTTTTAAACAACATAAAAGACAACTGTATACATGGACCTTGCCAGACGGAATATCAGATTGACTATCTGTGGAAAGAGACAGTCAAAAATCTCCATAGCAGTCAAAACAAGGTCATGGGCAGACTGTGGAACAGACCATCAATTACTCATATGTAAATTCAGGCTGAAGCTGAAGAAAATTAAAGCAAGATCCATGAGAGCCAAAATATGACCTTGAACATATCCCACCTGAATTTAGAGATCATCTCAAGAACAGAGTTGATGCATTAGACACTAAAGATCAAAAACCAGAAGAGCTGTGGGATGACATCAAGAACATCATACAGAAAGAAAACAAAAGGTCATAAAGAAGACACGAGAGAAGGAAATGACCAAAATGGATGTCAGAAGAGACTCTGAAACTTGTTCCCCAGCATAGAAATACTAAAGCAAGTGGAAGAAGTGAGGAGATACAAGAGCTGAACAGAAAATACCAATGATCAGCTTAACAAGACGAAGTCAAATATTATAGTGAAATGTGTGAAAACCTGGAGTTGGAAAACCAAAAGGGAAGAACACGCTCAGTATTTCTCAAGCTGAGGGAAATAAAGAAAAAATTCAATCCTTCACTTGCAGTATTGAAGGATTCTATGGGCAAAATATTGACTGATGCAGAAAACATCAAAAGAAGATGGAAGGAATACACAGAGTCAGTCACTGTACCAAAAAGAAATGGTCGATGTTCAACCATTTCAAGAGGCAGCATATGATCAAGAGCCAATGATCCTGAAGGAAGAAGTCAAAGGTGCATTGAAGGCATTGATAAAGACAAGGCACTGGGAATAGTTGGAATACAAATTAAAATCTTTCAACAAACTGATGTAGCACTGGAGGCACTCACTCATCTAAGCCAAGAAATTTGGAAGACTACTACCTGGCCAACTGACTGAAAAGAGATTGTATTTGTGCCCATTCCAAAGAGACATGACCCAATGGTATGTAGAAATCATCAGACATCATTAATATCCCATGCAAGTAAAGTTTTACTAAAAATAATACAAAAACTGCAACCATACATTAACAGAGAACTTCCAGAGGTTCAAGCCAGATTCAGAAGAGGATGTGGAATGAGAGATATCATTGCTGATGTCAGATGGATCTTGACTGAACGCAGAGAATACCAGAAAGATATTTACCTATGCTTTATTGACTACATAAAGGCTTCGGATTGTGTGGATAATTACAACCTATGCATAACATTGCAGAGAATAAGTATTCCAGAACATTTACTTGTGCTCACGAGGAACCTGTACATAGACCAAGAGGCAGTTGTTCAAACAGAACAAGGGAACACTGAATAGTTTAAAATTAGGAAAGGGGTGACCCATAGTTGTATTGTTTCACCATACTTATTCAGTCTGTCTGCTGATCAAATAATCTGAGAAGTTAGATTATATGAAGAAAAACATGTCATGGTTGCTGAAAGCGAAGAGGATTTAGAATACCTGCTGATGAATATAAAAGACCACAGCCTCCAGTATGGGTTGCACCTCAGTGTAAAGAAAACAAAATCCATACCACTGGAGCTGTAAATAACATCATGATAAATGGAGAAAAGGTTGAAGTTGTCAAAGATTTCATTTTGCTTGGATCAAGCATCAACACTCATGGAAAAAGCAGTCAAGAAATCAAATGACGTATTGCATTGGGCAAATCTGCCACACAAGACCTCTTTAAAGTGTTCAAGAGCAAAGCCATCAGTTTGAAGACTAAGGTGTGCCTGACCCAAACTATGGTATTTTCAATAATCTCATATGTATGTAAAGTTGGACAGTAAGTAAGGAAGACCATAGAAGAATTGATGCCTTTGAGTTATGGTGTTGGAGGAGTACTGTGGACTGCCCAAAAAACAAACCAATCTGTGTTGGAAGAAATATAGTCAGAGTGCTCCTTGGAAGCCAGGATGGCCAGACTTCATGTCTCATACTTCAGACATATTATCAGGAGGGACCAGTCCCTGGAGAAGATATCATGTTTAATAAAGTGGAGGGTTGGAGAAAAAGAAGAAGATCCCCAACTAAATGGATTGGCACAGTGGCAGCAGCAGTGGGTTCAGGTGTAGCAGTGATTGTGAGGTTGGCCCAAGATTGGGCAGTGTTTCATTTTGTTGTGCATAGGGTCACTATGAGTTGGTACCAACTCGATGGCATCTAACAACAACAACAAGGGTAAAAAATTGAATGATGCAGAAAGTATCAAAAGAAGATGAAAGAAATACTCAGAGTTACTGTACCAAAAAGAAATGGTCGATGTTCAACCATTTGAAGAGGTAGCATATGATCAAGAGCCAATGGTACTGAAGGAAGAAGTCCAAGGTACACTGAAGGCATTGACAAAGAACAGGGCTCTGGTAATTGATGGAATACCAATTGAAACCTTTCAATACACTGATGGCAGCACTGGAGGCACTCACTCATGTATGCCAGGAAATTTGGAAGACAGCTACCTGGCCAACTGCCTGGGAAAGATCCATATTTGTGCCCATTCGAAAGAGAGGTGACTCAGTGGAATGCAGAGATCATCAAACAGTATCACTGATACCTACCACATGCAAGTAAAATTTTGCTAAAGATCATTCTAAAACAGCTGCCATAGTACATTGACAGGGAACTACCAGAGTTTCAAGCTGGTTTCAGGTGAGGACATGGAACGAGGGATATCATTGCTGATGTCAGATGGACCTTGGCCAAAAGCAGAGAATACCAGAAAGATGTTTATCTGTGCTTTATTGACTATGCAAAAGCTTTCAAATGTGTGGATCATGACAAGCTGTGAATAACATTGCGAAGAATGGATAACATTGCAAAGAATAGATATTCAAGAACACCTAATTGTGCTCATGAGGAACCTGTACATACGCCAAAATGCAGTTGTTTGAAAACAACAAGGGGATACTGTATGGTTTAAAACTTAGGAAAGGTGTGTATCAGAATCAGAGGAAGATTTCTTAACAACTTGCAATATGCAGCTGATACAACCTCACTTGCTGCAAAGGAAGAGGACTTTAACTACTTACTGATCAAAGACCACAGCCTGGTATGGATCGCACTTCAATGTAAAGAAAACAGGTGTCAGAGAAAGTTATGTCCCCTTCCACCAACCTTGACTTTATGTCCCTCAGTTCTGGCCATGGGTCACAGTGGCTTAAGAAATCCTATCTGAGGCAGCTTCTCTTCTCTTGTCTACAATTTACTGTGATATAAATTTGCATGTCGATTAGATTTGATCTACAAATCTGGAATGGCTAGCAGGTGCACGTATTCTAAGTGTGGTTAGCAAAGCACTTTATCAAATGTTTTAAGCTTTGTTAACTAGAGTAATGTACGTTAGAATTGTTTCACTGATAAAATTAGTAATATCCAAGAGGTGTTGATTCTCTGGAAATGTTGAAGAGCATACTGTAGAAGGTGTTGCCACACCTTGTAGATTGACAATCTAAGCTTCATTCCTAAATGGTCCTGTAATCCATTTGATGGTTCATAGTTTCTCCACCCTCTGAGTTTGACAGGAGGGTTACTGAATCCTCACAAGAGACTGTGTTTCATTTATTTCTAGTGGAATGGAGCACTTACAGTAACAGAGACCTGGGTCTTCTTCAAGCCCATGGAATGAGTTTTAAGGCTGTTTCTGTACCTGCCTGATAACAAACACTTGTTGCTGTTAAGTGCCATTGAGTCGATTGCAACTCATAGCAAACCTGCACAGTTTCCGAGGGCAGTTGTGAGTTTGAACCGCTGACCTTGTGGTTCAAACCTACCTTGCAGTCCAGCGCATTATCCTGCAGTGCTACCCCAGGACTGCATGATAATTATCACAGTATGGCCAAATTTGGGTTTAGACTTGATTTCATTGTAGCAATGATGTTGTGAATGAACCAGGAGATCCACATACATCATCTGTTGTCTATGGTGTTGTTAGCTACCTTCAAGCTGTCCTCTGACTTATGGAGACCACATGCACAACAGAACTAAATGCTGCCTGGTCCTGTGTCATCCTCCTGATCAGTTGCCATGGGACCACTGTGACCCATAGAGTTTTCATTGGCTGATTTTCAGAAGTAGATCACCAGCCCTTTCTCCCTAGTCTGTGTTAGTCTGGAAGCTCCACTGAGGTCTGTTCAGCAGCATAGCATCACAGCAACCCAAAGACCTCTGCTGACAGACAGGTAGCAGCTACGTATGAGCTGCAGTGTCCAGGAATTGAACCCTGGCCTCCTACATGGAAAGTGAGAAGTCTATTATGGAACCGCCACTGTCCCCTAACCCTTGGAAGCCTAAACAGCCAAATTGTTGGTTCACAATATCTTGTTTACACCCAGCTTCTGAGAAAATCCCCCTAGCAAATACGGCTGTCTTCATCCCTTTCCTTCTCCCATGGGCGGAAAGAACAAGGGAAAACTGGTAGTCACCAGCATCCTTACTCCACAGATTCAGCAGTAGCTGGAAGAAGCATCTTTCCCTCATTTCTGTTATTTAACAGGCAGCTCCTATTTTGCTTTCTCACTGGGAACAACATGTGTTACATATGAGTGTTAATTAATAAGCCCTATGGCAAATTTTCCTAAAGTAGGTTGTAACACCCAGGCAACCCATTAAAAAAAAAAAAAAGTAATCTCTTATAGTAAACATTTAAAGTAACAGTGTCACTTAAAATAGAAGATAAAGTTGAAAAAAAGAATAGAAGTTGAAAAAAAATCATTATGCGATAGATAATTAAAAAAAAATTTTTTTTAAAGACTTTTATTGTGAATTGAGTGAGTGAAGGTTCACAGGGCAGCTCATCAGTTTTACATTCAGCAAATCATTGTAATGATTACAATCCTCTCCATGCACCTTCAGCTAACAGTATTGTTAAGTGCCATGGAGTCAGTTCCGATTCATAGAGACCCTATATAGGGTTTCTAAGGTGTGGTAGTGAGCTTGAACCACCTACCTTGAGGTTGAAACAGATCTTGCAGTACAGCGCATTAACCCACAGTGCCACAACAGGACTACAGTATTTACTTCTATTACCTTTTTTAAAAAAAAGTGTGTATATATATATATATATATATATATATATATATATGCATACCACATTGAAAAAATATATTCGTTTAAATGTCCAAAGGGCACATTTTGCAAGCCAGCCTCCTGCCTGCAAGCACACTGCCTTTCTTAACCCATGGGCCTCTAGTCTACTGCTGCTCTGTCTCTCTATGCCATCGCCTCTGCCACCATCCCTGTTATTGCTGCTTTTTTAGTTAGGATCCCCCATGCTCTTCAGTCTTGATGGCCCTAGGGTCCTCTGTTCCTGAAATTACAGATTATCTGCAACCCCTTTTCAGTTAAGCTTCTTTTACATTTACAGACTTGATAATCATCATTAGACCTGATAACAGTTACTCACAATCGAATCATAAAATCCTTTCCCCCTTATCACCAAAACTATCTGGACAGCAGGAAAATTATCCAGTGGAGTTTCTATCTTACTCTACTCATTCTGACACTCTTGAAAGCTTGTAAACCAACCACTTTGTGCCTTTGTTGTTGTTGTTGTTGTTAGGTGCCATCGAGTCAATACAGACTCATAGCGACCCTATGCACAACAGAAGGAAACACTGCCCAATCCTGGGCCAACCTTAGAATTGTTGCCACACTTGAGCCCACTGATGCTGCCACTTTGCCAATCAATCTTGCTGTGGGTCTTCCTCTTTTTCTCTGACCCTCCACCTTACCAAACATGATATCCTTCTCCAGCAACTGGTCCGTCCTGACAACATGTCCAAAGTAAGAGAGACGAAGTTTGGCCATCTTGGCCTCCAAGGAGCACTCTGACTGCACTTTTTCCAACACAGATCTGTGCGTTCTTTTGGCAGTCCATGGCACTTTCAACATTCTCCTTCAACACTGTACCTCAAAAGCATCAATTCTTCTACAGTCTTCCTTATTTACTGTCCAGCTTTCGCATGCATATGAAGTTATTGAAAATACCGTGGCTTGGGTTAGGCGCACCTTAGTCCTCAAGCTGACATCTTTGCTCTTCAACACTTTA
>NW_006408648.1:7993175-8002982 GCF_000296735.1 Chrysochloris asiatica | reverse complement strand
ACCTCCTCATTTCTTCCATGTGCTTTAGCATCTCTACACTGGAGAGCAAGTTTCAGAGTCTCTTCTGACATCCATTTTGACTTTTTCCTTCATTCTTGTCTTCTCAATGATTTTTTGCTTTCTTCATGTAGGATGCTCTTGATGTCATCCCACAACTCTTCTGGTCTTCGGTATTTAGTGTTTAATGTATCAAATCTGTTCTTCAGATGAAGAAAGAGTGATGAACTACTTCCGAATATTTAGTCACTGAAAACGTTATGAATAACAGAGAAACACTGTTGGATATAGTGCCATAAAATTACCTCTCAGGTTGGAAAGCAAATGCGACTGGGGAAGAGCTGCCTCCTCAAAATAGAATTGACCATGATAATGCGAATGGAGTAAAGTTCATGGGAGAAAAGCCCATGAGACCTTCATTTGCTGATGGGGGACAACTAAAAATGAAGAGAAACAGCTGTAAACATCCATTGAAATTCGGAACATGGAATGTACAAAGTATGAATCTGGGAAAATTGGAAGTTGTCAAAAATGAAATGGAACGCATCAACATCAATATCTTAGGCATTAGTGAGCTGAAATGGACTGGTATTGGCCATTTTGAATCTGACAACCACATGGTTTACTATGACAGGAATGACAAATTGAAGAGGAATGGTGTTGCATTCATCGTCAAAAAGAACATACCCAGATAAGTCATGAGATACAACGCTATCTATGATAGGATAATATCCATGTGCCTACAGGGAAGCCCAGTTAATACCACCATTATTCAAATTTATGCACCAACCACTAAAGCCAGTGAGGATGAAATAGAAGAATTCTACCAATTCAATCTGAAATTGATCAAACATACAATCAAGATGTATTGATCAATACTGGTGATAGGAATGCAAAGATTGGGAGCAAAGAGGAAGGGTCAGTCCTTGGAAAATATGGCCTTAGTGATAAAAATGATGCTGGAGAACGCATGATAGAATTCTACAAAACCAATGATTTGTTCATTTCAAATACTTTCTTTAGACAGCCTGAGAGATGACTATACACATGGACCTCACCAGATGGCATGCAGAGAAATTCAAACTGACTACATCTGAGATAAGAGACGATGGAAAAGCTCCATATCATCAGTGAAAACAAGGCCAGGAGCAGACTGTGGAACAGACCATCAATTACTCATATGCAAATTCAAACTGAAGCTAAAGAAAATGAAAATGAGTCCACGAGAGCCAAAATATGTTCTTGAATATATCCCACCTGAATTTAGAGATCATCTGAAGAATAGTGACCCTGGATAGGGTTTTTGAGGAATGACTGATGAATCTGAACTGCCAACCTGTGGTTCAAACCAACCTTATGATCAAGTGCTTATCCAACAGAGCCACACCAGGACTTCATTTAAATACTGACCAGATATTTTGTAGAAACTTCCTCATATTGGATTTGTTTTATGTTTTTCTCACAGTTGTTTGGGGTTATGGGTTTTGGGCAAGGTATTACAGATGTGAAGAGCCCTTCTCATCACTTCATGTCAGAGGTTCACAGTATCTGCAAGACACCCTGGTTACATTACTCTGTTCACTGGCTAAAACAGTATCTACCAGATTTCTCCACTATAAAGCTAGCATTCTTCCTGTTTGACAGTAGTTGGAAGTGAGTCACCAGTTCATTCCACACTTAAAAGCAGAGGGCCAGGACAGAGCTTAGCTTCACTTCTCAAAATGAAAGTATCTACATATATTTTTTCAAATTCTTCTGTAAGGAAGATTTGTCTCTTCTCTCCATTTATTATTTCATTGATTTATATCCATATGGACGGATACAGAGCAGAGCATGGGTAGGTGAAGAATAGGTCTAAAGGTGAATAGGCGATCGACTGGCATGAAGCTCAAACCAATATTCTTTGCCTTGTTTTCTGGACTATTTGAGATTCTGAGGCTCAGCACCTAGGTGATGCATCTTTTGGATGACTGGACTGATCACAGATTGATGTTTCACATCTTTCAGCTTTGGAACTAAAAATATAAAGGAGCTATTTTATGGAATTGTATTACATAGCAAGCAAATGCATCATTGACACAGGAACAGAAACAAATTCCTCTCTGAGCAGGAAATCAGATAAAGAAAACTCAAGACACAGAAAAGAACTTGTATTATTCAAGGGAACTTCAAAAAGTATGTGGAAAATGGAATTGAAAGATAATGGAACTTTTCCACAAAAGTTTTGAAGCCCCCTCATGTGTATACCCCACCCCAATACAACACAAAGCAGAATATAACTAACCAGAATAGTTCAGAACTCAACTCTCTAGGACACTGAGGACAGCCAAGAATAGTGGGGGGACTGGAAGATGGCTATGAAGAAAAGCAACTTATAAGTGACAACTGATGAGAAGACAACTAATGAGAGGCTTGTATGTATCCCCAGAGCTAAGTAGTACCTGGCACATTGTTGTTGTTAAGTGCTGTCAAGTTGGTTTCGACCCATAGTGACCCTGTATAGGGTTTCTGAGGAGCAGCTGGTGAGCTTGAACCACAGACCTTGTAGTACAAATGGCTTTGCAGTCTGACACATTAGCCCACAGGGGCTTAATAAATACTTACTAAATAATAAATGAATGAGTATTTTAGGGATCTGTGCCCATTCCCTCATTGTAGAACACTGAGGGATATGAAACAAGGAGTGAAGATACTTCTGTGCATTTGAATTTGAAAAAACAAAACAAAAAATCCAAGTAAATGAATGCATAGTCTTAAAACTTAATAGCACACTGAGAAACAAATTGTATCTTGTTGTAAGGTTTTAAATGCCAAAAAGTGGGGAGTGCTCAAGTCAACAACTATCAAGAGGAAAAGTACTCAGTTGTTAAAAGATTTCTGGATAAACTATAGAAGTACAAACAATGGTATTTTCTATCTCCTGGGCTGGAGGTAGAAGGTGGTGACTCAAGAAACCAGGGAAGTTGAGTCTTTGAAGAAGCCTTACTGCTGGAACCAAGTAGAAATACCACACGTGAGACATAAATAAAGGAATCTCTGTGTATACATTCACTCCTTCTCACACACAGACTTCATAAGTGCCAATTTTCTGTACAAGGGGGCTTCAAAAAGATCCAGGAACACTTGTCATTCCATTTTTTTTTCACGGGCTTTTGAAGTCCCTCATATGTGAATACAGTTCTTTAATTTCTAAACACAACTATCCTTATACATTAAAAATGTACTTTCCTCCGTTTTCAATCTTTTTTTTTTGGTTTTTAATCTATCAGATACTTGCATGATTGACGGTATCACCATTGAATGATTTTACATTTTTGTATATTTTTGTTTCTATTGTTCTAACTTTTTATTTCGTTCCCATTTCCAAAATAGTGATATATGTTTTCTTTTTTTTTTCACTTTTGGTGCCTCATGTAATTTTTCACATTTAATTTCTTCATTTGTCCATCTGCATTTGTTGTTGTTATAGGCCATAGAATCTGTTTAGATTCATAGCAACCACATATAGAGTGTCCAAGGAGTGACTGTTGAGTTTGAACCTTCGACCTTATAGTTCAAACTGACCTTGCAGTCCAGTTCTTTATCCTACAGAGCCACACCATCCACATCCATCTGTCCTTCCATACACATACACATATGTCTGCATATACATATCCAAATGACATGAAATCTTTTATGAGACTTCATATCTAAGTAAAGACCTATGTCTCTTTGCCTTCTCTAGTTTCTCTAGATCCATTAAATTGATTCATTAGATAGACTGATTAAGTTTAATGATGTATCACACCTCACAAGCTTCATTGCATCTTCATTTCTACTCAATTTATATCATCTTAAATCTGTTTTTGTATTATGATCATTTAAGCTTTCAACTACTGAATTGTACAGCCCTCTCTTTCTTAATGAACATTTTGTATTATATATGTTTGTTCTGATTAATGTTTTAGTATACTTTGAAACTATTTGCACAATTAATGGCACTTTGTGTTTTTTGGTGTTGTTGCTGCCACAGTGAGAAAGAAGAAAATTTCATTAGAACTCTGTCACAGGACTCTCCATTTCCAGGGAGAGCCAGCGGATGGAGCTCAGCCCCTCCTTCTGTATGCCTTCTTCACTTCAGGTTGTTACTTGACACTTATGGAAGATCATTCCCTAATGCGCTGAACTGCAAACTTGGTTTGAATCACAAGGTTGGTGATTCAAGTTCACCAGCTGCTCCTTGGAAACCCTATACAGGGTTGCTATGGGTCAGAACTGATTTGATGGCACTTAGCAATAACAACAAAATGACATGTATTGTAGTCCTTATGTGGTGCTATAAGATAAGCACAGGACTGCTTAACTACAAGACTGGCATTTCCAAACCAGGAAACCTTATACAGAGGGTAACTCTGAGTCAGAACCAACTCAATGGCACTCAACAACAACATGATACATGTTACAGATTAGTTAATAGTCTTTCATAAAGATGGATACATAAAATGGCTAAAGCATAGTTGAAACTTACAGTAAAGAAGAGTAAAGTAGGAAAACATCTTTAGAAATAAAACTGGATGTGATAAAAAGAACCTCAGGTAATTGATGGAATACAAACTGAAATCTTTCAACAAACTGATGTGGCACTGGAGGCACTCACTCATCTATGTCAAGAAATTTAGAAGACAGCTACTTGGCCAACTGATTGGAAGAGATCCATATTTGTGCCTATTCCCAAGGAGGTGACTCGATGGAATGTGGAAATTATCAGACAATATCATTAATATCATATGCAAGTAAAATTTCGCTAAAGGTAATTCAAAAATGGCTAAAACAGTACATTGACAAGGAACTCCCAGAGGTTCCAGCTGGATTCAGACAAGGACATTGAATGAGGGATATCATTGCTGACGCCAGATGGATTTTGGCTGAAAGCAGAGAATACTAGAAAGATGTTAACCTGTGGTTTGTTGACTACTCACAGGCTTTTGACTGAGTGGATCATGACAGGCTATTGACAACGTTGTAAAGAATTCCAGAACACTTAATTGTGCTCATGAAGAACCTGTACATAGACCAAGAGGCAGTCTTTCTTACAGAACAAGGTTGCACTGAATGGTTTACAATTAGGAAAGGTGTGTGCCAGGGTTGTATTCTTTCGCCATATTATTCAATCTGTATGCTGAGCAAATAATCTGAGAAACTGGATTATATGAAGAAGAATGTGGCATCAGGATTGGAGTGAGACTTATTAGTAACCTGAGATATGGAGATAGTACAACCTTGCTTGCTGAAACAAAGAGGACTTAAAATACCTACTGATGAAGGTCAAAGATCACAGTCTTTGGTATTGGTTTCACCTCAATGTAAAGAAAACAAAACTCTTCACCACTGGACCAAGAAATAGTATCATGATAAATGGAGAAAAGATATAAGTTGAAAATAACTTCATTCTGCTTAGATCCACCATCAACATTCATGGAAGCAGCAGTCAAGACCACCTAACAACAACAGCAAGGCAGTGATGGCAACAAAGATATCTGTGCCTCTGGATGTTTGTCTCCATCTCTCCAGCAGTCAATAATAATTTTTGGAAAACTGTAGAAGTGGAGTTGGGGTTGCCAAATTTACTCTTATTTCACTGGGGAAGTATGACACTTTTGAAAAATTAAAAAATTAGACAGCATTTCCTCTTCTGATTGACTGTTATGATCAAAGTGCAATTTTTGTTGTTGTTATCTCTCTTTCAGAGGAAAGATGTGCTACCATTTGAAACACAAAAGGGGGATAATACTTTTAAAGGAAGTTAGTTCAAGAGAGTCAGGGTTGGCCTGAAGAATTTAAGAGAGCAAGTTTTTGTTTTTTTGTTTTTAAATATTCTCAAAATCTTAGGAGAGGTAATTGCTGATGGCAGAGTGAAAAGTCTTTCCCACAGATTTCTGAAAATTATTATCTAAGAGAAGACCATGGGGAATGTACATGGCCAACAAACTTTTAATGCAGATGACACTGGCCTTTGAAGAGCAAAAGAAAGTTTTCCCTTGAGAAACAAGCCATGAATAAGCTATTTTTCTAAAGTGGTAAGTTATATAAGGATGTAACTATAAATCTGTTGGTACCACCTCTGAACTCTACCCTAAGGACCAAGATGCTATTTGACTAAATCGTTTTGAAGTATCTCCTAGATAGCGAAGATGCTTAAAGCAGAAAAACAATAAAACAGAATGTAATATAAAAATGATTCTTACAAATATTACATAACCTTGGGGATAGAGTCACAGACAGAAGAATTAAGGGCATTAAGCAGGGTACTGGTGATTCAGTGATAGAATTCTTACCTTCTATGCAGGGGTCCTGATGTAGTCCTGTGGGATAATGCACTGGACTGCAGGGTCAGTTTGAACAGCAAGTTCAGCGGTTCAGATTCATTAACTGTTCCTTGGAAACTCTTTACAGAGTCGCTGTGAGTTGGAACTGACTCAATGGAACTTATCAATAACCACAAAAACATGCAGGAGGCCAAGTGCTGTTCTTGGCCAATGCATTCCTTGCCTCACCACCGACCATCTGTCATTGGAGGCTTATGTGTCGCTATGATGTTGAACCGGTTTCAATGGAATGTCCAGATTAAGAAAGAGAAGGAAGAAAGTCCTGGTGATCTACTTCTGAAAATCAGCCAATGAAAACCATACAAATCAACAAATGGAGCTGTAGGCTGAACTGATGGTAGTTAATAACAACCACCACAGAACAGTGAGTAAGTTTACTACTTTGGCAGTATTGCCCTTTATTTGTTATTTTTCCTCTTAAAATCTTCCATTTTTATTACATATACCTCTTCCTGTCTATCTTCAGGAAGAAGTTGAGTTGGGTCTCCTCTTGGAAGCTGGTATGCCCCCTCCCCCGACGCTTGATCTAGCAATGGGAGTTTCCCATTTTGTTCCCCTGTCCCCTTCTTCTTTATTTCTAACTTGCATTTTGCAGCACTGGTAAGAAAACAGGAAGCCCTTGGCTTCCTCTCCAGGGCATTCAGTTGAAGGGATGTGCTTACCATGTTGATAACAGGAGCCAGAAAAGAAAGCAACACACCCAACCTCTCATCCTCTTCCTCATACTCCGTGCCCTCTCCATGCCAACCTCACTTCCCCTTAGAGCCTAACTGGCATTGTGGTGTCCGGCCACTCCAGTGTGGCCAGTCTCAGCAGTGAGTAAGGTCCTGCTGTCTAAGGGTTAATACTTGTGACACTGAGTCCCCCATTGGTATCAGGACTGCTGTGTATTCCTATCTGTAAAACGATATGCAGCCTTATCCTTTATAGCTAGATACTCTTGAAATAAGCAAAAGGAAGGATTCCAACCCATAGTGACCCTATGGGACAGAGTAGAGCTGCTCATAGGATTTCTAAAACTGTAAATCTTTACAGAAGCAGACTGGCTCATTTTTCACCTGTGGAATGATTGGTGGTTTTGAACCACCAACTTTTCCATTAGCAGGCGAACACTTACTTCTGCACCACCAAAGTTTCTTGGGTCCAAGAACAAGCGTTTTAAACATGATGAACTTGCAATCTAGTTTTACATGTTAAAGGATCTGGATGTGTTGGAAGTACAGGGCTGAGTTTCAGAAGAATGACTTCAGGATCAAGAATTGACTTCAGAACAAAGGCTGCGGAAGTGCCATCTAGTCAGCAAAATTGCACTAGCATGAAGGGGGAGACACCAATCAAAACAAAAGCCAACATCTAAAATGAGACTAAAAACATTAAAAACAGCTCTTAGGAGCAGTCACTAAAGATGATTTTTAAAGAATCCTGTGGAGTATAATTTGAGGATGTTGGACTCCTCGTGTGGCGCTGTAGGATCAACACTGGACTGTGAACCACACATCAGCAGTTCTAACCCACCAGCTCCTCCTCTGAAACACTTTATAGGGATGCTGTGAGTTGCAACTGACTCCACAGCACTTGACAACAACAAGGTCCTGGTAAGGCATTGTAAGATAAGCACTGGACTGCTAACCTCAAGGTCAGTGGTTCAAACCCACCACTCACTCTTCAGAAATTCTATACAAGGTCTCTATTAATTTGAACTGACGTGACTACACTTAACAACAAGGTCCTGTGAGGTCTTGGTGGTTCCCAGGTAGACTTCTTTCCTTTTATGCAGGAGATCTGGGTTTGATCCCTGGTCAATGCACTTCCTGTGCAGCCACCACACATCTGTCAGTGGAGGCTTGCACTTGGCTATGAAGCTAACGGGGTTTCAGCAGAGTTTCCAGACTAAAGTAGACTAGAAAGGAAGGTCTAGTGATCTATTTCTTACACTCAGTCACTGAAAACCCTATGGGTCACAATAAGTGGATCCACAGCTGATCATGGGGGTGGCCAAGGACTGGGCAGTTGGCTCACCATCTCACGGGTCCCTGAGTGGTTGTATATTATGTCTGTTAGTTTATAACCTTATCTTTCTTCCCAGAGAAATTGCACCTGTGAAAGTTGGGCTCTGGCTCAGTTTAAGAAATTGGGTCAGGTGATTGACTATCCTAGAAACAGTCTCCTCCCTGACAAAAGTTTCCCTGACCAGTCCCTTCCTCCACAATGAACCTTGACAATCCTGGTGGAAGCCAGAGTCAGTTTGCATCAGCCCTTTGTCCTAATTGTTTAGCAGGAAGATGTTGCATCACTGCAGAAGGAAGGAATTGAGTGGGATTTAATTTTGCAAATTGCCTCAAGTTATCGTCAAACTAAGCCTGCTGCCTTCTCGGAAAGATATGTGATCTTCAACCACCCTGGACTTCTTCACCTCCCATAAGCACTTTATCCATGTTTGTGATTTCGTCAGCAAATGTGGGGCATTCAGCAACTGGTAACCACCTCTAGGTTTCTATAAGTTGTCAGTTTGATGGATTTGATAAAGATGGTCAAACTTGCTGAAGCTGCTTTCTCTTGTTCAGCATAATGCCAATATCTTTGCTACAATCTTCTATGACCTTAGGCAAATCTTAACTGCTCCTAATCTAGGGTTTTCCTGAGATTGAGTGAAACTGTTCCCACCACTCATCTGTCAGTTCATCATACTGTGGTGGCTTATATGTTGCTGTGATGCTGGAAGCTATGCCACTGGTATTTCAAATACCAGCAAGGTCATCCATTGTGAACAGTTTTCAGCAGAAAATCCAGACAAGACAGGTTAGGAAGAAGGATCTGATGACTTACATTTGAAAAAAAATTGGCCAGTGAAAACCTTAAGGATAGCAGTGGAACATTGTCTGATATGGTGCCAGTAGATTGGAAGGAATGTAAAATACAACTTGGGAAGAACTGCCTTTTTAAAATAGAGACAACTTTAATGACATGGAGTAAAATTTTCAGGACCTACATTTGCTGACGCAGCACAAATCAAAATAAGGGCGGGGGGAAAAACACACCACAACTGCAAACATCCATTAATAATCAAAATTTAGAATGTACCAAGTATGAATCTAAGAATATTAGAAGTTGTCAAAAATGAACCAGGATACATAAAGATGGATATCCTAAGAATTTATTATTGTTGTTAGGTGCCATCGAGTTGGTACCGACTCATAGTGACCTTTAAGCATAGCACAGTGAAACACTGCCCGATCCTGGGCCAACCTCACTATTGTTGCCACGCTTGAGTCCATCGATGTTGCCACTTGGCCAATCCAGCTCACTGGGGGTCTTCCTCTTTTTCTCTGACCTTCCACCTTACCAAACATGATATTCTTCTCCAGCGACTGGTCCCTCCTGATAATATGTCCAAAGTATGAGAGATGAAGTTTGGCCATCCTGGCCTCCAAGGAGCACTCTGGCT
>NW_006408648.1:7929127-7992387 GCF_000296735.1 Chrysochloris asiatica | reverse complement strand
CAATAAAGCACAGGTAAACATCTTTCTGGTATTCTCTTCTTTCAGCCGAGATCCATCGGACATCAGCAATGATATCCCTCATTCCACATGTTATTCTGACTCTAGCTTGAACCTCTTGAAGTTCTCTGTCAATGTATGCTTGCAGCCGTGTCTGTATTACCTTTAGTAAAACCTTACTAGCATGGGTATCAAAGAGATTGTCCGATGATTTCCACATTCCATTGGCTCACCTCTCTTTGCACTAAGCATTAATGAGCCAAAATACACAGGTACTGGTCATTTTGAATCAGACAATCATATGGTCTACTATGTCAGGAATGACAACTTGAAGAGAAATGACATCACATTCATCATTAAAAAGAACATTTCAAAATCTATCCTGAAGTACAACATCCTCAGAAATAGATTCATATGTATACAAGGAAGACCAGTTAATTCTATTATTATTCAAATTTATGTACCAATTAATGCCAATTAATGAAGAAATTGAAGATTTTAAACAACTTCTGCAGTCTGAAATTGATCAAACATACATTCAAGCTGCATTGATATTTGCTGGTGATTGAAATGCAAAAATTGGAAACAGTATAAATTACATTTTAACATGAAAACAAAAATTCTCACAACTAGACTGTCATAGGTGGAATTTTGTCCCCTCAAAATATGTGCCAGCTTGGCTGGGTCATGATTCTCAGTGGTTTGACAGTTATGTGATGATGTAATGTGGCCATCATGTGATGATTCCCCATGATATGATAAATAGATGAAAGGATTATGAGCAGGCGATAATACCCTTAATCCCTTCACAACTCTGATCCAATATAAGGGAGATTTCTAGAGGTATGTTCTGCAACACCTTTTATTTTACAGGACATCAAAGGAGAGAGCAGTAGTACAGATAGGACCTGTTACCACTAAGAAAGAAGAACCAGGAATGAAGTGTGTCCTTTGGATCTAGAGTCCTGCACTGTGAAGCTCTTAGGTCCAGGGGAAGACTGATGTCAAGATACATGGAGATCTCCAAGGACTCCTGGGTCTACAGATGCTGAAAGGAAATGAAGTCCTTTCTCTAGATCTGACAGAAAGAGAAAGCCTTCTCCTCGATCTGGCACTCTTAATTTGGACTTCAAGCCTCCAAAATTGTGAGAGAATATATTTCTGTTTGTTAAAGCCATTCACTTGTGGTATTTTTGCTATATAGCAGCACTAGATAGCTAAGATATGGACCAATATGCAATGTCATAATAAAAGGAGAAAAGACTGAAATTGACAAGGATTTCGTTTTCATTGAATCTGCAACAACAGCTGTATAAACAGCAGTTAAGAAAGGATGTATTGTAGATGTTACTGATTTGCAATCGTCAAAAAAAAAAAAAAAGGGGAGTGATTAATCTTACAGTCCAGAAACAGAGGACCCTAGGACCATCAAGAGAGGAACACACAAATAGAATGTGGGACCTTATCCAGAGAAGCAGCAGCACCAGAGATGGAGGTAGAGATGGGGGCATGGAGGACTCTAGATTCATCAACTAAGAAGAGAAGGACTAAGAACTGGTGGCCAGGAGCAGACTTGCAGAATGTGCCCTTTGGAGATGTAATTTATTATATATGCCTGAGTGGGGTTTTTTGTTTGTGTGTCTTTTAAAAAAAAAAAGCTAAAGTGGATAAAGAGAAATACTTTTAACTGATGGTATATGGAGGGGATTATAATCAATGTAATGAAACAAGTTATGTGAATTGTTGAATGTGAAACTGATGATGTGCCCTGTAAACTTTCATTCACTCAATCCACAATAAAAACCTTAAATTAAAAAAAAAAAAAAAAAAAAAAGAAAGGATGTATTGGATTGGGCGACTCTGCCTCAAAAGATCTCTTTTAAAGTGTTTAAAAGCAAAGACATCATCTTGAGGACTAACATGTGTCTGGCTCAAGCCATGGTATTTTCAACCTCCTCATAAAAATGGGAAAGCTGGAAAATGAGTAAAGAAGACCAAAGAAGAATTGATGCCTTTGAATTATGGTAATGGTGAAGAATAATGAATATACCATGGACTGCCAGAAGAACATCTGTCTTGGAAGAAGTACAGCCAGAATGCTCCTTAGGAGCAAGGATGGTGAGACTTTGTGTTAACATTCTTTAGAAATGTTATCTAGACGGACCAGTCGCTGGAGAAAGACACCATGCTTAGTACAGTAGAGGGTCAGTGAAAATGAGAAAGACCCTCAATGGCTGCAACAATGGGCTCAAACATAGCAACTATCGTGTGGATGGCGAGAGATTGGGCAGTGTTTCATTCTGTTGTACATAGGGTCACTACGAGTCAGAACTGGCTCAGTGAAACCTAACAACAACTGTACAGAAAAAATGCTTGATGAAGATAAAGTAGAAGATAACTAGTTTACTGGGGAGTGCTCTTTTTTATTTTTTTTTCACTTTTTTTTGTGAAACGTTGTCTATTTTCTTTAACTCCATGCCATCACAACATCAACACTCTTTTAAAGAAAGCCTCCAATTCTCCCTCTCTAATTTGATTAAAATCTGAATATATTTGTACTCTCATGGTAAGGTGTGCCATCTTTCTCACGACCAACTTCACCCATAGTAAATCAGAGGAACAACCATCACTGAGGGATTTGCCTTCCTCACTTTGACTGAACTCAGTCTTCTGAGCTTCCTGATATAAGTTCTAGGATTTCACTGGCTAGTATTGCTAAATAAATAACCAATTGCATCACTCAGGGGCCCAGCAAGAACCAGATGGTACATTCAAGCAAGAATAACTCAGGGGGGACTTATAAAGGGGTGGACAACCTAAAGGCAAACCATAAAGGATAGTGCAATTACACAGGAGTTGATAACAGAGACAATACCCTGGTAGCACCTTGATTAAGCACTTGGTTGTTAACTAAAAGGTCAGTGGTTCGAATCCACCAGCTGCTCTGTGGAAGAAAGTTGTGGCAGCCTGCTTCCATAAAGATTATAGCCTTGCAAACCCTATGGGGTAGTTCCACTCTGCCCGGCAGGATCCTTATGAGCTGGAATCTGCTTGACAAGAGGGTAACAATAGAGCTGTTACCCATTCCTAGGCCCAGAGAGGAGGAAGCAGCAGAATGTATAATTCCTGTAAGAATCAAGAGAGAGGTTTATGTAGAAAGGGCCTCTTTGAGATGAGTGTGACCTTTGGCTGACTTACGCAGCCAGTTTGAGACAAATCCATAGGGAGGAGTCAGGATAGTAAACACCATGACCTCACTTTCCTTCTCATCTGCTAGGGATTTTTCTTGGCCAAGTGCAACTGGAAACCTGAGGGCGAGGTAGCTAATTGAGATTCGTTCCCTAGAGCATGTGGACCAGGGTTCAGATTGGATTGGAGAGTAGGGGAATAAATGGAAGGTTGCTGGCCCACTCAGTAAAACACAAGTGGGCCATCTACGATCAATGATGAACAAAAATGACCAGTTCTATGAGTCAAGGATTATAGTTTATACAATTCCTTGCAACTGAGATCCTTAAAAAAAAGAAAAAATCATTTGATCCCTGATAACTTATTTTGAGTCTCTGGAAAAGCCTTAAAGTTTTGCTTTATGCCTCAATTTTCAAAATTTTAATTACTTTAGAAAACAAAACTCCTCACCACTGGACCAGTAAACAGCATCCATATAAATGGAGAAAAGATTGGAGTTGTCAAAAGATTTCACTTTTCTTGGATCAACCACCAACACTCACGGAAGCAGCAGTCAAGAAACCACACGATTTATTGTATTGGGCAAATCTGCTGCACAAGAGCTCGTTAAAGTGTTTAAGAGCAAAGATGTCAGCTTGAGGATGCAGGTGTGCCTGGCGCAAGCCATGATATTTTCAATAACCTCATATGTATGCACACGTTGGACCATGAATAAGAAAGATTGTAGAAGAATTGATGCATTTGAGTTGTGGTGTTGGAGGAGAATACTGAAAGTACCATGGGTTGCCAAAAGAACAAACAGATCTGTGTTGGAAGAAGTGCAGCCAGAGTGCTCCTTGGAAGCCAGGATGGTCAGACTTCATCTCTCATACTTTGGACATATTATCAGGAGGAACTAGTAGCTAGAGAAGGATATTATGTTTGGTAAACTGGAAGGTTGGAGAAAAAGAGGAAGACCCCCAGAGAGATAGACTGGCACAGTGGCAGCAGCAATGAGCTCAGGCATAGCACCAGTTGTGAGGTTGGCGTAGGACCAGGCAGTGTTTAGTTCTGATGTGCATAGGGTTGCTATGAGTCAGTACTGACTCAATGGCACCAAACAACAACATAATTCCAATCATTTCAGTTTAGTATAAAAGATTTTGCCCGTAAGAATTCCAGCCACTAGTATTTGCCATAGAACTATCAGACCAAACCACTAGTCTTTCTAGAATTACTGAGAGCCAGTTACCCCTGTCAGAAAAGACAGTGGGGGCCTACTGGGGCCTCATCCCCAGGGGATCTCAGCCAGGTTGTAGGAGGAGGGACAGTTCTATAAACATACAGTCCCACAGCTGGGCACTGTGGGAACTGGGAGGGGGAAAACCAGGGCCCCAGGTGGTGGGTAGAGCAAGGGGGCATCTGTTCTAGACGGGAAACTGGGATGGGCAAGGAAGACTTCCTGGATGAGGAAGCACTACACAGAGCCTTGAAGGGTATCAGGAATTCACTAGATTCCAGAAGGTGGAGTTGGTTGCTCCAGGTCTGAAAGTGAGAGAGGACTCAGTATTAGGAAACTGTTGTAACATGAGAGGATCAACTCAGAGGCCCAAGGATGGGATGTCAGAAAGGAGGGCAGGGAAGGCTGATGGGAGAAACCAGAATCAGAACTCTGTTGGTGACAGGAAAAGGAGGACTTAAGCAGGATGGTGATATGGGCAGGTGTGGATTTTGGGGAAAACACTCCAGTTGTGCCAGGGTGGAGGGAGGCAAGAACACAGCAGAGAGACCTAAGGGGTGCGGAGGTCTGTCCCAGTTGGAGGGCAGCTTTAGTTTAGGAACTGCTGGGTGTCTAGGCCGGATCGGCTGTCGAGTTCCTGTAACACCTAAAGGCTAGTGGTAGTGTGGGCAAGCTTCTGAGTCCAGCAAACCCAAGTTCTAGTCCCAGCTCTGCCATTTAGCAGTTGTGTAAAAGAAAAGTCTTTTCGCTCCTTAGGGCCTCCACTTACCCAATTATAAAATGGAGAGAAACACATCATCAGAAGGCTGTGTGAAAAATAGGGATGACGGAATGTGTGTAACAAGTGGCAGGTCTTGTAGCCACTGGTGTGTCTTCCTTGTGTCCCTGTGAGGGGCTGGCTCTTTGTTAGAGTAGGACAGGGGGAACAGTAGCTTTGTATTCAATGACAGCAGGCACGGGGCTGGGAACTTTGTGTGCACTGCTTCATTAAACCTCCACAAAAGCCATGTGAAGTAAATGCTGCTCCTATTCCTATTTTATAGAAACAGAAACTGGAGTAAAGAGGTGAAGTGAAGCAAGCTGTGCTGCACAGGAAATACTGCTATTAAACTCTTTCACAATATTCAGGGGTCCTGGTTACACTGTGGTTAAGCATTTGGCTGCTAACAAAAGGTCAGTGGTTCGAACCCTTCAGCCACCCTGAGGGAGAAAGATGTGACAGTATTAATTCAAAAAAGATTTACAGTCTTGGAAAAAAAAATTTTTCAATTACTTTTACTTACATTAGGCCAATTTCTGATGCTATTTATCTTTGAATCTGAATATTTTCCTGTTTGAATATTCTGTCATGTGGCAATTGGAGTTGTCCTTCACTTCCCACCTATGAGAAAGAGCCACTTGGTGCTCAATCTGAGTGTATCAGTGACCTGACGCAGACAATCATTCTAGGAGTTCTGGTAACTGGCTATGTAGACGTTAGTCTCGGAGTAGACATTAGTATTTCCTCTCTGCTGCAGCTTGGAAGTAGGTAGGTGGGGTCATATCAGGACAAGAGCAGACTTTCCTATAGAAACCAAAGCTCATCACTGGACCAGAAATCCAACTGCCCTTCCTGTCCTTCTCAGCTCTGGACCATACTGAAAGGAGCCTAGTAAACAGCATTTGGATCCTAGTAATGGAATGAACTACTTAGAAAAGCTACAGTCCTCTGAAGTCACTGCCATGGACAGGCGTAGGGCTCTGTCCTAACCTCTACCTTTCAATTAGCCATTCTGCAAGACTGGGTCCTAAGAATAGGTAGACTGGATGGTCAGCTACATGGTGTGACTTGAGGGGCTTCAAAGGGCTTGCCTGAACCCTAACTTATTTCTGATTCTATCTGAAGGTTTCAATAGTTGAGTCATTCCTTTATGCTAAAATTTTGATTCAAAAAGTCCTTGTGTTAAAATATATATGTTCAACATTCTGTTTTGAGAACATCACACCTTATGAGTGTTGGTAGGAAGCAGAGCCTACCTTCTTGTATGAGTATAGGTAGTTCATCAACAGCTGTAGATAGCATTTGCTGTTTCACACTCTCTTGTAGCCAGGGTCAGCTAACCAGGTACCTCTGCTCCAGGCTGTGCTCCATGGGCTAGTGACACAGACAGCAGAATTGGGAGAGCATTCCACAGTGGGTGCTAGCAGGGGCAAGGGCCCTGTCTTTTTTTTTTTTTCCTTTTTAAAATGTTTTATTGTGAATTATGTGATAGTTTACATGTGAGAACATTAGTTTTACATTCATCCTATCGTAGATCCTTTCATTGCCATGGTTACAATCCCCTCCATGAATCATCAACCAATCAAAGGGTATACCATGCAAGCCTGTCCCCTGGTTGTCAGCACACAGTCCCTCTCCCTCTCTGAGTCTAAAGTCCCCAACCGCTCCAACTCTCCACATCATCGACTCTGCCTCTATCTCTGGTGTCACTGCTCCTCTGGGTAGGGTTCCGCTCTCCACCCTTGATGGTCCCAGGGACCTCCACTCCTAGACTGCAAAGTTAATCACTCCCTTCCTTGCTACAAAAAGTCTACCTTTACATTTCCAATCTTCACAATCAGTCCTGATAACAGTTACTCACTACTGTATCACAAGAGACCTATCCCCATTTCCTTTCATCAGCCCCACCCAGACAGATTGGATACTACTCAGTGGAGATTCTACCTTCCTCCACACCCTCTGGATCTAATTTAAGGGCCCTATATTGAGTTGTCAGTGGCAGCAATGCCAACTGTGGCATCCAGTACTAAGTATCTGCAGCCATGTTGGCTGTGGCATGATTTAGTTTACTATCCCAACTTCCTCATAGCCTTCCCTATTCCTGCTGTTCTTCAGCCTTCCCAGAGAAGCTGCAAGCATCCCAGTATCCTTTTACGAAGTCTTCATCCTGCTTAAATCAGACAGTCATCTTCAGTTGCAATCAGCTGAGAAAACTGATTCAAGGGGTGGGTGACACATTAACTCAAGAGAAGTCATAAACACATCAGCCACAGATTGACTCATTTGTCTAATTAGCTAGTTGTCACTTTGGGAAACAGCAGGAGCCCATGGAAAGAATTTTTGTTGGACAGGAAGGAAATCAAGAAAGTCTGGTCTTATGGGGACTGGTTGGTGGACAGGGGCTTTAAGAACACCTGAGGGATATCCAAGGTGCTGGGCTGGCACAGTGATGGCTGGAAAAAGACACGTTGGTGGGAAGGAATGGGGACAAACAAGCGCGGTATCCGATATGGACTGACACTAACGTTGTGGAATGTCAGCCTCACTGAAAGGCCCTGTGTATGCCCTGCTAGAGCGTCCAAGAGAAAACGTCTGTTTTGTCAAAGATCACTGAATTTTCCTTTTATTTGGCCAAACATTTCAGCTGACATGTAATCTACATGATAGCAGTAATCTGTTCGTGAGATTTCTATTCTCCTTTCTTTCCACATCACTGCATGTTGTCCTGTTATGACTTAACAAGCAAGTATAAACAGTACAAGACAGTGTAAACTCTAAACTATCTACAGGGCAGGAGCTGCGTCTTAGTTATCTTCTCCCCAGAGAGGAGGAGCATAGAAATCATTCCTTATTTTTTGAAGTAAGAGAGGGAGAAAGGAAACTAGGAATGAGGTGCACACAGATGCTGAATGTCTGCTAAGAAGTGTGGTCTTTTGTGAGGAGTAGGGATGGTCCACAAGTGAGCAGAATTTGCTCCTGTCTGCAATCCTCCTTACTTTCTCTCAGGACAAGGCCTGTGCCTTGTCACTGAATGATAAACTCAGGGTCCCAGTTCTTGTTCTCTTAACTTTTCCATAAAAGAGTCATGTCTATCTCCCAGAGACTCTGAGTGTGAATTCGGGGTACCTAGAGAGTGCAGCGGCATTCCTAACCAACCCAAACAGGACGCAAGAGCTCTCATCCCATGCAGATTCCCCAGCTTCCCTTGGAAATTCACTTCCTTGGTGAATCCCAGGGGGGCACTGGCTCTCACCATCCATAGAAAGAGATCATTGACCTTTCTCACCAGCTCCATAGATGTCACCCAGAGAATGGCACTGAAAAATAATAGAGGAAACTACCAAAGAACATTTTTTAAAAAAGAAAACCAACAAAACCACAAACTGCATTTGATTAAAAAAATATTTGAGACACGTTGTCTTTTATTTTCAGTGAATGTTCTACTTAATAAATATGTTACCAGGATGATGATGAACGATAATGATGAAGAACAAGGGGGAACAGGTTAATCCATTAACCCCAGTTCATCAGACTTGGCCTCCACATGGGATCTTGACATCTAGCAGCGGAAATGTCCTTACAAGTGTGGGTCAAATTTCTAACTTTGGCAAGCAGCCGGAGCTAGTATATGGAGGACCAGTGGCAACGGCTCTTGATTACCTGAAGCAGAGGCTTCTTAAACGTCAGGAAGATGATGGTACAGGCCACCAGCAGGGTGAGACAACTGGGGAGAATGAGCACGAGGTACAGCAGGCCCATGTCCACTTGCTCCCATTTACACTCCTGAGGCACCTCTCTGGGCAGGTCCATCATGCGGATGACCTTGGAGGACAGGTTGCAAGTGACCATAGCTAAATCAGGGATACACAGCGTCTGCAGGCGCTGCAGGGCCCCCCAGCCCTCCACCCCACAGCAGTCATATGGATTCTGACTGAGGTAGATGGTCCGCAGGCTCCTTGTGAGCTGCTCAGACACAGTCCTCTGGGGAAGGGCTGTGAGGGAGTTTCTTCGGAGGTCCAGGGTCTGCAAGGACAGACTGCCCCCAAACCTAGGGAAACTAGTCAAACAATTTCCTGACAGATCCAAGTCCCTCAGATTCCTAAATGCAGAGAAGTCCAACTCAGTGAAGTTGGAAGTGAGACCCACGTTCCTGAGGGACAGGGCCTGTAACGTGGGGGCAATGTCCCGGAGAGGGGTGATGCTTCCATTCAGAATCCCCCAATTGCTGGACAGGTCTAGGTGAACGAGGGACGTTCCTTGGAATGAGCAGTCTTGCAGGGTCCCTAGCCCACAGCCCTCCAGAGAGAGGCTCCTCAAAGATGCCATATTCCTAAAATCTACACAGCCGGGGGTGCCCACCTGGTCTGAGTGAACTGGTAGGGGGCAAAGTGAGATCTGATTATGGCTCATGTCAATTGTAGTGATTTGACTAGCATTAGCCAGAAGACCAGTGGGGACACCCAGGAGCTGGTTGGAGCTCAGGTTGAATACCCGGAGGCTCTGTAGGCAGCTGGTGAGCCCCGGAGCCCACTGTAGCTCCGACAGCTGGTTCTGGCTCAGGTCCAGTTCAGTGAGTGCTCCTGGGGGCTCGTGCTCCTGGATGTGAAGCGTCATCAGGCAATTCTGATTGAGGTTCAGGTGGGAGAGGGAAGGCATTTTCTTCAGGAAGCCATCTGGCAAGTATTGGAACTGGTTTTGGCTCATATCTAGGAAGCGGAGATCTGAGAGGTCGCTGGAAGCAAACTCTTCCCAGAGGTTGACAGTGGTGATGTTGGTTACGTTGCCATCCACAAGGAGGAACTGGGCCACCATCTCCTGCGGCGATGAGGTGTTGTACAGGTCTTTGTAGAATCCCATGTTGTTGTCCCGTAGCAGAAGTGTGTGCAACTTGCTGCACTGTGGTAGGAGTGGGAAAAACAGCAGCTGATTGTGAGAGAGGTCCAGCATCTCCAGCTCAAAGGCAGCCTCTTCCGCTGACGCCAGAAACCACTCCAGGGCATTATAGCTGACGTTGAGGAACTGTAGCTGCTTGAGGCTGAAGTCCACAATGCAAGGAAGGTTATTATAGGCCAGGTTGAGACGTCTGAGCTTGGTCAAACTATCAAAAGCACCACCCTCAATCTCAAAAATGTAGTTCCTCTGCAAATCCAGCTCCTGGAGGTGGTCCAGGCCCTCAAAGATGGACTCATCGAGTCTCATGATAGTGTTCCTCGCCAGGGACACAGACTCCAACGATGAGAGGTTTTGGAGCATGAGAGCCACCATGTCTTCTGTCAGGGAGTTCTCTGACAAGTCCAGCCTCTGCAAATTCTGTAAGGAGTGGAAAGCAGCTGCCGTCTCCTTATAGTTCTCTGAGAGAGCGTTGTCAGCGAGAGCCAGGCTGCGCAGGTGGGCTTGCTGCTGGAAGGCGCCACGGCTGATGTGTTCCAGGCGGCAACTGTGTAGACTGAGGTTCTCCAGGTGAGGGTAGAGCTGGAGGGAATGGTTCCACAAGGTCCTGAGAGGGTTGGCATTCAGTATGAGTGTCTTGGAATAGGGGGAGAGATCGCTGGGCACTGAAGCAAGGTGCTGCTCTCGGCAGTCGGCAACTCCACCCACCTAGGTCCAAAAACACACCAGTTAGCAGGAAGGAGGCAGAGTTTATACACAGAAACTTAGTTCATTTCTAGGATTATCCCTGCAACTGTTGGAAGTGACTCTAGATTTTTAAAATAGGATAGGAAAACAAAGAAAGAGAATTTTTCTTTGTTCTTTATATTTGCTGTTGCTAAGTGTCATTGAGTTGTTTCTGACTCATAGCAATCCTGTATAGGGTTCCAGAGGAATAGCTGGTGGGTTTGAACCTCTAGTTAGCAGTCTAGTGCTTATGCTACAGTGCCACACTTTCTTTATGTTTTTATTTACCACTTGGAGTCCTGATGTGGTGCTGTGGGTTAATGTGCTAGACTGCAAAGTTAGTTTGAACCACAAGGCTGGTAGTTCAAGCTCACCAGTCGCTCCTTGGAAACCCTATACAGGGTTGCTATGGGTCAAAACCGACTCGACAACACTTACCAACAACAACAATATACCACTTCGAGTCCTGATGTAGTGCTGTGGGATGAAGCATTGGACCACAAGGTCAGTTTGAACCACCAGGTTGGTGGTTCAAACTCACCAGCCGCTCCTTGGAAACCCTATAAAGGGTTGTTATGAGTCAGAACCAACTCGGCACTCAACAACAAATTCACTACTTAAATAAGTAACTAGGAGCTGAGTTCCAGATGTCACATAGTGTCAGAGAAGGATCTGGCACCTGATCATCAGGTGCTGAGAGGTGACAACTGTACTTGTAGTTTTGTCTTACACAATGAGAAGGACTGAAAACCAGGCCTCTACCTGGATTTGAATCCACCTCTGCCACTTATTTCCTATGTGACCTTGAGAAAAATATTACCAACTTCCAAGAATTGTTGTGAGGTTAAACAAGAGAATCATGCAAAGAACTTAACCCAGTACCTGGTACACATCAGCACTTGATAAATAGGCATTCTCACATTGTTACAAGGGGCTCTGATGGTGTAGTGGGGGAAGGATGTAGCAGCCAGCCTCCATGAAGACTACAGCCTTGGAAATCCTATGGGGCCGTTCTGCTCTGCCCAACAGGGTGGCTATGAGTTGGAATCGACTCCACAGCAGTGCATTTAGTTCTGGTTTATAACAATTGGATTGCTATCCCTAGAACACTTGTTTCCTGAACAACAGAGGCATTGCCCTGAAGCCCTCAGGGCAGTCGCATCTTCATTTCACTGGAAGTAAAGGAGTTCTGGTAGCATAGTGGTTACGAATCAGGCTGCTATCCTCAGGGACAGCAGTTTGAAACTACTAGCTGTTCTGTGGGAGAAAGAGGAGGCTTTCTGCTTCCACAAAGATTTACAGCCTCGGAAACCCTGTAAAGGGCCTCCATGATGTGGAACCGACTCCACGGCACATACCAACAACAACAACAACAACAAATTTTATCTGGGAGGTTTCCCTTCATCTGTAGTGATAAATATTATAATTTACAGAGACCTTAGAGGTCAACGTTACCTCAAATTTTACAAAATTGTATAGTAAAGTGAGAGGCAATGAGGAGAAGTTTCAATGGCAGAGCCGGGACCAGAGCCCAGAGCTGCCAATGTCTGACTCAGTGCTCTTCAGGAATGCTGTGCTACTGTGATTGTGCAGGTAAGAAGGCAGGTGGTGGGGGGTGGGTGGGGGAGGTGACCCTGTCCTCACTGCAGAAATCACATGGACCTCAGAAAACTTTAACTCAACTGTGTTCTGTAAGGTTGGCAAACAACAACTGGCTGCTGGATGTCAGTTTGTGTCCAGGAAACAAAATGTGAGCGGTAGGATGGGAGAGCCATGGCATGATTTTCTGCTGGTTGGTCAGTAAGAAAAAGCCAGTGATTGCCTGAAATTGTGGTCCCAATCCCAAGGGCCAAGTGGAGTAGTGGAACAGAGGAAACAGATCCTGTTATAAAGGAAGAAGCACAGGTTTGGAGGATGTCAACAGATTGAATTGATCCCCCCAAATATGTGTTGTATACTAAAAGAAAAAGTGAGAATGGAAAAGAGAGGAAGTTATTGGCTAAAAGGTAAATGTGTTAATTTGAGTGAAGGGGAAGACAATATACAATAAGAGGGAGATCAAGAAAAAATGATGGAGTCAGGGGAAGAGTTAATGCAACAGAGGTAAATACTGTCATGTATTTTGTTGTTGATGTTTAGTATTGCTGAATCGGTTCCAACTCATAATGACCCTGCATAAGGTTTCCAAGGAGTGGCTGGTGAGTTTGAACTACCGACCTTGAGGTTCAAACTGACCTTGAGGTCGAGTGCTTATTATAGAGCTAGATACAATCCTGCAATAACAGTGATCTACTAGAGATGCGGACTTCTGGTGTGATGCTGTAGGATCAGCACTGAACTGTGAACCACAACATCAGCAGTTCAAACCCACCAGCTGCTCCTTGGAAACCCTATAAAAGGTCACTATGAGTCAGAACCAACTAGACAGCACTTAACAACAACAACGCGTAGATAAATGGATAGACACAAAGGCTGAGCAGGTTTGTGTGAGAGAGAGTAGGAATATACCCACAAATATACAGGTTTGACAGAGGATATTTGTGCATGGGTACCTTTGCTGCAAATATAGTCATGAATGTGGTGGGGCATAGAGGGGGAAATATTATGAAAACTTCTTAGACATAACTGAACACCTTCCGGGAATGAGTTGGTGGGCCTGGGAGCTGAAGAACACAGTCTCGGGGGACACCAAGGTCAATTGGTATAACATAGTCAACAAAGACAATGTTCTACATCCTACTTTGATAACTAAGGTCTTAAGAGATCCTGGATGATCATTTAATATGCAAGCATTGGGTTGCTAACCACAAAGTTGGTGATTCAAACCCACCAGGTGCTCTGAGGAAAAAAGAAGAGGTTATCTGCTCCTGTAAAGATTTAGTGTCAGAAACCCCAAGGAAAAGTTCTCTTCTGTCCTATAGTATTACTACGAGTCAGAATGAACTCAGTGACATGGGTTTTGTCTGGAGGAAAAAGTGATGAAAATCAAAGATGCCTGGAAACAATGAGTCCAGTGGACTAATGGACCAAGTGAACATCAGTCTCCATGACCCTCAGACCTGAAGCACTAGATGGGGCCTGGTTACCACTACCTACTACTTTGAAAAGGATCAAATCAGGAGATTCTGAATAGAACAGAAGAAAAATATGGAACAAAATTCAGAATCATAAAAAAAATCAAACAGGCTTACTGGTTATTAAAGAGATTGGCAGAATCCCCAGTATTATAGCCCTTAGTCATTCTCCTGATCTGGAAATGATCAAATGTGGATGACTCATCTCAGCCAAACAACAGACAAGTTTATAAATGGAACAATAAAACTAGTGAGGTATGCACACCTTAGAATAATCAAACATTTGAGCTCAAAAGAGTAAATATATCCAAAGACAAAGTAGTTAAGAAGGTTAAGAAAGAAAGAGGACTAGAAATGGGAAACATAGGGAGAAAGTGGAATAAGTGATGTTATATTGTGGGGGTTACAATCAATGACATGAATCAAATGTGAATGGAAAATTGATCTGCTCTGTTAATCTTCATCCAATTCACAATAAAAAGTTAAAAATGTGTGTATTGTAAATTCTAATCCCTATATTTGTGACCATAATTCCATTTAGAAATAGGATTTTCTTGCTTATGTTAATGAGATCATATCAGTGTAGGTATGTCTTAAACCAGTCACTTTTGAGATTTGAGAGGAGCAGCTTCGGCAAAACAGAGGAGAGGATACACTCCACATGAAGACTGCCAAAGAATTGAGGAATAACAGTTGAAAAGAGACAAGAACCTTCCCCCAGAATTGACAGAGATAGAAAGCCTTCCCCCACAGACAAAACCTGAATTTGTACTTCCAGGTTTTCTCCTCTCGTAAACATTTACAGCTTCGAAGATGCAACACCGGGTCGCTATGAGTTGGAACTGACTCAGTGGCACTTAACAATAACAACAATGGCCTCTTTAACTGTGGGAGAATAACTTTATGTTTGTTAGGGCCACCCACTTGTGGTATTTCTGTTATTGCAGCACTGGATGACTAAGACAAAGGGTGGACAGACTCAAGTCTGAATTTGACTCTGCCACTTTGGACCCTGGGCAAGGAATTAACTTCTGTAGTATTTTGATATTTGTAAATTTATGGAGGTTTGTTTTGTGGCCTAAGATATGGTCTGTTCTGGAGAATGTTCCATGTGCACTGGAAAACAATGTGTATTGTGCTGTTGTTGGGTTGAATGCTCTGTACACATCTATGAGGTCCAGTTGGCCGATTGTGTTGTTTAGTTTCTCTGTGTCTTTGCCAAGTTTCTTTCTGGTTGTTCTATCCATTTTTGAAAGCAGTGTATTAAAATCACCCACTATTATTATAGATTCATCTATTTCTTTCTTCAAATCTATTAGAGTTTACTTTATATATTTTGGAGCTCTTTCATTGGGAGCATAGATGTTTATTACAGTTATGTCATCTTGTTCAATTGTCCCTTTAATCATGAGATAATGTCCATCTTTATCTATTATGCTGGTTTTTGCCTTAAAGTTTATTTTATCAAGGAATTAACTTCTGGAGTCTCAAGTTCTCCACCAGATTATTAAAATAAAACCTTTTGATAATTAAAAACTGGCATAGCATAAAAGTTTAGAAAATTAAGTTCTTCAGTAATCTCAGCCTAATGCCTAGATTTACGTATTTTTCTGAACTTTTAAAGAAGATACTATTTTTTTCTTCGTGCAACAAAAATGAGACCATACTTATAAACTGTTCAGTAATCTATGTTGTTAACAATGTGTTGTTGTTATTGTTATGTGCCATGGAGTCGGTTCTGACTCATAGTGACTCTGTATAGGGTTTCTGAGGCTGTAAATCTTTACGGGAGTAGAAATTCTCATCTTTCTTCCATGGAACAGCTGGTAGTTTCAAACTGCTGACCTTGCGGCTCGCAGCCCGATTCGTAAGCACTACACTACCAGAGTTCCTTTAAAATAAACATATTACATATTGTTTTATTATATATTACTTTATAATATATAATATTCAAATCAGTTCAGTCATATTCATGTAGCTGTTGGTTGTGGGCTGTAGAGTCGATTCTGACTCATCATGACCCAATAGAAAAGCATTGCCCCATGAGGTTTCCAAGGCTGAAATCTTTATGGGAACAGATCACCAAGTCTTTTCTCCCACAGGTGGTAGCTGAGTGCTGAACCACTGTTCCACCAGGGTTCCTAATAGTCTTCTTAGCAGTTGTTCACTGCATGCCTCCTATAGCAGTTAAGAGCAAGAGTTCATGGGACAGGCAGTCTGGGGACCAATCTTGGCTCTGTGTTTTTATGAAATGCGTGACCTTGAACTGATTATCTCAACCACTCAGGTTCTTTATTATTCCATGTGTTAAATGGAAATTATACTTATAATTTTCTTATAGGGTTTTTTTGTTTTTAAGTTTTTATTGTGAATTGAGTGATAGTTTACATGGGAGAACATCAGTTTTATATTCATCCTATCATATTTCATTTCATTGTAATGATTACAGTCCCCTCCATGCATCGTCATTCAACAGTATTAGCTTCTATTACCTCTGTTTGTTTGTCTCATAGGGTTTAAACAATTTTTTTTTTTTTTCAAGAATTCAATGTGATTGTTCATGTAAAACACCTAAAACTTGGCACATTAAATGCTTAATAAATGATAGCGTAGTAAATTACAAACTGAGCTGCTAACCGCAAAGTCAGCAGTTCGAATCTATCAGTTGCTCCTCAGGAGAGAAATGAGACTTTCTGCTCCTGTAAAGATTTAAAGCCTTGGAAACCCTCCATAGGGCTGCTGTAAGTTAGAATCAACCCCATGGCATAGAACCACTACCACTACCACCATAATTATTTAAAACTTAAAAAATACTGCCATCGAGTTGATTCTGACTCATAGTCACCCTATATACAGTTTCCAAGATTGTACGTTTTTATGCGAAGCTTGGTGGCTCTGTAAGATAAACACTAGGCTTCAAACCACAAGGTCAGCAGTTTGAACCCACCAGCCACTTCATGGGAGAAAGATGAGGCTTTCTGTTCCCATAAAGATTTGCAGCCTTAGGAACCCTATACAGGGTCATGATGAGTCGGAACCGACTCGACACTTAACAACAAATGTCTATGAGAGCAGACAACCTTATCTTGTTCCTGCAGAGTGACTGGTGGGTTTGAACCACTTACCTGCAGCCCACTGCTTATCCCATACTGCCACCAGGGCTCCTTAGCTATAATTATTAGCATGATCTAATTAGTCTCCTATTGTGGAGCATTTGAGCTGTTTCTAATCTCCAATGAATGAACTTATCAAGTTCCTTTTACACATTCCTCCCTCCAAAATTTTTACTTGAATTGTATTATAATCATGAATTAATTTGGGGAAAAATTGACACCTTAATAAACTTGAATCTGCCCATTAAGAAAAAAGGTCTATTTCTTTATTTGAGGAGGTATTGGTTTCCCCTCTCCATAGGAACTCTAAGGAAAACTGTGGCCAGGGGCTTATTCAAAGTGTAAGACCCTGCTCCATTACAGACTCCAGTCATGCGCTCATGCCTCCATGAGTCCTGGCAGCCCCACTGAGTTGCTGCAAAGGGACCATGTGGACTTCAGAGTCCAAGAGTACATTGTTGTTGTTGTTGTTGTTGAGTGGCGTTGAGTCAGTTCCGACTCATAGAGACCCTGTATAGGGTTTCCAAGGAGTGGCTGGTGGGCTTGAACTGCCAACCTTGCAGTTAAACTGACCTTGCAAACCAGCACTCATCCTACAGTGCCACACCAGGACTCCAAGAGTACATTACTATGTCCATTTTATTATAACATTGCATGGCCAAGGCAAGGATGGGCACAGAAGGCCCAAGACTTTTTAACTCTCATCCCTCAATTCAAAAGCATAGCAAACCAGTTGTCATCAAGTAACTTCCCCAAGTGTGTCAGAGTAGAACATGGGGTTTCCAATGGCTGATTTTTCAGAAGTAGATTGCCAGGTCTTTCTTCTGAAGCACCTCTGGTGGGCTCAAACCTTTCAGTTGAAGACTGAGAGTTCAAAAAAGCCCTAGCCAGTTTGGCCTCAGATTCCATGCTCATAACCCCCATACCATACTCCTAACACCTCAACTATACAGGAGTATGCTATGTAAACTATATTGGTTAAAGCCCTTTACAAATGGTTAAGAACCACGACAGCTCATTTTTTAAAGATTCATCAGCTCTAAGAACACATTCTTGAATGCATTAGCCCAGACATCCAATTCATCTTCCCTGTGCCTAGTATGCAATAGGGTTCAAGGGATGTTTATTAAATGTATGTTTCTCAAATATCAAAGACTCTTGATATCATTGAATTCTAGATGTTTTTAGAAGTATGGTCAATTGATATGATCCCAGGCTATTTCCACATAGACTGAAAGCCCTAGAGAGGTAACTGTAAAAGCTCAGACACCCGCTTTCTGGATCTCCTGGAGCTGAAGTATGATCAGGGATGTTGTTCTGAGTGTAGCAAGGGCTGCTTGCTCTCAGTTTCGCTAAGCACTAGCTGTTGATTCATACACAAACTCTGAGGCAGGGCTCCTCCCACTGAAATGTGCCTTACCCACAGATTCTGATACTATTGCTGCTGCTGTGTGCCATGGAGTCGGTTCGAACTCACAGAGAATCTCTACAGGGTTTCTGAAGATGTAAATCTTCACGGGAGCAGAAAGACTCATCTTTCTCACGAGGAGTGGCTGGTGAATTTGAACTGCTGATCTTGCGGTTAGCAGCCCAGAGTGTACCCCACTATGCTATCAGGGCTCTTTGTGGAGCACAGTCATCCAGATTTTTAACCAAGTGTTCTTGTTCTAGGCGGCTGAGCTAGTCCTATCTCTGGAGCTTTCTGTTTCCTGCAGGTATGAATAAGGCGAGGCGGGCACTACTCAGCCTTTCCCAGGCATCGTCTTGAACAACCTTTGGTTAACCCAGCTTGTACACAGCATTGTGCCTGGTAGATGTAGAATTATTTAGACTCATTTTCTGCTCTGCTTGATTGACAATCTCTCATCTTTCCAAACTGACCAAACCTTGCCATGACACGAGCAACATACAACTCAAGGTTCCTGAGGAAAACTCACCGACTTGCAGCCCCCGTGAGAAGCTGCTGTGGCCATTCCACTTCTGTTCCTCCATCCCACTGCCAAGAAATGAAAACCCAGGCAGAGCCAAAGGGGCAGTAACTCCATCTCAAGTGCAGCACTGTAGTCAGAGGGCAGAGAAGAAGTAAATAAATAAGGGCATTCCAGCAGGCTGCTTTGTATTCTCCCAGTAAAAACAGCCAGTTCCCAGTTATCTCTGGTCAAGGAGGCCCACAGACACCTAGGGGTGGAAACCCAGAGATTATTCAAATACTTCAGTTGAGCCAATATTTTCAACCTTTCACTCAAACTGCCAGTCTCCTTTTGGTTTTGCCTCTACCATTTGATGGCAAGATGGCAAACAATGACACTCCCAAGAGTCCAGCCACAGAAGAGAGAAGCAATATAGTTGAGTAAGCAGGTCTCAAGTCACCTGGGGTTTCCTGTACTTTGTAATTCTGTTGAAACTTTCCTCCCAATGGCTTGTATCTGCCTGGTGCATAGCATGAGCTCAGTAAATGTTTGTTGAATGGATAGATCCATGAATAAATGAATGGTGGGCTGAGACTGAAATGTTACATGGCTCAGCAGCGTTCTTCTTGCTGACATAAGACAAGGAAAAGAGTAGAGCTCATTGGTTCCTTCATTTGAATATAATTCTTTAAAAAAGAGTTATTTTGCCTGAACAAGGGGAAGAGGAATGAGGGGAAACAGAAAAAACAACCTTCAGATATAATGAGAATGATTGACAAAGTATGGTTATCAGCCCTCTTGCCTGGTGAGTGAACACAGAACAAGAGTGATGGTGGTGGTTATGGTGGTGGTGGTGGCGGTGTGCCATGGAGTCAGTTCTGATTCACAGTGGCCCTGCATAGGGTTTCTGAGTGATAGGGATGCTTAAAGATACTCGTATACTGACAGAACTTTAGAACCAGAAGGAAGTCTAGTTTTCACAGATGCACATTCAAGTACAAAGGCCCAGAGAAGACACATGGCATTTTAAAGTTCCCAGAAACGATTAGTAAAAGCAGTTTTCAGGACCCCCTCCCTGAGCTCTAAGATGAACTACCAGGAAAAGTTGTATAAGTTCCCTCTTTGTTGATGGGAATTGACTATATATACCTTTCTGTTGGAAGAGGAGATTACGGTAACAATCCCTTCAAACTCTGCAATGTTTAGAATCAGAAAGGAGTGACTGGCCCCAGCAGTCTATCCGCCCATCCTCTCTGTAACATGGAAGAACCAACAGAACCTGCTGTGTCCCCTTCTCCTGGGCCAGCGGCACCAGAACTCATTGTAACCTCCTCACCTACTCACCCAGAGCTGCAGCAAACAGACCTCCCTGCCTGACACATCTAGGCCATCTTGGGCCTCTTCCTTTTTCATCTTCTTCATAAAAGTTTACACATTTAGAAGGCTAATCTTAACTTCCTGGACAGATTTGAATACTCAACAGTGAAAATAGACTAATTTAGACTAGAAAAGCTAAGTGAAACCAGGTAGATCAACTTTAACCTTCACTGCAAGGCAGGTCAGCTAACCTTACCACAGAGAGAACCTCAAACGCAGAATTCATCAGCACTAGCTGGACCCTGGGAATCCCCTTCCCAGATCTTCCTTCTGCTTCTGCACCTGTGCAGGAATGGACATGCCCAGGGCACAGATGGCAAAAGCAGAGCCATATGGACTCTTGTGCTCAGAATCCGCCTCCTAACACCCCTCCCCACTATGCACAACCGAAACTGTGGGATCACTGCCCACTTTGAGGGAAGGTTCTCTGATTTAACCAATTACAAGACAGCCAAAAACATTTGAATTTCAGATTAATAACAAGTAACCTTTTAGTATAAACCTGTCCCCAATTTCACTGAGCATCCTTTATTTTATCTAGGAGAGACAGGGAGACTGAAAGTCCCTCTCTCCTTCTCTTATCTCCCCTGTCAGGTTTGGGATGATGTCTACTTCTGTGACCCTTTGAGGACAGCCAGCCCCATATATTCAAATACCACATCTAGAGAAGTCATTTCTTTAAAGAGAATGTAGAATGCTAGGTTGGCTTACTGTTAAGTATGTCCAGGAGTGTAATTTTCATTTCTGGATCACTAAGCGTAGTTTTGCTGATTAAAAACACATCCTCTCTTTGCACCTAAACACAGTCAACCAGCCCAGAAATGTTTTTACAGTGCCCTCTGAGCAACTTCTTTTCCCTGGAGACAGCAAAGTATCATGAGAAGATTATGGGACTTGGAATGAGACAGTTCAGACTTTGAATTCTGGCTCCATTATCTGTTGAAACTTAGATTATTCTTCTATAAAATGGAAATAATAATAACTATTCAGAGCTTTTATGAGGATCAAATGCCATAATACATGTGAAAGTGCTTCATTAAGTTAATAACATAATTATTAGTTATGAGTTATGAGCTGATTGAGTGATCTGTATTCCTGTGTATAATCTCCAAGGTAATTCAACTACTAAGGAAAGCAGATAAAAGAATAGTTTGGTTGGAAGCAAGAATTACTGTTGTTGCCAGGTACCATTGAGTTGGCTCAACCCACAGTGACCCTATGCACTGCTAAGTCCTGTACCATCCTCACAACTATGTTTGAGACCATTGTTGCTGGCTCTATGTCAATACATTTCATTGGGGGTCTTCCTCTTTTTCTCTGACCCTCCATTTTACCAGGGACTGGTCCCTCCTGATAACACATCTAAAGAATGTTAAGACAAAGTCTCATCATCCTCTCTTCTTAGGAGCATTTGGCTGTACTTCTTTCAAGACAGATTTGTTCATTCTTCTGGCAGTCCATAGTATATTCATTATTCTTCGCTATCACGATAATTCAAATGCATCAATTCTTCTACACTCTCCCTAATTCGTTGTCCAACTTGCACATGCAGATGAGGAGATTGAAAATACCATGGCTTGGGTCAGGTGCACTTTAGTCCTCAAACTGACATCTTTGCTCTTGAACACTTCAAAGAGCTCTTTTGCAACAGATTTGCCTAATGCAATATGTCATTTGATTTCTTGACTGCTACTTCCATGAGTGTTGAAGTCTTTGGCAACTTCTTTTCTCTATTTATCATGATATTATTTATTGGTACAATTGTGAGGATTTATTTATTTATTTTTTATTTTTTTTATTACTTTGAGGTACAATTCTTACTGAAGGCTGTACTCTTTGATCTTCATCAGTAAGTATTTCAAGTCCTCTTCACTTCCAGCAAGCAAGGTGTGTCATCTGTATGAAGACTCAGGATGTTAATGAGTCTTCTTTCAATCCTGATACCATGTTCTTCTGCATATAATATAGCTTTTCGGATTATTTGCTCAGCATACAGATTGAATAAATATGGTGAAAGGATACAATCTGGGCACATACTTTTCCTGATTTTAAACCATTCAGTATCCCCTTGTTATGTTCTAATTACTGCCTCTTGGTCTATGTACAGGTTCCTCTTGAGAAGAATTAAGTGTTCTGGAATGCCCACTCTTCCCAATGTTACACATAGTTTGTTATGATCCACACTGTCTAAACCTTTCGCAAATTAATAAAGCACAAGTCAACATCTTTCTGGTATTCTCTGCTTTCAGTCAAGATCCATCTCATGTTAGCAATAATGATTCCAGGTCCTCTTCTGAATTCAGCTTGAATTTCTGACAGTTTCCTGTTGATGTACTGTTGCAACCATTTTTTAATTATCTTCATCAAATTTTTAGTTACATGTGATATTAATGATATTTCTGCTCAATGATTTCTGCATTCTCTTGGGTCATCTCTCTTTGGAATGCGCACAAATATGAATCTCTTTAAATCGGTTGGTCAGGTAGCTATCTTTCAAATTTCTTGGCATAAACGAGTGAATGCTTCCAGTGCTTCACTAGTGTGTTGAACAATTTCAATTTGTAGTCCATCAATTCCTGGAACCTTGTTTTCCTCCAATGCCTCCACTGCAGCTTAAACTTCTCCCTTCAATGCCAGAAATTCTTGATCATATGCTACCTTTTGAATTGACAATTTCTTTTGGATATCATGCCTAAAAGATGAATTATTACCAACTTAATATGTAAAAGGCATACAGGAATTTTGGGTTAAAATTCTACATTAATAAATTCAATGACCACACCAAAGTCTGCTATAGGATATGCTGATTTAGAACAAGGCCAGGAAAGGAGGACTATGTGGGTTGTGGTGTGTTTGTCTTTAGATCCATACTTCAACTTTTCCTGTTCTGCTCTGTACTTAAGAGGTTGACTTCTGAAGGCTCTGTTTTCTAGGTTCCAAATGTCTTCTGCCTTCTACCTGGTTTGTTCAATGGGAGATGCAAATGGTAGATTAGAAGGCAGGAGGAAAGAGTGAGGGTATTTTTCTTTCTGCCATGGATAGAGACTTCCTTGGACTGCTACTGACTTCCTTCAAGGGCTTTTTAGAGAAGAACCAGCTAAGACGTTTGATTATGACTAGAGGTGACTTAAATAGTTAGAAGATAAAAACGAGTACAAATGTGACTCTCAGAAGATTCTATTTTCACATGAGGTAGGATTTATAACCTTACTATTTACAAGTTACTTGTATGACATGTAGAATCTTGTCACCTAATAGCATTTGGGTCAACAGTATCTTGTTCTTTAAAGTTTTTCATTCAACCATGGTCCCTAGGCACTGAAAGTAACACCACCTCCTCATCTTATTCTCCCCTACGTCCCAAGAAAGGTAGCAGCTTCCAGAAGTAGTGCATCTCTGGGTTGACTATATATTCTTTGGTTGAGTATACAGCCTCTTCCATCATGCAGAGCCACTTTTCTGCATTCAATGTCTTGTGTTTTAAATCATCTGGGTGTTTCTGTTTCCTGGTAGGGCTCTCTCTGATGCAATGTTTGGAAAATGGTCTTGGACAGTACTAAACAAAAAGATACAGAATGACTCTGAAAACAAATAAAGACTTTAAAAATAATAACCATTATAATAGAGAAACACTCTCCCTGGAGTGTGTAGACGAAGCATGCTCCCTCAGAGACATAGCACTGTAGACAGCACACAATAAACAGTTTGGAAGTCATATGTCACCAACAAATCCATGAGCCTTTGCTCATGTGCACACGACTATTTCCTCTGCATTCACACTCAACCTCACCTGGGTGAGGAACACAGTGTCTCCAGGTATAAGACTGTACCTAAGCTTGAGGGTGCAAACCGTTTCTCTTTACTTCTATGTCTGTCACCTTCTGAAATACACATATTTTTAAATGTTGCTCATTTTATTACACTCTTGGCAGAGAAATGAAAGTGAGTGGAAAACAATTATGATGGAAGGCAACACATGGTTGTTGTTGTTGTTGTTATGTGCCGTGGAGTCAGAACCGACTCATAGCGACCCTGTACAGGGTTTCCGAGGGTGTAAATCTTTACGGGAGTAGAAAGCCTCATCTTTCTCCCGCGGAGCAGCTGGTAGTTTCGAACTGCTGACCTTGCGGTTCACAGCCCGAGTCGTAACCACTACGCTACCAGAGAAGAGCATTAATAATTTAAATGAGCTAATCTGGAACTTCTCCTCATGATCATTAAAGGCTTGGATGAATGGTTTACTTTTCATGGACTGTGGCCCACTAAGGGAGTCACACAATTAATACAAATGAAGTGAAAATCAACCTGCATTCCAAGCACTGTTCAAATAAGTACTATGTCTCCTGGTCTGCGTGACTCTTGGGAAAAAATCTTGTATAAAACCTGAGATCCTAATATGGGAAGCAGATGGCATAAACAGACTCTCCTTGTATCTGTCTTCCTTAAAACAGATGACAAAAAGTGTCGCTTTCCAGTGTGGAAATTGAAAAGCTCCATGCTCTTGCACATGTTGTTGTTGTTGTGTGCCATAGAGTCTGTTCCAACTCATAGCTACCTACAGGGTTGCTGAGGCTGTAAATCTTTACAGGAGCAGAAAGCCTCATCTTTCTTCCGTGGAGTGACTGGTGGGTTTGAACTGCTGACCTTGTGATTAGCAATCCAGGGCCTATACTACAGTGCCACCAGTGCTCTTAGCCATCTTGTTGTATATAGTGACTATATAACTCCTGCATTCTTTTATCCAGCTAACAATTTCTATAAGGTCTCTCTGTATCTCTTATTAAGTTGCATTTATCAGGATCATGGCTAAAGCCAGAGACTCTGAGCTTCTAGTTGATGAAAAACTTGAAAGAACAAGATACTGTTGACTCAAGTTATTAGGTGACAAGATTCTGTGTCTGTCATACAAGTGACTTGGAAATAGCAAGGTTATAAATCCTACCTCATGTCAAAACAGAATCTTCTGAGAGTCACATTTGTACTTTTTTTTTTTATCTTCTAACTGTTCTGATCATCTTTAGTCATAATCAAGTCTTTGCTGGTTCTTTTCTAAGAAGCCCTTGAAGTATTAGGACCTCACATACTTAATGCTATCCCACCCCACTATGTAACCATTAATCTGGAAGCTGTACTTTCTTATTAGAAGTCTTACATGGAAACATTCTTTATGACCCTGTATCAAAAAGAACTAGTATTCCTTTTGAGGCAGAATGGCAGAATGAGCTTTTGATCTGTTTTTTTCTCCCTTCTGACCTGATTGCAATAAACAAGTGGTGAAAACAGATTCATTTCATAAAAATGAAAAAACAAAAACAAACCAAGAGTCAAGATTGTATTCTGAAACAACAGAACACTAACAGTGACAAAGAAGAATACATCTGAGCAGACAAAGGTCCTCTTTGTTTTAGAAGTAGTGCTTGTTTCCTTGTTCTGCTTCCACCAAAATTAAAATAGGAAGAAAATCCTGTTTCCTTACCCAATTTAAGGTAAAAGATTGGCCAGATGGCCCTAAGGACTGTGTGCAAAAACAAAAGGGATAGGAGCTTTTGCCCCTTTTGGGAAGGGCATGCCTGATTCTGCCAGCAGAGGCTTGACTTGCTAGGGAAATGCTTCCTCATCCACCCGCATGGCCACACTAGTTTAGGGCTCAGGATGTCTGCATGAAGACTGCCTGCCACATGTGGGCCAAGGAAGAGAGTCAGGGCAGGGACAGGAGATTCTGGTTTTTGCAATGAACAGGGAATAAAGGATTAGTGAAACATTTTGACTGGTCTCTGCCTCTTGGAGACTTGTCATTCCTAATTTATTAACACAAGAATCAGTAGAGCTCAGGAAGAGTACCGTAGTATCCCTATTTCTGTGAGACCCTCTGACTCTTGATATTATATGCCATTGAGTCAGTTCCAACTTAGCAACCCTGTCTAAAGTTTTCAAGGAGCTGCTGGTGGTTTTGAATCACTGGCTTATGGTTAGCAGTCCAGTGCTTATCATAGAATGTCATACCAGTATTCCCTCAGACTCTTAAGCACACACATATCATAAACTTGTTAAGTGACAGGTTTCCATGAAAACCCATTCCTTATGGGTAAGTTTCAAAGACCAGGCCATTATATGAAAATTGATGTTACATAAAAATGGAGAATGACTATATCAGATAAAAAATGGAGAACGACTATACCATTACATATTTGCGAAGTGACATTTTTACATAAGTGCCAAACCACTGAGAATCATGGCTCAGCCAAGGGGACACACAGCCTTCACCATCACAGCCAGCATTACTCTCCCCTAGTACCTTTACACTGGTTACTGTCACGTGCTTTGTTACTGTGCAAAATAGAAAGCAGGGGTTTTATTTTTTCTTTTAACTGTAGTTGTAAATGTTGATAAGTAAGGAGTAGGTGTACTACTTTTTTCAAATGCATATGGATTTTTCTGTGTTCATTATTTTGTTTAACACATTTTTAAGGGTTCCTGAATCTTGAGTATTTTTCCATCATTATGTAATATATGGACTATTAAAGCAAAAATACCATCAGGTAAGGGCCAATCTATGAGCATTTTTGACCGTAAAGGGTCTAACACTCCTAATGGAGCCCTGGTGTAGCGCTGTAGGATAAACACTGGACCATAAGTTGGTTTGAACCAAAAGGTCGGCGGATCAAACTCACCAACTGCTCCTTGGAAACCTATATGGGTTTCTATGAGTCAGAACTGACTCTATGGCACTTAACAACAACAACATTCCTAATATTCCACTAGTTGTCTGTCAGTTGGTTGTACTGTGGTGGCTTGTGTGCTGCTGTGACACTGGAAGCTATGCCACTGGGATTGTAAATATCAGCAGGGTCACCCATGATGGACAGGTTTCAGGGGAGTTTCCAGACTAAAACAGACTAGGAAGAAGGAGCGGCAGACCACTTCTGGATGCTTAGCCACTGAAAACCTTATGAATAGCAGCTGAACATGGTCACATATAGTGCCAGAAAATGAGATCCTCAGTTTGGGAGGACTGAAAACACAACTGGAGGAGAGCTGCCTTCTCAAAGGAGAGTTGAGCCTAATGACGTGGGTGGAATTAAGCTTTTGGGACCTTCATTTGCTAATGTGGCATAGCTCAAAATGAAAAGAAACAGCTGTAAACATACATTAATTATCAGAACGTGGAATGTACAAAATATGAATCTAGGAAAATAGGAAGGTACCAAAAATGAAGTGGAACAGATAAAGATCAATATCCTAGGTATTTGTGAGCTGAAATGGACATTTAGAATCAATCATATGGGTGACCGTGCTGGGAATGACAAATTTAAGAGGAATGGTGTCACATTCATGGTTAAAAAAAGAACATTTCAAGATCTATCTTGAAGTAAAATGCTGTCTGTGATAGGATAATATACATATTACTATCATTCAAATTTATGCAACAACCATTAAGCCAGTGATGATGCAATCAAGATGCATTGATAGTTGCTGGTGATTAGAATGAAAAAGTTGGAAATGATGAGGAAGGATCAGTAGTTGCAAAACATTGCTTGGTGATAGAAACAATGCTAGAGATCACATGATAGAATTTTGCAAGCCCAACTACTTATTCGTAGCAAATACATTTTTCAACAACATGAAAGGCGACTAGAGACATGGATTTCATTAGACGGACTACACATTCTGAAGGAAGACGTCAAAGCAGCATTGAAAGCATTGATAGAACAAACAACAACAACAAAAAACAAGGCCCCAGGAATTGATGGAATACAAATTCAAATGTTTCAATAAACTGATGCAGCAGTAGGGGTGCTCACTTACCTTTGTCAAGAAATTTGGAGGACAATTACATGGCCAACTGATGGAAAGAGATCCATATTTATGTTCATTCCTGTTGCAGACCGTGTAAGACTAGTCAGAGGTTCGAGGCCCTCTAGGGCCGAGTGTAACAAATGAGGCCACTGGCAGTTAATGGCAAATTGCTTTCATATTATTATTCAGGTATATATATTAAATTAATACACTGGAGCCTTTGAAAATCCACAGATAAATGTGATATTTTCCTAAAGCCAAGACTAAAGGTTGCAAGGTTAAACCTTTCTCCAAAGGATTAACTAAAAATATCTTAGCTACTTCTCGGTTCTTTGTTCTATAGACAAAGAACCCATCCTCCCTAATCCCTTTTCCAGGTGTAGCCCATTCACCTGGGCGTCTCCTACAGAACTCTCAACTTCCCCCAACTGACCTCAGGGGCTATAGATATGTTAATTGGGCCTGAGACTCCAAATTGCTGGCCGGGGATTCGAACCAGTGAAGTACAATGTAAAGTTACCTGAATGTCTGGAAAATTACTGATGTTAGCTGTATCCTGTTTTAGTCCCTCCCAGCTTGGTGTGAAACTCCTCCCCTAAATAAAACAGAGGCCCGAGCCTCCCCAGGTGTGCATTACTGGTTGGCAGGCATGGAGTAAAGATTGCGGTGCATTACGGGTTGGAAGGCATCCATTAAAGATTGCAGGGCAGTGAGTCGCTGCCTGCAGAGGCCATGATGCCTGTAGTCCCAAGCCTGCCCACCAGTGATGTATCCACCCTGGCTTTGGGGTGCCTCATTGTCTCCCTTCTTCTGTTTCTCTGTGTATTCTTTCGCTATCCCTATCGCCGCTGGATCTCCCCTCATCGTGAACCAAAAACTCGTGACAACTATGTCGGGGCCAGACCCCGGCACATTCCAAAGGAAGGTGACACAACAGAATGTGGAAATCATCAAATAATATTATTAATAGCACATATAAGTAAAATTTTACTGAAGATAATTTAAACATGGTTGCAGCTGTACATCTATAGGGAACCACCAGAAATTTAAGCTGGATTCAGAAGTGGACATGGAACAAAGGATATCATTACTAATGTCAGATGAATCTTGGCTAAAAGCAGAGAATACCAGAAAAACTTGTGCTTTATTGACCATGCAAAGGCATTTGATTATGTGGATGATAACAAGTTATGGATAACGTGAAGAATGGGAATTCCAGAACACTTAATTGTGCTCATGAGGAACCTGTACATAGACTAAGAGGCAGTTGTTTGAACAGATCAAGGGGATACTGAATGATTTAAAATCAGGAAAGGTGTTTGTCAGGGTTGAATCCTTTCACCATATTTATTCAGTTTGTATGCTGAGCAAATAATACAAGAAGCACGATTATTATATGAAGAAGACTGTGGCCATCAGGATTGGAGGAAAACTCATTGGCAACCTGAGATATGCAGATGGCACAATCTTGTTTGCTGGAAGTGAAGAGGACTTAACATATTTATTGATGAAGATTAAAGACTACAGACTTCAGTATGGATTGCACCTCAGTGTAAAGAAACCAAAAATCCTCACAACTGAACTAATAAATAACATCGTTATGAATGGAGAAAAGAACGAAGTTGTCAGAGACTTCCGTTTGCTTGGCTCCACAGTCGAGCTCCTGAAGCAACAGTCAAGAAATCAAATGACGTATTGCATTAGGCAAATCTGTTGCACAAGACCTCTCTAAAGCATTAAAGAGTAAAGAGACCAGTTTGAGGACAGTGGTGCACAAGACTCAAGCTATGATATTTTCAGTAGCCTCATATGCATGTGAAAATTGGACCATGAATAAGGAAGACCACAGAAGAATCAATGCATTTGAGTTATGTGTTGGAGAAGAATATTGAAAGTATCAAGGACTGCCAGAAGGCCAAATCTGTACTAGAGGAAGTACAGTCAGAATGCTCCTTAGAAACCAGATGGCCGTTAGCAAGTATTAAGATGGGTACTATATATAGATTAGCAGGCAACTGAGATTTTTCTCTTCCAAAATAATCAGATAATGGAAAACATTTTAAATAAAAAGGTCTTTTTGAAAAAGTATGTAGTTGTCAGATGTGTGTTGTATTAAAAGCCCAATGCCATAAAGCCAATTCCAACTCCTAGTAATTCTACAGGACAGAGTAGGACTACCCCATAGGGTTTCCAAGGCTGTAATCTTTATAGAAGTACCCTGCCACATCTTTCTCCCATGGAGCAGCTGGTGGGTTTGAACTGTCAACCAATTGGCAGTCAATCACTTTAACCACTGTATCACCAGGGCTCCATATTGTATTGCTGTTGTTATATGCTGTTCAGTCAGTTCCGAGTTGTAGTCACCCTGTATAGGATTTTTGAAGAGAGGTTGGTGGGTTTGAACCACCAACCTTGTGGTTAGCAGTCCAGTGCTTATCCTACAGAACCACAAATATTGATATATTACTCTGGGGAAGGCATTCTCCAGAGAGTATGCACAAATACAGTATAAAAAATGTGCTGATTACAGCCAGGAACATAAAGGGCTGATGGTACTGAACAGAGGGCTTAATGAGAAAGGGAGGCTGCCTTTGTCGAAAACAAAAGAGCAAATCCCACCTGGGATCCTGAAAGAAGAGGAAGGACAGCTGGTCACAGACCACAGAGAACAGATAACAAAGAACAGAAACCCCAGCCTGTGACCACTTCAAACAATTCCTGTACCAAGAAGCATTTGAAAGCCTCAGGTAAGCAGCTTTGATTCTTTGTGTAAAATTAGAGTGACCTCAAACTTTTCCAAATGTTTAAGCATCACAACTCCCATGATGAAAGCCCAAGACATCAGATGGGGTACGTTGAGGAGGACACTTTCCAAAATATTTACCCTGAGTCCACTCATGAGGAAACCGAGCCACACTGTAAGATGTTTTACAGGAAACTGACTTACATTCTTGAAAAAAGTAAAAAGAAAAACAATTAACCTCAAGTGGATTTTTACTCATGGGGGCGGGAGGTGTCCCACATGTACCAGAGTGCAACTGTGATCCCGAGGGTATTCAATGAATGATTTTTTTTTGGAAGCAGATGGCTAGGCTTTCTAAGATGCCTCTGGATGGACTCAAACCTACAACCTTTTGATTAGCAGTCAAGGTCATAAAAAAAAAAAAAGGTGAGACTTGGGAGCTGGGAAAAGGGAGGAGGAGTACTTGGGGATAAGTAAGGTTCTCTCTCTTCACTGAGACCGAGGTGGAAATTTTCCAACCTCCTTTCTCCTCCCTTTTGGCTTTTCATATGGTCACCAGTGTGTGGTGCACTTTGAGCACTCCCAGCTCAGACTTCATTTCCTCAGGTCCACAAATGAGTCAGCTGGCTTTCCTATATGGTCAGGGGTCAGCCCTTTAGAACAAACAGAGGTCAGTGCACTCTGTCCTGTTCCATGGCCACAAGATGCATCTTGGCCACAGGTCTTAAAAACGAAAATCCATCACCACTGGGAACATAACATCTTACTCTTGCATGGGTGGGGGCTGGGACGTCGCCTTCATATATGAACACCCACATAATCTTGGCAGAGAGGCATCAGCTATAAACTTTTCCTTTCAACATCACAGGTTTGTTCTCTCTGAGCACTTCTCAGGACAGAAAGGAGGAGGACTATCTGACACCATCCTTCTGAGTGTCATTGTTGTTTAGTGCTGTCAAGTTGATTCTGGCTCACAATGACCCTGTATAGGGTTTGAACTGCTGATCTTGTGGTTTAAAGTCCAGTGGTGATCATACAGCGCCACACCAGGAGTCCATCCTTCTGGATAAGAGGAAGCCAATGAGTCTTGTGTGGAGGGAAGGACCCTGAATATAAGAGACCTGGACCCAAGTCTGGTCCCTTGGCTCTGGTGGTGGCCATGTCATTGTTGTTAGGTGCCATCAAGTCGGTACCAACTCATAGCGACCTTATGCACAGCAGAACAAACACTGGTTGATCCTAGGCCAACCTGGGTCATGGGTGACAAGATATCTATCTTGTCTACATTACAGGGTATGTCAGGAGTGTATAAGAGAATGTGTGTGAATGTAAAGGATTGTTGTAGCGTTAATTCATAAGAGGCTTAGGGAGGGGACTCCCCACCAATTCTTTTAAGACCTGTAGCTATACACCCCCTAGAGGGCAGAGATTTTCTATAGTGAGACAGTGTATGTGTCAGAATAGAAAAAAGTGTTTAAATAATTTGGAAGAGCTACATCACTGGGGAGGAGAGACCAGTCCCTGGAGAAGGACATAGTGCTTGGAAAAGTAGAGAGTCATCAAAAAAGGAAGACCCCAATGAGATGGATTGGCACAGTGGCAGCAACAAGGGGCTCAAGTGTACTTTCAATAGTATTCTCCAACACCATAACTCAAATGCTTCTCTGGTCTTCCTTATTCATTGTCCAACTTTCATATGCATATGAGGCTATTAAAAATACCATGGCTTGGGTTAGGTTCTCCTTAATCCTCAAACTGATAGCTTTGCTCTTTAACACTTTAAAGTGTTAAAGGTCTTGTGCAGCAGATTTGCTTACTGTACTAAGTAACTGTAATGTTGTTGTTAGCTGCCATCGAGTTGGTACCGATTCATAGTGATCTTATGCACAGCAGAATGAAACACTGTCAGATCCTGGGTAACTGTAATAGCTAATGCTTATTGAGTGCTCATCTTGGGATGTCGTTAAGTGAAGTGCTGTCGAGTCAGTTCTGACTCATAGCCATGCCAGATGAGTGGCTGGTGGATTTGAGACACTGACTTTATGATTAGCAGTCCAGTGCTTATCCTGTAGTGCCACACCAGAACTTCCATTTTGGAGTAAAATAAAATAATTCTTATTGTTTAAAAAACCTAGCAGATGAATGTTGTTATCTTCATTTTATATATGGCAAATCTAGGTACACAAAAGTTAAGTCATCTTTAGGCCATGTAGCTTGTGTGTTAGATCTGGAATTCAAACCCAGGTTTGTGAGTCCAGAATCAATTCAACTTTAATTCTATAAGGTCCACTCACCCCCAGATACTCATTGCTGTTGTTGTTAAGTGCAGCCGAGTTGGTTCCGACCAACCCTGTATAGAGTTCCCAAAGAACAGCTGGCAAGACACTTATTACCCCTGTCTAAGTCCTTGATTTCCACACAGTTTCCTTTGTGGGAAAGGCCCTTTCTCTGGTCTTCTCCACTTGCCAAACTCCTAGTAACTTAACTTTTCCTTAACATTTTATTGTAAGTAAAACCTATGAAAACTGGAACCTATGTAAAGAAGAAACCTGCCAGAGAAGGAAAATGCAAAGATTTTTTTCCATGAAAATGAACAACAGAAAAGTGGTAAGACTGCACCATGTTATAGATGGAAAACTCACCCACTTAACCTGGCTTCAATGGCTGGATGATCAGAGTTCAACTAAAAGAAGAAAGAAGAGGAAAAACAGAGTAATCTGATACAATTTGATGAACTTGGCCTACACCTATGGATGCAGTAGCTCAAAAGAAAGAACAAATCTTTACAGTGAGGATCATTCCCACCCCCTCCATCCACAGAGTAGACAGGGATGGGCAACTTGGACATTGGCTACTCAAAGTGGGAGGGCTACAAAGGCAAGAAGTGACTGGCTTACAAGCTTTCAAGAGGGAACCTAGATCCAGAGGGTGTGGAGGAGGGTAGAATCTCCACTGAGTAGTATCCAATCTGTCTAGGCAGGGCTGATGAAAGGAAATGCAGATAGGTCTCTTGTGATACAATAGTGAATAATTGTTATCAGGACTGCTTGTGAGGGTTGGAAATGTAAAGGTAGACATTTTGTAGCAAGGAGGGGAGTGATTGACTTTGGAGTTTAGGAACAGAAGTCCCTGGGACCATCAAGGGAGAAGAGCGGAGAGCGGGACCCTACTCAGAGAAGCAGTGACACCAGAGATGGAGGCAGAGACGATGATGTGGTGAGATGGAGCAGCTGGGGACTTTAGACCCAGAGAGGGAGAGGGGCTGTGTGCTGACGACCAGGGGACAGGCTTGCAGGGTATACCCTTTAGTTGGTTGATGATGCATGGAGGGGATTGTAACAATGGCAATGAAATAATATATGATAGGATGAATGTAAAACTAATGTTCTCCCATGTAAATGATCACATAATTCACAATAAACCATTAAAAAAAAAAAAGGAGAACTCGAAAGACCCAGAAAAACAAAGCAGTACTGTTGAGTCCTGGTTCCCACAGGTTTCTCTGTAAATAGTTTTGAGCAGCAAAATTTAAAGCATTTAACAGTGATCACTGATACACTCACCACTTAGATTCCACTCCTTTATCACACATCTATCCATCTTATTTTTTGATGCGTTTCAAAATAAATTACATCAGGGTTATGCTTGCTTCATAACATGAATTGGGAATTTTTCCATCCTTTTCTATACTCTGGAATAGTTTGAATAGAATTGGCATAGTCTCTCTCTCTCTTTTTTTTTTAATGCTTTATTGTGAATTATGTGATAGTTTACATGGGAGGACATCAGCTTCACATCAATCCTGTCGTATATCATTTCCTTGCCATGGTTACAATCCCTTCCATGCATCATCCATCAACCAAAGGGTATACATCTCAAGCCTGCCCCCCAGTTGTCCACATACCGCCCCTCTCCCTCTCCGGGTCCAAAGTCCCCAGCCGCTCCATCTCCTCACATCATCGTCTCTGCCTCCATCCCTGGCGTCACTGTTTTTCTGGGTAGGGTTCCGTTCTCTGCTCTTCTCCCTTGATAGTCCCAGGGACCTCTACTCCTAGACTGCAAGGTTAATCACTCCCCTCCCTTTGCCCCCAAACATCTACCTTTACATTTCCAGCCCTTACAATCAGCTTGATAATTATTTACTATTGTATCGCAAGAGACCTATCCACATCTCCTTTCATCAGCCCTGACTAGGCAGAATGGTTACTACTCAGTGGAGATTTTACCTTGCTCCACGCCCTCTGGATCTAGGTTCCTTCTTGAAAGCTTGTAAGCCAGTCACTTCTTGCCTCTGTTGCCGTCCCCCCTCCCCCCAATTTTGGGTAGCCAATGTCCAAGTTGCCCATACCTGTCCTCTCTGTGTGCAGAGGAGGTGGGAATGATTGATCCTCACTGTGAAGATTTGTTGACCCTTTTGAGCTATTGCTTCCATAAGTGTGTGTCAAGTTCATCAAATTGTATCAGATTATTCTTTCTTCTTCTGTGTGAGCTCTGATCATTCAGCCATTGAGGCCAGGTCAAGTGAGTGTGGGTATACTTATGCATTTGGCATAGTCTCTTCTCTGAATGTTTGGTAGAATTCACCAATAAAACTGTCTGGGCCTGGACTTTTTTTTTTTTGCTGGTGGGGATGGGGATGTGGGGGAGGGGAGGCTTAATGACCTGATCAATTTCTTCTTTTCTTACAGATTTGTTCAAATGTTGTACTTCAGTCTATGTTAGTTTAGGTTAGGTAAGTAGGTAGTGTGTTTTTATAAGTTTGTCCACTTCTTCTAGGTTTTCAAATTTGTTGAAATACAGTTTTTCATTTGTTGTTAAGTGCCATTGAGTCAGTTCCAATGCATTGCAATACTGTATAGGGTTTCTGAGGAGCAGTTGGTGGATTTGAACCACTGACCTTGAGGTTAGCAGTCTAGTGCTTATCCTACAATGACACACGTATTCTTTTTATTATCCTTTTTATTTCTGTTGGTTCTGTTGTGCCCCCATTTCACTCTTTCTTTATCTTATTTGCATCTTCTCTTTCTTTTCCTTTGTGGTTTATCAATTTTCTTGATTCTTTTAAACAACCAGTTTCTTATCTTGTTGATTCTTTCAAAGATAATTATGTCGTTGTTGTTGTTATTTGCCATGGAGTCAGTTCTGACTCATAGCGACCCTGTACAGGGTTTCCGAGGCTGTAAATCTTTACGGGAACAGAAAGCCTCATCTTTCTCCCGCGGAACAGCTGGTAGTTTTGAACTGCTGACCCTGAGGTTCACAGCCCAATTCATAACCACTACGCTACCAGAGCTCCTTAAAGATAATTATAGACCATCGCTCTCCATTGACAGTAATGTTGACTATTGGTTTTGAATATATGCCCTTAATTATGTTGAGGAATTTCCCTTCAACTCCTATTTTGTTGAGTTTTTGTTTTTGTTTTTAATTAGGAATGGGTGTTGCATTTTGTCAAATGCTGTTTCTGCATCAGTTGATATGATTATGTGTTTCTTTCTCTTTGTTTTTATTTATTTATTTTGATTGCTTTTTCTAATGTTGAACCATCCTTGTATATATGGTATGAATCCCACTTGGTTGTGATGTATTATTTTTTTAATATATTGTTGGATTCTATTGGTTAGGATTTTGTTGAGAATTTTTGCATTGATGTTTAAAGATAATTATAGACCATCGATAAACATCAATGCAAAAATTCTCAACAAAATTCCAAAGACTAAGCAAGAAAATTATTGGAACTAATTGGAAGGTGCCGCAAAGTGGTAGGGTACAAGATAAAGGCACAAAACCAGTCAGGTTCCTTTACACTAATACAGAGAGCTTGAAAATGGGAACCAGGAGAACAATACCATTTACAATGTTGTTGTTGTTATTGTTAAGTGCTGTGGAGTCAGTTCCAAGGCGGTAAATCTTTACGGGAGCAGAGAGCCTCATCTTTCTCCCACGGAACAGCTGGTAATTACGAACTGCTGACCTTGTGGTTCCCAACCCGATTCGTAACCACTAAATATGAAGCACTTAGGAATAAATCTAACCAGAAAAACAAAAGATCCATATAAGAGAACTATAAAACACTACCAGAAACCAAAAGATACTACATAAATGGAAGAATATACCATGATCATGGATAGGAAGGCTTAACATTGTAAAAATGTCAATACCCAAAGAAATCTACAGATATAGTGCAATCCAAATCCAGATTCCAATATTATTCTTTAAAGAAATAGAAAAATAATCATCAAATTTATATGGAAAGAAAAGAGATTCAAGATAAGTAAAGAACTACTAAAGAAGAACAAAGTAGGAGTCCTTTCACTTCCCAATCTCAAAACATACTACATAGTCATGATATTCAAAACAACCCGAGACTGGCACAATGAAAGACACCTAGATCTATGAATTGAAAACCCAGAAGTCAGTCTAAACACATATGGACAACTGATCTCGACAAAGGACCAAAACACATTAAATGGAGGAAGAGACAGTCTCTTCAACAAATGGTGCTAACAAAACTGGCTATCCATTTGCAGAATAATAAAACAAGATCCATATCTCACATTATATAAAAAACAAACTCAAGCTGGATCAAGGACCTAAATGTAAAACCCAGAACTATAGAGATCATCAGTGAAAAGATCATCAGTGAAAAAACAGAGGCTAACTTAGTGGTCTTAATACGGGGCATGAATACACTATCTAACATAATAACCAAAAACATGAAAACAGAAGAAGACAAACCAGATGACTGGGATCTCCTAATAATTAGGCACTTATATTTATCAAAAGATTTCATCAAAAGAGTAAAAAGGGAACCCATGGACTGGGATAAAAATGTGGTAATAACATATCAGACAATGGACTAATCTCTAAAATGGATAGACATTTCAAAAAGACATATAGTCCAATTTAAAAATGGGCAGAGGACATGAACAGACACTTCATCAAAGACATTCAGGGAGCCCAAAAAGCATATGAAGCAATGTTCACAATCATTAGCCATTGTTGTTGTTAAGTGCTGTTGAGTCAGTTCCAACTCACAGCAACCCTGTATAGGGTTTCCAAGGAGAAGCTGCTGGGTTTGAACCACCAACCTTGTGGTTAGCAGTCCAGTGCTTATCTTACAGTGCCACATGCAAATCAGAACAATAAGATGTCATCCCACCCCAATATTAATAACACAGTTAAGAAAACAAAACAAAACAGAAAACAATAAATGCTGGCAGGGGTGTAGAGAGACTGGAACCTTCCTACACTGCAGATGGGCCTACCATTGTGTAAATAGAGTCCTGGTGTTGAGTTGTGGGTTAATGTGCTAGATTGCACAATTGGTTTGAACTACAAGGTCTGTGGTTCAAGCTCACCCACTACTCCTTGGAAATCCTACACAAGGTTGCTGTGGGTTGGAAACGACTCGATGGCACATGACAACAACAATAACAGCTGTGTAAATGGTATGGTGCTTCCTCAAAAAATTGGAAATAATTGTATGACCCAGTAGCCCCTCTACCTGGCATATATCCTCAAGAAATGAGAGCTGAGACATGAATAGATAGGTATGCACACACCCATGCCCTTCATGCTTAGGGTCCTCTGCCGCTCTGCCCTTTGGTGACATAGCTTCTGCCAGATCAACCTGGATATATTCAATATGCTGAGTGAAATAAGTCAGGCACACACAAAAAGTAAATATTGTGTAAGATCACTATTGTAAAAAATCTAAAAAAAGGTTTTCACATGGAAAGAAACATTTTTTTAATGGCTGTTTGGAGGGCAGACATTTGTTAACTTACGTGAAGGGAAAAACAATTATAAGGAAAAAAAAGTTTTTTCAAAGCTAAGTTGCAATGCAAAATTAAAACCCAAACAGAAAAATATGTTAGACATGAGCCTCAACTAAGTCATTTGCTCATTTAAAAATAAGTGTTAAAAAGCAAAGATGTTACCTTGAGGACTAAGATGTGCTGACCCAAGCCATAGTATTTTCAGTTGTTTCATATGCATGCGAAAGTTGGTCACTGAATAAGGAAGATTGTAAAAGAATTGATGCATTGAATGATGGTGTTGTCTAAAAATATTAAATACACCAATCTATCTTGGAAGTACAGCCAGAATGCTCCTTGGAAACTTTGTCTCATATACTTTGGACATGTTTTCAGGGAGCGGTTCCTGGAGAAACCTCATGCTTGGTAAAGTATGGAATGGATTGATAAAGTAACTGTACCAATGGACTAAATGTGGCAGTGATTGTAAGAATGGCACAGGACTGGGCAGTGTTCCATTGTATACAGGGTCGCTAGGAGTTGGAACCGACTTGAGAGCACCTTACAATAACTTAGCATTACTCCTCATATGACTCTGCTGCTCGGTTTGTCCCACTGGGCATGTTGGGCCATTCCCAGGGTGTTTCTGCAATCATAAACAATACTACAATGAAAATAAATAAATTGTAGTCATCGGTACACTTTGTTTTTGTTAAGTGCCATTGAGTCTATTCCAACCCATACAACCCTGTACAGGGTTTCCAAGGAGCTGGTAAGCTTGGACTTCCAACTTTGCTGTTCAAAAGACTTTGCAGTCCAGCGCCACACCAGAACTCCTCAGTACACTTTACTGTCCCCTAAATACTTCACTCTACATATCAATTAATTTAATTTAAAAAAACTCAAAAAACCATTCTGACTTTTCAAATTTGGCATTTAATTGACAAGCATTCTCAGATGGCAAAGTCAGCCATTGTATTTGGGAATAAAAGTTCCTGTCACGAAAAATTTTAAAAAGTTGAAAACCACTACTTGAAAGTTCTCTGGCAGAACAAGGCGAAAATTAATTCATTTAAAAGCGTAACTAGCTGATATCTCCTTTAGTGCCGAGCTCTTTAGTGAGTATTTATACATACAATGATGAAAAGATAAGAAAGTATTCATGATATAGTTTCAAGATGATTGGAGAGATATGTGTGTCATTTTTAAAACCTCATAAATTACACTTGGAAGATGGCTACCAAGTCTAAGGCTAATTTTCAGTTTTTTCTCTAAAATGGATTTGGATTCACAAAGGAACGAGGAGTAATGTAATTAACAGCACTTGAAGATTACAAAGGCTTCATAAAGACATTGGACCTCATTTACTATTTGCAGTAGTTCGATACAGTTGTTGTTGTTGTTGTTAAGTGCCATCGAGTCGGTTCCGACCCATAGCGACCCTGTACAGGGTTTCCGAGGGTGTAAATCTTTACGGGAGTAGAAAGCCTCATCTTTCTCCCGCGGAGCGGCTGGTAGTTTCGAACCGCTGACCTTAAGGCTCGCAGCCCGATTCGTAACCACTACGCTACCAGAGCTCCTTAGTTACAGTAGGCACTGTTATCTCCATTGACAGATGACAAACTCAATACCTAAAGAAGCCAAAGTGAATGTTCAAGTCCATAGTTTGTACATGGTAAAACTAAAACCAGAACTGAGGTCTGGTCCTTGTAGGAGGTGCTGGATGTGTGTCTGTCTGGGAGGAGTATGTGTTTAGTTGAATGTTCTCTGAGGTGTGTGGGTTATATGTTTCCTGGAAAACAGTTATCCCATGAACCCCTGGCCCAGCTGCCCTTCTCTTAGAACTCTCAGAATGGCCAGCACGATCCAACAACAAAAGAATTAACACCTGACCCTGCAGGGGCCCTAATGTCCATTCTGATTGGTCAGTGCCTAGGCCATGTGGGTGCTTAATATTTGAAGTATGTCGTGAGGTCAAGGTTACTGTGGGGATGAGGTAAACTGTTGACACCATGGGGTAGACTGATAACGAAAATGAGGCCTTTCAGAGGTTCTGACTAAGGTGCTAGAGAGCCTAGTAAAACTGGGAATTTAAAAGGAAATAATAAGTCAGTATTATTAGCTGAAGTGAAAGCTTCAGTTTAGGAACCTGAGGAAGGGCCCAAGAACTTTGAACAAGAGAAAGGCCGTCATGGAAGTCCCAGGAGGAGATTTCAAGGTGCCAGTCTGGGCAGTAGCTGGGAGAGCATGAATGCACCTGAGGCTGAAGTAGGTAGCCCAGGGTCAGGCAGGTCACTTACCAGTGACCCCACAGTCTGAGGGAGAGACCTCAGCCTTGTTGGGACTTCTGAGGGGAGACTGGAAAAGCTAGGAAGACCTGAGAACTCAGGGCTGGATCATGAGGGGAGTGAGTGACAATAAGGAGAACTGGGAGACATTGTCAGTCTAACATCTAAAATGAAGTGATATGAAGTTACTGAGAGAACACAGAGTGTATCCCTAGATAAGCCCCTGCCAAACACTGGGATACTGGCCTGCCTTGGACACTTAGATCTGAACTGAGAAGAGCCAGGGATAGAAAACATTCCTTCGCCTTTTCTTCTCTCTCTCTCTGGAGGTGGCAGCAGAGAGCTGTTCAGCACACGGCACAGGACTGACCTAGGTGGCTTTCTCCCTTGGAGCTGACAATGCAGAATCACAAAGTCTACACAGGGCTGAAGTGGACACATTTAGTTTATTACTGGTACCCAGCCCTGCTCATTGTGTCTACCTCACTGGTGAGAAGCATGGCAGAGTTCTACTTTCTCCTTTATTCTACTATTTAGCCTGAAACCATTCATGCCTTAAAGTGAGAACACATGTGGTTTGGTTTCAGCACCTAGTCCCCCTGACTCTGTATGCTCCGGAGATGGGTTGGTTTTGCCTACCCACATTCATTTCTCCTTCTGGCAACAGCTCCAACTTCCCTTTTGGGAAATCACTCTCTTCCTTTTGTTAGCCCATCCTCTTTTGGGTCTGACCCTAGATTCTAGCTTCAGGAGGGAACGAGGCCTAACTCATCAGAGCTTCTATTCCTTTAACCTTGGTGATTGGCTCATAATGGGCACATCACAAAAGCAGGCACACAAGAATCTATCAAAGGATGGTTACTAGAACTATTTATTGGGAAAGAGTCTTTCTCTTTCAGCTTTAGAATTCACACCTGTGAGATTTAAGCTTGGCACTGCAGGCATCCATAGTTGTTATCAATTCCAGAGTTTTCTCTTGCTACATAGAAGAAAACAAAGCTGAGGGATGGAGGCTGATAGATTCCTGGAAATATTGTTTGAGCCTAGATCCAGACATGCCTGAAACCACTGCCTGTAGACTTTTCAGTTATTTGAATCAACAAATCCCACTTCTTTTGTTGTAGTCCATTTGAGTTGGTTTTTGTCACTTGCAACTAGAAAAATCTGATATACTTTACCCCTGAGCTCAGGTTTATTGTTGTTTGTGAAACTTTATGAATCTAATCATTAATGTCCTTTCCCCCCACCTCTTTGCCTCTCTGAACTTTAAGAGCTCATCAGCCAACTTTGTCCAAGGTCCCTTACACAGTGAGCACAGTTTGATAACAAAGTTGAGAGCAATGGTTGGGGGGTGGGGAGAGGAGGGAGGAGATGAGTACAATAAAGAAGTTCTACAAGGGCAAAACAACTCTGAGTTATTTGTCACTGTTATGAAAAGACACAGTGGGCATGTTGTTGTTAAGTGCTGTGGAGTTTCTGAGGATATAAATCTTTGTGGGAGCAGAAAGCCTCATCTTTCTTCCACAGAGCAGCTGGTGGGCTCAAACCTCTGACCTTGTGGTTTGCAGTCCTGTGGTTATTCTACAGAGTCACCATGTTCCCTAGTGAGCAATGTTAAGTGCGGTCAAGTTGGTTCCAACTCATAGTGACCCTGTACAGAGTTTCCAAGGAGTGGCCTGGTGGGTTTAAAGGACCAAATTTGCAGTAACAGTCCAGTACTTATCTTACAACACCATATATTTTACAGACAAATATGTCCTAAACTAGTATATTTTCAGTCACAGCTGAAAGCCCATCTTTCCCTAAAAAATGTGATTTTAATATGAATGAGAGCATGGCATGAGACATATAGAGTTGTCCATGTTGTTGTTGTTGTTAAGTGCCATCGAGTCAGTTCTGACTCATAGCAACCCTATATAGGGTTCCCGAGGAACTACTGGTAAGCTTGAACTGCTGATCTTACAATTCAAATTGATTTTGCAGTCCAGTCCAGCACATTAACCCACAGTGCCACACCAGGAATCCAGAGCCGTCCATAGAAGAGTCTAACTTATATACTACGTGGTGTGGATGCACACTGCAGTCAGAAGGCAGATTATAATCATTAGTGTCACTCTTCTGAAAAAGTCAAGAAGACCAGAGACAGATGGATGCAGTCCTAACACAGGCTCCCAAACAATGTTGGAAATCTGCTATCTGTGTAGGAGGCTTCTGCTTTGGGATAATAGATTTAAGGATTATTGGGAGTTGAGTTTCTATTGGTTTTCATGAAATTCTCATGAGAGCACCCATTGGATAAAATCAGTCCTTTTGTGAAACAGATTTTTTTTTAAAAACCTAAAGTTAGGAGTCAAAGTGTCTTTTTTGATCCACGATTCCATAATCCACTCTAGTAACTCTCAGGGTCATATGTACAAACATATTAGATACCTGAGAAAAATAAAGATCTCACAGGTATAAAACCCAGAAAAACTCAGGGTCAGTTTGTACGACAGTGCCAGAAGGGGATACAGGAAATCACAGAGGGTCAGCTTGGTAAATGCTAAATGTTTCTGCAGTCCAGACTCATAACGGGCTGTACCCATCAAGGAAGAAATCTCCATGTATTTTCCTCATTTTGCTCTGGAGGCACATCACCTGGGGCCTGCCCTGACCAGGGTTCCACTCATAGGATCCTACCTCAGTTCCCTCAGTCCCAGTCCCAGTCGGGCATATGTTCACCTTAACTCAACAGCAAAGGGGAGCTGGCACCCCATCCCGTGAGCTCCTAGATGCATTGGGTATGCTGAAACTTCCAGAATCCAGCCCGCAGGGAGATGCCAAGAAAGCTGCAGGAGACCTCTGGACAAGGCTACAGTAGGGCTTAGGTTCTAGGGCCCCTTTGCCTATACTAGCTGCAGAAACCCTAGTGAATCTCCAAGGACAAATGCTTTGAGCGGGGAGGGCTTTGCCTGTCTGCTTCAGGGCTGTGACCCCATGCATTGAACATGCTTTGCAGATGAAGACATTCATAAATGTATGTGCTAGTGATACATCGCCCGTCTTCATCTTTGCTATGGAGATTCTCAATCCACGTTGCAGAGCAGGGAAAGAGACTTAAGCACTAATACACTGTGTATACACAGGGTGGTTTTACTGCATTCAATATCTACCCTGAAGAGGGAGGCATTATTATCAATTTCACAGATGTAGAAACCGAGACTCAGAAAGGTGTACTGACCTGCTCACACTCTAACGGCAGAGCCAGAAATCAAACCTTCTGAAGCCCTCATTTGTTGCCACTTTGTTGTTACGTGACCTTGAGTCTGTTCCAACTAGTAACAACCCTGTATAGGGTTTGAACCACCAACCTTGTAGTAAGCAATCCAGTGCTATCCAATGGCACCACACTACAACTCCTACACGGCTCTTCGCGCCCCGGTCAAAAAACAAAAACACCATGCCAAAACCCACTGCCGTTGAGTGGATTCCGACTCAACGACAGGATAGAACTGCTCTCTAGAGTTTCTGAGACTGTAAACATCATTTACGGAAGGAGATTGCTTCATCTTTCTCCTGTGGAGCGGCTGGAGGGTTCCAAACTGCTGACCTTTCGGTTAGCAGCCCAACGCTTAATCCACAGTGCCACCAGGGCACCAGTCCATGACACCGGGCCACCTGTTTCAGGTTTAAGTTCTCATCTACACCAGAGAGAGCCCTGCGGGATCACCACATGGAGCAGAAAAGCCGCGGAACTTGGATGGAGCAAGCCACAAGTTCCCGTCAGGCTGAGCTGTGGGCCACGGGCGCTGACCTCCTACCGCCCCACCTCGGCCAGAGCTCGCCCACCTCGAGAAGGCGGCTGCTCCGCGGGGAAATACTTACGGCTCCCGCAGGCCCAGGAGGCTCGGCGGGGCGCATCCTCTCCAGGGGCGCGGCTCTGCAGGGGCCCGGGCCTCCTCGACAGCAGCCAACGCTCGAAGCTGGCCTGCCTCCTCTCTAGGGCATCAGATTATTTTAGCACTTGCGGAAGGAACAGACGGAAACTGAAGTCACATGGAAAGCGGACTGCTCAGCGACTCAGCACTGGGGCTTACACAGAGCAAGCATCTTAGGGGGAACTGCAGCCTCCGGGGGTACGGGGGATGGGAGAGGCCCGGGTGGGGGAGCTGTCACCCTGGTGGACTTCTTGCAGGGCTTGACCCAATGGAGGTGGGATGTTTACACAGGTTGTCCACACTTTCTCAGAGATTTTGAAGGATAGCTAGCTGAGGGAAGCTTGTCTATGATCTCTGGGGACTCAGAAACTCTTCTACAAGGTTCTGCCCGAAAACTGAGGCAAACTGGCAGGACATACGTTTTCTAATTATGAAGAGACAGAGTCCACTCTTTGGAAGGGTCATCCACTCAGCTAGTCTGTATTAATAATCTCCTTTCATGTGCTTAGCACTGTGCTAAGAGGGAAAAAAAATGAAGTAGAAATGGAAAATGCTTTTCAATGGACTGTTAAAGGGTGCCATGTGCTTCTTGATCATAGACTTGTGTGAATGGATTTTCTCTTTATTGCTGTTAAAACAAAATAACAAATACACCACATATATACATACATATTTATGAAGCGGCTTCAAAAAGTTCACGGAAAAATGAAATAGAAATATAATGGAATTTTTTCCATGAACTTTTGGAAGCCCCCTCATGTGTGTATGTATGTGTGTGTAACACATTTGCCAATTCAACATTTTTTGCAAGTACAGTTCAGCAACACCAATTACAATAATCATGTTGTGCAACCATCACTAGTACCATTTGCCAAGTTTCCCGTCATCAAAAATCAGCTACTCAGTGCTTGTTAAACAAAGACACCCTCTCACGTCCTGTCCCTGGTAACCACTGACAAACTTTGCTCTACATACAGTTGTTTATGCTAAACCTTTCAGAAAGTGAGATGATACTATATTTGTCTTTTTGTGATTGATTTACTTAATTCAGCATAATGTTTTCAAGATTTATTCTTCTTGTGGTATGTATCAGAATTTAGCGTAGTGGTTACGAATCGGGCTGCGAACCATAAGGTCAGCAGTTCGAAACTACCAGCGGTTCCGCGGGAGAAAGATGAAGCGTTCTGCTCCCGTAAAGATTAAGAGCCTCGGAAACCCTGTGCAGGGTCGCTATGAGTCGGAACCGATTCCACGGCACATAACAACAACAACAACATATGGCTGAGTACTATTCCATTGTATGTATATACCATAGTTTGTTTATCCATTCATCAATTGGTGGAAATTTGATTTTTTCCCCATGTTTTGGCTATTTTGAATAGTGCTGTAGTGAACATGGGCATACATACGTAGATGGATTTTTTAAAACCTAATGTGTACACTAGCTGCTCTGCAGGAGAAAGATGAGACTTTCTGCTCCCATGAAGATTGACAGCCTTGGAAACCATATACAGGGTCTCTCTGAGTCGGGACCAACTCTACGGTATCTAACAACATATACAAAGTTCACTGCTAGCTTTTGCCAAGAATTCAAAAGAAAATAAAAAAGAGTTAATAATATCCATCTTCTAAGAAATTCCAAAAGTAACATCATGATAAATGGAGAAAAGATTGAAATTGTCAAAGACTTCATTTTGCTTGGACCCACTATCAACACTCATGGCAGCAGCAATCAAGAAATCAAATGACGTATTGCACTAGGCAAATCCTGAAAGTGTTCAAGAGCAAAGATTTCAGTTTGAGGACTAAGAAGCGCCTGACCCAAGCCATGATATTTTCAATAGCCTCGTATACATAGAAGAATTGATGCATTTGGATTAATGCTGCTAGAAAACAATATTGAAAGTACCATGGACTGGTAGAAGAACAAATAATTCTATGTTAGAACAAGTACAGCTAAATGCTCCTTGGAAGTCAGGATAGTGAGACTTTATTTCTCATACTTCGGACATGTTATCAGGAGGGACCAGTCCCTGGAGAAGGACATCATGCTTGGTAAAGTGGTTTCTAAGTGCTCTCAAGTCCTACTCATAGTGACCCTGTGTAGGGTTTCTAAGGAGCAGCTGGTGGATTTGAACTGCTGAACATGTGGTTCACAGTCCAGTGCTTATCCTACAGTGCCACACCAGTGGAGAGTCAGAAACAAAGAGGAAGACCCTCTCACCCGCTAAGAGATGGATTGGCACAGTGGCAGCAGCAATGGGCTCAAAGTAACAATTGCGAGGTTGGTGCAGGACTGGGCAGCGTTTTGTTCTATTGTGCATAAGTCCGCTATGAGTTGGAGCCGACTCAACGACACCTAACTACAACAACAAGAAGAAATTCCAGGCACTGTGCTAAATACTTCATATGCACTATCTCATACCTCCTATTCTCAAATCGCTTACCATCTAGTGGAGTATGCACATGCCCAATGAGCAGTATTATAAAATAATACACTGAGTAAATACCAGTAGGATCAGAGAAGGAGTCTCCAGTTCTGTTCCCTCATTTCCTACTAGATTTGGAGAGTTCAAGTGTTCTGGCCAGAAGCAGGTTTGGGTCATATCTCTGGTAGTTGGGTTGATTTGTGGTTTCTATTGTATTATTTTCCTTGGCATGTATAGTCTAAGATAGCAAGAACAAGTCTTACCTACTCCAAATATCCAGCAAATTGTCTAGGGTCCCTAAAATATTAATTCATAATGATAACAATGACAAAACAATAGACAAAGGTCAAATTCTCACAAATGAAAATTTTATTTGCAGGCCTTTTTCTTCTCTTGTATGCATATTGTGTACATTTGAATTATGATGTTGTTGAAAATTATCAACTACACCATAGACTGCTAGAAGAACAACCCTTTCTTGAAAGAAGCACAGTCAGTATGCTCCTCAGAAGTGAGAATGGCAAGGTTTAGTCTCACGTGACACTGTGGAATAAAGTACTGGATCACAAGGTCATTTTCAATCCCAAGCTTGGTGGTTTACACTAACCAGCTGCTCCTTAGAGTAGGTCACTACGAATCAGAACTGACTCGATAGCACTTAACAAGAGTAACAACTTTGGACATGTGTCAGGAGGAGAAGGGCATCGTGCTTGGTAATGTAGAGGGGCAGAGAAAAAGAAAAAGACCCTTGATGAGATGAACTGACTAAGTGGTTACAACAACGGGGTCAAATATAGCAACGATCGTGAGGGTGGCACAGCATCGGGCAGTGCTGTGTTCTGTTGTAGGCAGGGTTGTTGTGAGTTATAACTGACTCAACAGCACCTAACAACAACAACATGCCTTTCATATCTGCCAATATGTTCATAAATCCCAATATTTGATCTCTAGCTCTGATCTTCTTTCCCAAGATAGAAGATCCGTATTCATATTTTTAACTGTCTACTCTGTCAACTCTTAGATGTCCAAGAGTCACTGCAATACTGTATATCCCAAACTGAATTCATATCCTCACCGCAGCTTGTTTCTCCATCTCTCCCATCTGGTCAGCTGCTGCTCATTCTAACTCAGAATGAGGTCTAGACCTCAGTAACCTCATCACAGACCATTTCAATAGTCTCCTTAAACTTGGCTCACTGGCTCTCATTTTTCTCCTCTCCAGTGTAGAGGAGTCCTCATGTGGGGCTGTAGCATAAGTACTGGAGTGCTAACCACAAAGTCAGCAGTTCAAACCCACTATCCACCCCTAGTAAACCTTATACAGGGTCGCCCTGAGTCAGAATCAACTCAACAGCACTTAACAACAACAATGTAGAATCCACACAGTGGCCATGGGCATTGTTCAAAATTCATATCTCACTCCCTGCTTAACACTTGTCCAAGGCTTACAACGCCCCACCTCCCCACCCAATCTGGATCAGGAGCTTAAAACTGGATTCAGCAGAGTTCAGGGGTTCCTCAGAGATGCTTCAGAAATGGCGAGGTGGGACTCCAGGCACCTTCATCTCTTCAAACTGAGTGAGTTCACTTTTATATGTTTCATATATTGGGGTTTTCTACAGAATTTCTTTTGAGAAAGGGAGTTGCTGTCTTTCAAAAACAAAAAATCTTGGAAAGCCAATGGTTGTGATTGTATAGAGACAAACCAGTGTAACAGCAGATGACCCCAGCTGTTCACCCTCTAGTGTCACAGCAAGCTGGCTCAGCAGGAAGAATTTGCAGCTAAAAACAAAATCTTTTTAATGTCAGCAAAGACTGACCTCACTTCTCAGGGTTCTCCAACTTGTTTGGGTGTTTGGGTCCTCTCTCTACTTTATTGTAAATATTCCAGGCAGAGAGAATTAAGGCACTTCCTCTTAGCACACTCATGGTACATCCAGCCACACCTGGCCAAGCACACCTCTCCATGGAGGGTGAGAGTCTGGGGTCTTGGTGCTTGCTACTTTGAGCCTACCCCATATGTTAGGGTGTTTGTATCCATTCCTTGTTCAACAATAATTGGGGTGTTTGTATCCATTCCTTGTTCAACAATAATAAAGCAAACGTCAGCATCAAGCATCATACCAGGGTCCTTGAGGAGAAAGCAAGGAAATGGTCAAAAAATTAAAAAAAAGCAGATGGACAAAAAACCAGCCTGACCCTGAGGACCCTTCATGGCCTGCTCCTGCCTCTCCTCACCGTTACCTCCCACACTTCACCACATGGTCCACTAGTGGGTTTCCTTCAGTCTTATCTGTTCATTATTTCCCCAACCACAGAATGAATGCTCCCTACTTCTCATATGACAAGACCCCCTTGCTTGGAATGGCCTTATCTCTGCCTACCCAAGTCCTCCCATATCAAAGACCAGGCTTATGTGCTCCCACTCCTCTGTGGTACCTCTACCACTGCCATCGTCACCTCTTCTGTGAGACCAGTCTCACCTCAACTGTGAGACCAGTTGTCTGGAACATCTATTGGCCTCTGGGCATCGCTTGTGCTGTGATTTAACTTTTAGGGTGTCTGTCCTACCACAGTATGCATTTCTTATGGGCAGAGGTCATGTGGTATTCTAAAACTTCTAGTGCCCAATGCATATAAAGAGGCTCAGTAAATATTTGTTCAAGGAAGGAAGAAAAGTGAAAAGAAGGTCTGCGTGTCTATAGCTCCAGGTATTGGAGTCCTGGGGTGGCACTATGAGTTAATGTGCCAGATTGCAAAGTCATTTGAATCACAAGGTCAGGGGCTCAAGCTCACCAGTTGCTCCTTGGAAACCCTATACAGGGTCGCTATGGGTTGGAATCGACTTGACAGACACTTAACAACAATAACAACATTGCCTTCTGGGGACTTTTGTCTCTCATAAACTCTGCTTCATTATAGTTTGTCGCTGGTGGGGCTTCTTAGTTTCCCCCAAAAGATCAAGGTAATTTTTAACTTCTGTCCTCTCCTTCCACTGCTTTTCCAGATACCGTGCAGGACTAGTGGGGAATCCACAGAGTCTCCTAGGACTGGGAGAACTATGCATGAGGTTCAGTGTGAGAAACAAGCATCAACGTCTCTCCTCTTGATAGGTTTGTGAGAAGAGAACAATTCATTACATTCAGCAGTGGGTGGTAGGGTCTATATCTAGAACTGGTAGCTCACCCCACGTCCAAGCTCTTGGTCCTCTGACTCTTGCTGTCCTCTCCAGTGTTTTATGCTCTGCCTTGGCCTTTCAGCTCCTGATTGTGGAAAGGGCAGTCTTTCCATTCTAAACCTTCACCTTGGTGGCTGGGCCTGGCCAAGCATTGAGCTAGTGCCTCCCCCGCTTCTCCTGGCCCCAGCACATGACCAGGGAGGGGATTTCCTTTGGGGCCTTAACTGGGAATTGTTCTCTTGCCCCACGTCAGATGGCTGCTAGAGGAGAGTTGTCTGTAGTTTCATTTCCCTCATTTGGAATAGAGTTTTTAAGAACCAAAATTCAAAAATGGAAAGAGGAGAGTTCACTGCCCACATTGGTACCACCCAGCTCCTCATGATGCCAGTCCAGGAAAAGCTCAGGGTTCATTGTGAAGGCTGAGGACAAAGGGAGTCCTTCTTGGCATTTTGACTCCCTTGTCTAACCTGCTGGGTGAGGTCCATGTGGTGCTCTCAAATCCAGAGGTCAGCCCCTCTGGCTCTGTGTTGCTCATGCAGGTAGGGACTCACACAGTTCACAAAGCTCTCCAGGGACAGTGAGCCCATGACTTCATTCAACCACTGATTCTAGTGACTGATTTCTGTGAGGACACTGCCTCTTCCTGTGGTGAAACACTGAGGCATCACATATGATCAAAGATAACAAGCTGCATTAGTACCAGGGCTCGACGAACCATGAGAGACACAGCATACCATGGTCCAGATCAGGGCAGAATGGATCAAGTTCATGGAGAAACAGGAAGGAGGTACTGAAAGAGTGATGGAAGGGAGAGCCCAACTGGTAGGAAACAATCAGGAAGACTTTCCAGACGAAGTAGTATCTGAACTGGACCTCACAAGATTGGACTGGGGATGGGATAGGGATTAAAGGCTAAATAAGAAAGATAGATGAATCAGGATAAGGCCTCGTCAGGGAGGAGAAACTGTGAGAGAGAAGATGGCATCTCTAGGTGTCTCTACAGGACTTTGTTCGTGGCTTGGTGCGTCCCATGGGATACCATAGTTCATCTGTTTATAGTCCTGTCTTTTCCATGGGATGGTGGGTCCTGGTGGCAAGGACAATGGTTTGTTCACATTTGAATGTCTCCCCAGAACAGCAGCACCTAGTCAAGCACCCAGTAGGTGCTCAGCAAAGGTTTCTTAAATGACTGAAGACTAAAGTATCATTTGCTGTAGAGTAGTTGAAGATAAAACTCTGGAAAAGTCATTTGTTGGTCATTGAAAAGATCTTTTCATAATTTTTAAAAGCCAGTTACCATCAAATCATGGTAACCCCATTTGTGTCAGTAGAAATGTGCTCCACAGGGTTTTCAGTGGCTGATTTTTCAGAAGTAGATCTCCAGGTCTTTTTTCTGAGGCACCTCTAGATGGACTCGAACCTCCAACCTTCTGATAAGCAGGCAGATGTGGTAACCATTTGCACTATTAACGCAATTCTCAGAGTCCTTACCTAATATCAAGGCCCTGCATGGACCAGTCCCCTCTGATTTTATATCTTCCACTTTTTCTCTCTCAAACCACAAAGTTTACCTTGCAGTTCACATGAATAATTTCTTTGAAAAGGACCAGCATAAGACTGGTTCCTATGAGGTCAAGACTAAAGATATCCCAAACCTCTGACTTCTCCAACATGTTATGCCACTCCATAATCTTTAGTATCAGTCACCACTCCTCTCCTCCATCATGGCCCAGGACTCTGAAATATCACAGAACTCAGAACTGTCAAAGGAGATGACTCACGCACAGTGGAGACTGGCAAGTCCCCAATCCATAATTCAGAGGTCAGTCTAGAAGATTCTCCTCACCCACATAGTCTCAGGAGCTGAGGAATCCAAATTGTTAGGTGGGATGACAGGCTGTTGATGCCTGGGGCTGTGGGAGCTGGTGAATCAGGCCAGTTGATTGGCTGGAGGTCAGATGTGATGAGCAGATGCAAGACCCAGAGCCAGAGATCAACCTTGGCCAAAGCATTCCCATATATTGGACTCAGACCATGCTTCCAAGAAAAATTAAGGATAGTGACTTGAGTCACACCTTGTAGTAAGGTGGGGGCATCCTTAATCTTTGTTGTTGCTACGTGCCATTGAGTTGGTTACAGTTCTTAGCAACCCAGTATAGGGTTTCCAAGGAATGTCTGGTGGGTTAGAAATGGTAGATCTCTCAGTTAGTGTTCCAGTGCCCATCCTACAGCATCATACCAGGACTTCAAGCATAGAGACTAGGATTGACATCACAATATCAAGAAATATGACTAGAGAAAACAGTCAATAATTAGCTGCCCTGCACAGTTTCTTACTCAAGTTAAGCAGGTTTCTGTCTCAGGGTTTTGTCATTTGCTCTCTTCAAGACCTGAAATTATAGCCCTATCCCCCCACCCTCCAAATTAGCCACAGCTAGCTCTCTCATTGACTTCCTCCAGGTATTTGCTCAAACGTCATCTCAAAGAGGACTTCCCTTGCCACACCATCCAAAATAATCTCTTGCCTCCAATCTCCATCACTTTCTTTTCCCTTACTTTGATTTTTCTTTGTTATACTTTTTCTTCATGGCACTGCTTGGCGTTTTATTATGTATTTACCATTTTGCCTGCCCAACTAGATGGTAAGGAGCCCTGCTGGTGCAATGTTTAAGTGCTTAGCTGCTAACCAAAGGATTGGTGGTTCAGACTCACTCAACAGCTCTGCAGGAGAAAGACAGTTCATCTGTTCACAGTAAGATCGCAACTTAGAAACCCTGTGGGGTAGTTCTACTCTGTTTTTTTGGGTCACTATGAGTCACAAATCAACTTGAGGGTACTCCTGCTATGGTGCCGTAAAATGAGCACTGGACTGCGAGGCAATTCAAACCCACTTAACAACAACTACAACAACTAGGGCAAGAACTGTCTATTCACTGTTAACTCCCTGGGCATAAAACAGAGTCTGGTACATAATGGTTGCACGTAACTTATGTAGACTATGTGAATGAGTCCTGGTGTGGTGCTGTAGGATAAGCACTGGACCACATTAAACTGCAAGGTCAGTGGTTCAAACTCACCATCTACTCCTTGGAAACCCTGCACAGGGTCGCTATGAGTCAGAACCAACTTGATGGCACTTAACAACAATGAATGAATGAATCATTTTAAGAAAAAGCAGTTTCATTAGAGTAGTGGGTCAGGAACCAGGATGCCACATGTTAGTTGATTGGTTAATTAGTACCCAAAATAGAGATCGGAAGTGACAATTACTCTTTCTAGAAATAAAGGTGATGAAGAGAGGAATCAATATGTGAATAGCTGTTGTAAACTATGAAGTGCCTTATAAAAATATCTGGGGTCCTGGTATAGTAATGGCTGTAGGATAATCACTGGACTGCTAACCACAAAGGTTAGTGTTTCCAGCCCATCAACCACTCCTTGGAAATCCTGTATATGGTCGCTATGAGTTGGAACTACCTCAACAGCACTCAGTAACAACAGCATAAATACATCTGTTGTCATTGACAGACCAGATCAGGTAAAGAGAGGAGATCAAGTACCAATGAAAAGGGGGTTAGTGTTATTAATGTGGGAAAAGATCTGTCTGTAGTGATGGAATCAAGGCACTGTGATAGGGAGTTAAACAGATGGGCATGAAAGACTGGTGTAGATCACCAGGAAGAAAGGACCTCCTTACAAAACAGCAGGCAATACTTGGTCACAATTGTCGGCAGCCCAGCTGGTAGAGAAGAAAGCGGACCAGGAACCGTAGATAACTTCTGCCTTATCCCTCATTTCCACCATTCTTCTAGTGAAGTCTTAACAGCCTCAATTTAGAGGAGAGAAAAGTAGGCTTCATATTCATCAAGTGATTTGTCCAAAATGCCACATAAGTAGAAAATATCAGTGCCAACTTCCTTTTAGTAACAGTTACTGCTTTGTCTTTGGTTTTTAAATTTCATGATTCTAAAATTGCATGGTCATTATTAAAAAGCTGGAAAATCAAGAAAGGCTAAGAAGAAGAAAGAAAAAAAATCAACCACTGTCTCACTACCCAGAGATAATCTGTTAGCATTAGGGTGTTGTGCCTTACAAGCTTCTTCTATGTCTTCTGTTTTTCTTTTTGCAAAGTTGAGATCAGAATCTTGATTTTTTTTAAATTAAATTTGCATAATTACATAATGTAAGTTATGAATTCCAATTGTGTGCTCCCAAAAGATATGTTGAAGTCCTACCCTTAGGTGTGTGACCTTGTTTGGAACAATTGGATTTTTCTTGCTGATGCTATCTGTGAGGTTAACAAGTTTGCACTAGAGTAGGGTGGGACCTAATCCCTTCTGAGAGGTGTGTCTTATAAAACTGAGTTCTTGCTGTTGTTAAGGAGCTCTGGTAGCGTAGTGGTTACGAATCGGGCTGTAAACTGCAAGGTCAGCAGTTCAAAACTACCAGCTGCTCCACGGGAGAAAGATGAGGCTTTCTACTCCCGTAAAGATTTACACCCTCGGAAACCCTGTACAGGGTCGTTATGAGTCGGTTCTGACTCCACGGCACATAACAACAACAACAACTTGCTGTTGTTATGTGTTGCGATGTCAGTTCCGACTCATAGTGACCCTATATAGGGTTTCCAAGGCTGTAAATCTTTACAGGAGCAGAAAGCCTCATCTTTCTCCCGCAGGACAGCTGGTAGTTTTGAACTACTGACTGTGAGATTAGCAGCCCAATTCATAACCACTACACTACCAGAGCTCCTTATAAAACTGAGGGAACAGACATAATACAGGGTCACACATGACGAATGACAGTCTGTGAAGGTCCTTTTACCAGTCAAAGAATAATGCCTGGGACTTCAGAAGCTGAAAGAGATCAAGGAAGATTCTTCTACCTCGAACTGATAGAAAGAGTGCACAGCCTTGTTGATACCCCAAATTTGAACTCTAGCCTCCAGAAATGAGACAATAAATTTCTATTCTTTAAAGCCACCCGTTTTGTGGCATTTTGTTAGGACAGCCTTAGGAAATGAAGACAATATATAGCAATATATTGGATTGTTTTCTCATGTCTTTACTTTTTCGCAAACTTGGTTTTGATTAGTTCCAAAAGTATTATGTCACTTGGATGTCTGTGATTTTTTATCTGGCCCACTTTGGTGTAGCATTATAATGATTGTTGTTAGGCACTGGTGAGTCGGTTCTGACTCATGGCAACCTTGTATAGGGTTTCTGAGGAGCGACTGGTGAGTTTGAACCACCAACCTTGTTGTTCAAACTGACTTTGTGATCCAGTGCCATACCAGGACTACGGCATCATAATACAGGTCCAAAATTTCTCTTCTTAAAATTTAGGGGCTAGAAATGTTTCAAAAATCGCCGTTTTCTTTGATCTATAAAAGTAACACTTTGTCATATATGACATAATATCTGTAGATGCTCAACCAGGGTCTAGAACCATATGCTAAAATCAATACATTAAAATGTCCATAGCAAAACATGAATTGTTACATAAAGCGGGCTAAAGATAAAGTAAATAAAATAGCCTTTTGTCAGTTCAGGTTATGTGTTGAAACCAAATGAGTTTGAGCCAAACTCACCCCAAAACCTCTGGATTTCAGAGTTGTGGGCTCATATCAACACTTGAAGACTGATTTGCTTCATGTCTTGACTGAGTTTCCTAACAGCTACAGCGTTCTAGAATGCCAGCCTAGTGAGAGGAATAATCACAAGGTAAGTGAAGCAAAAAAGAAACAAGTGATGGGATTCACAGACCAGAGAAAGCTGTAGACCTAGAGCAGGTCCTTAGAAGGGGAGGAATGCACTGAAAAAGAAGAAAGCTTGGTGACTGAGACCAGAGAGGCAGTGTCTGGCCTGAGACCCTGACAGTAGGGTAAAGTGCAGATGACCATAAAACAGACATCAAAAGCCCCCAAATTCATTTTATAGCTGCCTACCCACAGAGACTACATGTCAAGGATAAGGACACCAGAGGGGCCCCTGCTGAGCCTCCTGTGACCCAGAGAGGAAGGAAGGGCGGAAGACTCAGAGCAGTGTGCAGTGGAAGGAGAAAGAACACGCCCTTGTTGATTTACTGGAGGCGGAGGGCAATGGGCCTTGATCTCCTTCCTGTGTCAAGTGTGGTTTGCTGTCAAGTGGTAGCAGGTTGAGCCACAGTCAAGGAGCTGGTGGGGGAGGGACCTCCGGAGAGCGAGAGGCCCTACAGTGGGTGCCTTGAATCTGGAAGATGATTTGCTAGAGCCAGGGTGCAAAATGAATGGTGGGGACTGGAACTTCTAGGTGGTGCAAGGCATGCTGGGAAGTGTGGGTTTTAACTGGCAGTTGGGCAGTTTAGCCACAAGCTGGGGGCAGGGTAGGGATAGGGGAGAAGGGGAGGCTAGTTAACCAAGAGGAGTAACTTTTTTTTTTTTTTCTTTTTCAAACCAGCAAACCAAAGGAAGAATAGCCTATTAAAACCAATTATTATTGTCAGGCCAGCACTGAACTGAAAGGGCTCACTACTCTAAAGGAGATTCTCCCTCCTTATTGCATTTCACCATGGTCACCAAAATAAACCACACCAACCACGCACTTCCCATACACACCTTGCAGATTCTCTCCTGCAGGACCTATTGCACAAGTGCCTCTGCCTTCCAGCCTTGGAATCTCCCCATCTCTGCCAGAGCACCACCATGGTCTTCTTGGAGAGTTCACTAAAGACTTATCTCCCCAAAACCTTCCCAATTAATCCCATTTTATTCAGTCTATCACTCTATTCAACCAAGAGGCAGCCATTTGAACAGAACAAGAGGATACTGAATGGTTTAAAATTTAAAAAATGTGTGTGCCAAGGTTGTATCATTTCACCATACTTGCTCAGTCTTTGCTAAGCAAATAATCTGAGAAGCTGGATTAAGTGAAGAACATACCATTAGGATTGGAAGACGACTCATCAACAACCTGTGAGGTGCAAATAACAAAACCTTGCTTATTGGGACCAACATGGACTTGAAATACTTTTAAAGATCAAAGACTACAACCTTCAGTATGTATTGCACCACAATACAAAGAAAACAAAAATCCTCACAACTGGATCAATAAAGAAAAAAGATTGAAGCTATCAAAGCTTTCATTTTGCTTGGGTTCACAATCAACACTCAAGGAAGCAGCAGAAAAGAAATCAAATGATGTAATGTATTAGGCAAATCTGCTGTAAAAGATCTTTTTAAAAGTATTGAGGAGCAAAAATATCAGTTTGAGGACTTTGGCTATATTGTGAGAGGGACCAGTCCCTGGAGAAGGACATCATACTTGGTAAAGTAGAAGGTTAGCAAAAAAGAGGGAGAACTTGGATGAGATGGATTGACACAATGGCAGAAACAATGGGCTCAAATTGACAACAATTGTGAGGAGGGTGCAGGACAAGGCAGTGTTTTGTTCTGTGATACATAGGGTTGCTATGAGTCGGAACTGACTACATGACACTTAACAACAACAGCAATACAGCAACTAACAACAACAATTCAACCTACTAGCTCTACTTAAGGAGCTCTAGTAGTGTAGTGGTTACGAATCGGGCTGCGTGCGAACCGCAAGGTCAGCAGTTCAAAACTCCCAGCTGTTCTGCGGGAGAAAGATGAGGCGTTCTGCTCCCATAAAGATTTACAGCCTCGGAAACCCTGTACAGGGTCGCTCTGAGTTGGAACCGACTCCACGGCACATGACCACCACCAACCACATCTCTACTTAGGTAAAACGACACTTAATTCTTCCAGAAATCAGATTCCTAGAAATTACAACTTCCCAAAACATAACAGAAAATTGACTCAAAACCCAGGCACCTCATTCATGGGAGAAACTGAGTTACCATCAGCCTCTACCTAGAGTAATATGAAATATTTAGAGGGGTGAAAATTAAGAATGATAGCAGTGAGAATAAGAAAAAAGATATACATAAACATGACTATACAAGGACACATTCTTATAACTGTTTTCTAGTTCTTCCTGGTAGCATCATTTTACCTTTTAATAGGGTGTATGTAGACTGCTCTGCATAGGACTGTAATCCATGAGAATCCCTCTCTATCACAGTGAACTTCAGTCATTGATGATCATAAGAAGGCTTTAAGTCATTAAGAACAGATTAAATTATGTAAAGAATTTTTACAATTCAATAATAAAAAGATAAATAATGCAATCCTGATTCAAGTTCCAACAACATTGTTTAGTAAGATAGAAAAACTAATCACTAACTTTATCTGTAAAGGAAAGAGACTCCAGATAAGTAAAATGCTATTGAAGAAGAACAACTAGGAGGCTTCCCACTCAGAACCTTCTATACAGCTAAAGTAGTCAAAACAACCTAGTACTGGTGCAGTGACAGAATATAAAGCAACAAAACAGAACTAAGAACCTAGCACAGCTGATCTTTAACAAAGGGCCCAAGTCCATTAAATAGGGGAAGAGACAGTCTCTTCAGTAAATGATACTGGCCAAACAATGTACATTTGCGGAAAAATGAAACTAGATTTATACATTACACCATACACAAAAACCAACTCAAAATGGATCAAAGACCTAATAAACCTAAAATTAAAAAGTTAATAGAAAAAAACATAGGGACAAACTTAGGGCTGTAATGCATGGCAATTACTATAAAAAAATAATTGAGACTGAACAAACACTAGAACATTAACTAGACAACTAAGACCTCCTAAATATTAAATACTTATGCTCACTAAAGGACTTTAACAAAAGAATAAAAGGAGAACCCACAGACGGGAAAAATTTTTTTGGCCACAACATATCTGACAAAAGTCTAAAGCGAAAATTTCTAGAAAAAGTCAACAACAAAAAGACAATCCAGTTATAAAATAGGCAGAGGACATAGACACCAATGAAGACACTCAGATGATGAACAAATACATGAAAAGATGCTTTCAATTATTAGCCATTGTTGTTGTTGTTAAGTGCTGTGAGTCACTTATGACCCATAGCTACCCAGTATAGGGTTTCTGAGGAGTATCTGGTGAGTTTGAACCCCTGACCTTGCAGTTCAAACTGCTTTGCAGTTTGGCACATTAACCCACAATGCCACACCAGGAACCCTATTTGCCATTTGTTGTTGTTGTTGTTGTTAGGTGCCATTGAGTTGATACCAACTCATAGCAACCCTATGTACATCAGAACGAAACACTGCCCAGTCCTGTGCCAACCTCACCGTTGTTGCCATGCTTGAGCCCATTGATGCTGCCACTTTGACAATCCATCTCACTGGGGGTCTTCCTCTTTTTCTCTGACCCTCCAACCTTACCAAACATGCTATCCTTCTCCAGCGACTGGTCCCTCCTGACAATATGTCCAAAGTATGAGAAACCAAGTTTGGCCATACTGGCCTCCAAGGAGCACTGTGTCTGCACTTCTTCCAACACAGATTTGTTTGTTCTTTTGGCAGCCCAGGGCACTTTCAATAGTCTCCTCCAACACCATAACTCAAAAGCATTAGAAAAATGCAAATCAACCTACAATGAAATACCTCACCCTGGCAATAATGGCAATAATTTTAAAAAGCAGAAAATAACAAATGTTGGCAAGGCTGTGGGGAGATTGGAACTCTTATATGCTATTGGTGGGACTGAGAAATGGCATAATCACTATGAGAAAACATAGTATGGAGCTTCCTTAAAAAGCTAGAAATAGAAATTCCATATGATCCACAATTCTACTTCTAGGTATGTATCCTAGAGAAATAAGAGCTGCAATACAAATAGACATATGCGTATGCATGTTCACTACAACACTATTCATAATAGCAAAGATATGCAAAGAACCTAAATGAATAAACAAACTGTGGTACATGCATATGATGGTAAGGTTATTGTCAACTTGGCTAGACCATGATGATCAGTGTTTGGGCAGTTAAATAATGATGTAGTTATCTTCCATTTTGTGATATAATATAATCACCTCTGTGATGTGATTTGGTGTGACCAGCCAATCAGTTGTAAGGAGAGTTTCCTTAGGAGTGTGGTCTGTGTCCAAATATATCCCGACACTCTGGCTAAGTTCTCAGGTTTTTGCTCATTCTGGATCTTGTATGTAATTCATTATCATCTGATCTCCAGTTCTTATAACTTAAGTCAGCAGCTTGCTGTCTTACTTGCTGACCTTGGATTCATCAGTCCCTGAAGTTATGTGATTCAGGAGAAACTTCCAGCCTGACATGTGACCCATGGACTTGAGATTTGCTAGCCTTTACAAATGCATAAACTATTTCCTTGAGATAAATCTCTCTCTCTCAATATACATACTTACATATAATAAGGGGCTTCAGAGGCTTCATGGAAATTTTTCATTATCTTCTATTTCCAATTTCCATGAACTTTTTGAAGTACCCTCGTGTGTGTGAATACATAGTCTTACTTCTCTAGAGAATTCAGCTTAAGACATTAGAATGTTATACAATGATAAAGGATAGTGATGAATCCAGAAAACATCTTATAATGCAGATGAATCTGGAGGACATCATGCTGAATGAAAATAGTCACCAAAGTACAAATGTTGTATGATACCACTGTTATAAATTGTCAAGAATATGTTTATACACAGAAAGAAATATTCTTTTCTTTTTTATAGTTTGACCTCTCTCTCTGGTAGCATAGTGGTTATGAATTGGGCTGCTAATCTCACGGTCAGCAGTTCGAAACTACCAGCTGTTCCATGGAAGAATGATGAGGATTTCTGCTCCCATAAACATTTACAGCCTCAGAAACCCTATACATGATTGCTGTGAGTTGGAACCGACTCCATGGCACATAACTACAACACACACACACACACACACACACACACACACACACACATATATATATAAACTTTTTATTGTTAATTGAGTGGTTTACAGGCAAGATCATCAGTTTTACATTCAACAAATCATACCCATTGTTTTATCTCAATGATTGCAATCCCTTCCATGCAGCAACAGTTATCCTGCTTTCTCCCTGTGATTCCTATTTCCATTCCACCCACCTTCCCATCCCTTCTCAACTTTGTCCTCAGGTAAACGTGGCCCTTTTGATGTTGAATGATTGGCCATTCCATAGTGAGCATAACTTAGTAGTATAGTTGTCCCCACCCCCACCCCCGCATCTACCTATCTACAACTTGGCTGAAAATTGGGCCATGAGGGTGAGTGCCTTTTTAGACCTAAAGGGTGGTCTAGGGCCATAGTCTCAGGTTTTTCCAGTCTCTTTCTGACCAATAAGCACAGCCTTTTTTGTTTGTTTGTTTTAATAATTTTGAGTTTTGTTCCACATTTTCTCCCACTCTACCGAGGACATTCTAATATAGTCTCTCAGAGCAGTTGGTAGTGGTAGCCAGGCACTATCTAGTTCTGGTCGCAGAGTCATGAGACTGATGTTAACATATTTCACTAGTCCACTGGATTAATTTGCACCGATCCAAGCATCTTCAATTTGCACCACTCTTCTTTCTTCTGCACATGGACCAGTAGCTGCACCTTAGATGGCCATTCATGAGCTTTTAGTAGAACACTGTCTTTGTGGACTATGGAAAGAAACATTCTCTGATGGTTACCGGGAATGGGACAGAAAGAAAGGGAGAATCACTAATTAGATAGTTGTTGTGTTGTTGTTGGTAAGTGCCATTGAGTGTATTTGACGCATAGCTACCCTGTATAAGGTGTTAATTATGATGAAGAGAAAGGAAATACACAACATGAGGGAAGTCAGAATGACACGGCCAAGGTAAAGGATACGCAAGAATAAGGGGCAACTACTGTAAATATTGGAGTCCTAGTGTGGCGCTGTGAAAAACCAAATGGCCACCACTCATCTGTCTGTCGTGCTGTGGTGGCTTGAGTTGCTGTGATTCTGAGGGCTATGCCACCGGTATTTTAAATAACCAGCAGGGTAACCCATGGTGGACAGGTTCCAGATGAGCTTCCAGACAAAGACAGACTAGGAAGAAAGAATGATGAACTACTTCCGAATCTCTAGTCACTGAAAACCTTATGAATAGCAGAGAAACACTGTCAGATACAGGGCCAGAAAATGAGCCCTTCATGTTGGAAGGCACTCAAAAAGCGACTGGGGAAGAGATGCCTCCTCAAAGTAGAGTTGACCATGATGACGTGAATAGAGTTAAGCTCATGGGAGAAAAGCCCACAGAACCTTCATTTGCTGATGGGGCACAACTCACAATGAAGAGAAACAGGTGTAAACATCCATTGAAAATTGGAACATGGAATGTATTAAGGATGAATCTGGGAAAATTGGAAGTTATCAAAAATGAAATGAAAAGCATAAGCATCGATATCTTAGGCATTAGTGAGCTGAAATGGACTGGTATTGGCCATTTTGAATCTGACAACCACATGGTTCACTATGCAGAGAATGACAAATTGAAAAGGAATGGTGTTGCATTCATTGTCAAAAAGAACATATCCAGATCGGTCATGAGGTACAATGCTGTCTATGATAGGATAATATACATGCACCTACAGGGAAGCCCAGTTAATAACACTATTATTCAAATTTATGCACCAACCACTAAAGCCAGTGAGGATGAAATAGAAGAATTCTACCAACTTTTTCAATCTGAAATTGATCAAACATGCACTCAAGATGTATTGATCATTACTGGTGATTGGAATGCAAAGGTTGGGAGTAAGAGGAAAGACCAGTAGTTGGAAAATATGGCCTTGGTGATAGAAATGAAGTTAGAGAACAAATGATAGAATTCTTCAAAACCAATGGATTTGTTTATTTCAAATACCTTCTTTAGACAGCATAACAGACGACTATACACATGGACCTCGCCAGATGGAACACACAGAAATCAAATTGACTATATCTGTAGAAGGAGAAGATGGAAAAGCTCCAT
>NW_006408648.1:7928368-7928947 GCF_000296735.1 Chrysochloris asiatica | reverse complement strand
AACACTAAAGACTGAAGACCAGAAGAGTTGTGGGATGACATCAAGAACATCATACGTGAAGAGAGCAAAAAGTCATTAAGAAGACAGAAAGAAGGAAAAGGAATTGAGGACGTCCAAGAGCTGAACAGAAAATTTCAAAGGTCAGCTCGGGAAGATAAAGCCAAACATTACAACAAAATGTGCAAAGATCTGGAATCAGAAAACCAAAAAGGAAGAACACAGTCAGCATTTCTCAAGCTGGGGGAACTGAAGGAAAAATTCAATCCTCGATTTTCATTATTGAAAGATTCTCTGGGCAAATTATTGAATGATGCAGAATGTGTCAAGAGAAGATGGAAGGAATACACTGTACCAAAAGGAAATGGTTGATGTTCAACCATTTCAAGAGGTACCATATGATCAAGAGCCAATGATACTGGGCTGGCAACGTTTTGCGTATGGGGTCCCCAGCCGATCTCCTCCCTCCCGCCTTCCTCAGATGGCAGCTGTTTATGCTGGACGTGTGGCCAGAGACGGATAAGGATCACGTGGAACCTCGGCAACTTAAGACAGAGCCATTGCCATGCTGCAATGAGTTTC
>NW_006408648.1:7910720-7926553 GCF_000296735.1 Chrysochloris asiatica | reverse complement strand
ATAGAAGAATTGATGCCTTTGAATTGTGGTGTTGGAGGAGAATACTAAAAGTGCCATGGGCTGCCAAAAGAACCAATATCTGTTTTGGAAGAAGTGCAGCCAGAGTGCTCCTTTGAGGCCAAGATGGCTAAATTTCGTCTCTCATACTTTGGGCATATTGTCAGGAGGGACAGTCGCTGGAGAAGGATATCATGCTTGGTAAGATGGAGGGTTGGAGAAAAAGAGGAAGACCCCCAGTGAGATGGATTGGGCAGGTGGCATCATTGATGGCATCAAGTGTGGCAGCAGTAGTGAGGTTGGCCCAGGATTGGACGTTGTTTCATTCTGCTGTGCATGGTGTCGCTATGAGTCGATTCCGACTCGATGGCACCTGACAACAACAACAAGTGTGGCGCTGTGAGTTAATGCACCAGACTACAAAGTCATTTGAATTGCAAGGTCAGTGGTTCAAGCTCACCAGCTGCTCCTTGGAAACACTATACAGGGTCGCTATGGCACTTAACAACAACAACAACTGTAATGATTACAACATAAACAATCCTGCAACAAGAGTATTGACAAAAAATTTTGTGAGTAGATACATAGGCAATTATGTATGCTAAATAGATGAGGGAGATAGCGCAGGAGCATACCACATACATATGTTTGAAGATATTTTTACATACAGATTTGTAAATGCTGTGTGCATAGTTATATATTTATATGGAATCCTGGTGTGGTCCTGTGGGATAATGCACTGGACCACAAGGTTGGTTTGAATTGCAAGATAGACAGTTCCAATTCACCAGCCGCTCCTCAGAAACCCTATACAGGGTCTCTATGAGTCGGAACCAACTCAACAGCCCTGGACAACAACAACAACAACATTTATATGTATACATAATACAGCACATGGGGCACAGTTAAAAAAATTACTTAGACACAGGACTGAACTCCTGGACTTGACGGTACTGTAGAGCAGGGAATATGAAGGATTTTTGCCTGTCTACAACTCGAACTAGGCAGAGCTAAATTCCATCTTGTGCCTAGGTTGTGTTTAGATGCCAATTTTTCTTGAGTACCTTGTGCACTTCCAACAGTTAAACTGCCAGAGTTAGAAGCAGAGAATATTTAGAAGTAGGTTTGAGGCCCCTTCTCCTAGCTGGCCCTCACAGGAACTTTCCTGGGCACACCCCTTAATGATCATTTGGTTGTGATGTCATACCCGGAGAGCTTCAGACACAAATCTGTGGACATTCCTGGTACCACAGTGGTTATCAATTTGGTTGCTAACCTCAAGGTCAGCAATTTGAAACTACCAGTTGTTCCACAGAAGAAAGATGAAGGTTTCTGTTCCTATAAAGATTTACAACCTCAAAAACCCTGTACAGGGTCGCTATGAGTGGGAACCGACTCCATAGCACATAACCAACCAACCCCTCTCTGCCTCCATAGGGTAGGTGACTCGTTGCTGTCATCGGTCATGGTTGTGGAAGGAGATCTCTGTGCCCTATAAAAGGCCACCACAAAGAGAGAGAACTTTGGAAATTCATCATGTCATGTATGACTTCTCTCTCCCAAGTGATCCATGTTTGTCTTTGTCTTGTTCTTATTTCTTATGTAAGACTTGATAATCTCTGTACTATTTATATATGTGAAGATGGGGTCTCTTTTGTTCTCTGCAACAAAGGACCATTGTCTCAGGGATCATCTAGGTCAATTGAGAAAACACAGTTCATAAAGATAATGTTCTACACCCTAGTCTGATGACTAGTGTCTGGGGTCTAAAAATCTTGTGAGCAGCCATGTAAGAGACAACTCTTGTACTCTTTCTTCCTGGAGCAAGGAGAATAAACAAAATTTAAGATTCAAGGAAATGATTAGTTGAAAGGACTTGTGGGCCACATGAATCAGTCTCACTACCATCCATGCTGATCAGGAGCACAATAGAAGGTTCTAGTTAGAATGGGGGAAAATACAGAACAAAATTCAAATGAAAAAAAAAAGGCCAGACTTACTGGTTTGAAAAAGACCGGAGGAACCCCTGAGACTGCCTGTAAGCCTTCTAACATAAAACTCAAACGCACTCCTGGAGGTCACCTCTCAATCAAAGAATCCAATCAACCAACTCACTGTCATTGAATCTACTCCTATTCATTGTGACCCAATAGAGGGGTTATTGAGGCTGTAAATCTTTGTTGTTGTTGTTGTTAAGTGTTGTCGAGTCAATTCTGACCCATAGCAACCCTGTATAGGGTTTCCTAGGAGCAGCTGGTGAGCTGGAACTGCCAACTTTACAGTTCAAACAACTTTGCAGCCTGGTGCATTAACCCACAGAGCCACACCACACCTGTAAATCTTTACAGGAGCAGAAAGCCTCAACTTTCTCCTGTAGAGCAGCTGGTGTGTTTAACCTTGCAGTCAGAGTCCAGTGCTTGTCCTATAGCAACACCACGACTCCTTAACCAAATAATAGATGAGCCTGTATGATAAATAGTAACACCCATAGGAATGTGCTCCTTAGCTCAATCAACTATACTAGACCAAAAGGGTAACTTTTGCCTAAAACCAAAGGCAGGAAAAGACAAGGGCACAGATGAATGGAAAGGGAGAAGTCAGGGGGAAAAATGGCTGGGGATGGCAACCATGTTACAGAATAATTTGTGTTTGCTTATGGATTAGAAAATGAATTTGCTTTGTACAATTCCCTCTAAAGCATAATAAAATGTTCAGAGAGAAAAAGGCAAATAGCCAAATTAAAAAAAAAAAAGTTTAATATATATTTCTTCAAGGAAGACATACAAGCGGCCAGTTGTTATTTTTAAGAGCCATTGAGTTGGTTCTGACTCAGAGGTATCATGTATGTATAGGGTTTCAGAAAAGTGACTGGTGGGTTTGAACTTCCAACCTTATAGTTAGTAGTTCAGTGCATATCCTACAGTATCACACCAGGACTCCAATAAGCACATGAAAAGATGCTTAGCATAGTTTACCATCAGGGGAATGCAAATTAAAACCACAATGAGCTACCACTTCACACCCACTAGATTGACTACAACCAAAAAGCTTAGTACCAGAGGATGTGTGGATATTGAAATCCTCATATATTGCCGGAATGGAAAATGATGCAGCCACTTTGGAATACATTCTGGCAGTTCCTCAGAAAAGGGTCAACATAGATTTACCATCGCCCAGCAATTCCACTCTTAGGCATATACTCAAGAGAAATGAAAACCCCAAAACCTGTACACAAATATTCATAGTAGTATTACTTATATTGGTCAAAACGTAGAAACAACCTCAGTGTCCATCAACTGATTAATAAAATTAATAAAATCATTTCTACACAATGAATGTTATTTGGCAATAAAAAGAATGAAATTTTGATATATACTACAACATGGATAAACCATGAAAATATTATGCTAAGTGAAAGAAATCACACACAAAATATTTTCTGCATGTAGTCCATTTACAATAATATCTAGAAAAGACAAATCTATAAAAACAGGAAGATTAGTGAGTTTCGAGGTCTGGAAGGGTTGAGGGAAAGTGGGATAGAACTGTCAACGGGTCTGGAATTTCCTTTCGGAGTGATGAAACTGTTCTGGAATTACATAATGGTGATGGTTACACAACTGCGAATATACTAGAAAGCACTGACTCGTATACTTGAACTGGACAATTGTATACTATTTAAATTAATCTCACTAAAACCTGTTAAATTAAATTAATTAATTAATTAAAACCAAGAAATAAACTAAAAGTACTCATGGAAACAGTAGTCAAGAAATCAAGCGATGTATGACATTAGGTAAATCTGTTGTACAAGACCTCTTTAAAGTGTCCAACAACAAAAATGTCAGCTTGAGGGCTAAGGTGTGCCTGACCCAAGCTATGGTATTTTCAATAACCTCATATGCATGTGAAAGCTGGACAGTAAATAAAGAAGACTGTAGAAGAATTGAGGCATTTGAGTTATTGTTGGAGGTGTTGGAGGAGAAAATTAAAAGTACCATGGACTACTAGAAGAACAAACAAATCTGTGTTTGAAGAAGTACACCCAGAATGCTCCTTAGAAGCCAGGATGGTCAGACTTCATCTTTTATGCTTTGGACTTCATACTTCAAAAATATTGTCAAAAGGGACCAGTCCCTGGAGAAGGACATTCATGCTTAATAGACTGGAAGGTCAGCGAAAAAGAGGAAAACCCTTAACGAGATGGATTGGCACAGTGACAGCAGCAATGGATTTAAGTGTGGCAACAAGTGTGAGGTTGTTGCAGGCCCAGGCAGTGTTTCTTTCTATTATGCTTAAGGTTGCTATGAATTAGTATTGACTTGATGGCACCTAACAACAACAACAACAAAAAAAAACAATAAAAAAGAACTTCATCAGTTTCTTCTCTATCTGAAAGGAAAGTTTATGACTTAATTTAAAAATGTTTCTTAAATCAAAATGAAAAATACTAGTGTTTCAACTGATATTCTTCAGCTACCTGGAACTATACATATATTATATATGTGAAACATCTTATTTCCCAACAATTGTAGTCTAATTCAGATGGGATATTAGAGCATCTTGGAAGTTAGGTGAAGAGTCTTAACATTTTGATCATGCTATCTTGGTGTGATGCTGTAGGATCAGCACTGGACTGTAAAACTTAAGGTTGGCAGTTCAAACCCACCAGCTGCTTCTTGGAACTGACTCAATATTGCTATGGAACTGGACTCAATAACACTTATCAACAACACCTTGAAGTTGTACAGAATTTCTCTTTGTAGCTATTGAGTGCTTCATGTGTATTTATTTGGCTTCACAAAGTAAAACAATTTTACTGCTATTGAACGATGAGTCCTGTGGCACAGTGGTTAAGTATTGGGCTGCTAACTGAAAGGTTGACAGTTCAAAGCCACCAGTTGCTCTGCAATGCCAGATTCCAGCTCTAGGTATATAATCATCTTTTCCCCAGAGAGTCATTTCCCTTTAAGGGCAGAAATGACTCTGGGGAAAATATTATTATGCTGAAGACTATAATTGTCAGTATAATTGTCACTCAATTTACAATTTTTAAAAAATTACCATGTTTTGCTCCTAAATACTGCAGTGGGTGACGGTTATGTGCTGTAGAGTCAGTTCCAACTCATAGTGACCGTTCATAGGGTTTCCTAGATTATAAATCTTTATGGGAGCAGAAAGCCTCATCTTTCTACCACAAAGCTACTGGAAGTTTCAAACTGCTGACCTTGCAGTTAGCAACCCACCTTATATCCACTATACTACCAGGGCTCCTTATTCTTCAAATTAAAAAAAAAAAAAAAAGCAGAAATCTCTTGAAGTTGAGACAAATGATGGAAGTAGACAGGAAACAGGACAAGAATGGATGTATTAGGATTTGGAAAAGTAAAATAAGGTTTTCCCCAGGGAATTAGCAGAAATCAATGACAGCTACCTATGTTGCTAAAGCAAGGTCATATTATTCTTGCTATTGTTGTGTGGCTTCCAGTTGGTTTAAACTCATCTTGACCCAGGAGAGGGTTTCCAAGACAGTTGGTGGGTTTGAAGTACCAACCTTGAGGTTACCAGTCCAGTGCTTATCTTACAATGCCATACCACATTACCTGAAGTTATTCGTGAAGCTGCTGGATACCCAGGTACATCAGAACTGCCCTTCAATGGGCAGAAGTCCAAACTTAAGCTCACTTGAGTGTTAGCACTAATAAAATTGTTTTCAGAGAGAGTTGTAGCTAATATTCTGATAAAATGCTTCTTGGTGAATATCATTTAGGGAAAATTGCTTTTTTAGTTGTCATGAGTAGGGGGGTCAACCCATTCCCAAGTGAATCAAACACTGCCAGGTCCTGCACCATCCTTATGATTAGTTACAGATGGGACCGTTGTGACTGATTGATTGAATGTCATACGTAGATTATCAGGACATTCTCCTGACACTAGAAGCTCCATGGAAAGTTGCTGAATATCATAGCAGCAAGCACGCTCCACTGACAGACAGCTTGTGGCTGTGCATGGAGTACATTGGCTGAGAATCGAACCCTCAAAAGAAAGGAGATATTCCACCATGGAACTACCACTGTCCCCAAGAGGTAAATTAGACCTGGAAAAAACAGGATGGGATAGGAGTTAAAACACATCAAAAATTGAAAATAACATAGGAAGAACTGAGATATTTAAAACATGCCAAAAAGATTAAAAGAAATACTAATAGACAATACATTTTTGTAGGTGAAACAATCTCAGACTATATTTAAAAATAAGAATTAATAGAATTAATTTATTGTTATGTGATAGAAATATTTGTAGTTTGAGCTATAAATTATTCTTTAAGCTACTCTGAAACTGCAATTCTATACAATTATAATAGTATGATCATTGGAATTCTTGACAAGAAAGTAATACTTTCTAAGGTGAAATCTGATTATCTTAAATGGTGTGGCGGTGTGGGTTAATGCATTGGTCTGCAAAGTCAGGTTAGACCTCAAGGTTGCCGGTTCAAGCTCACCAGCTGCTCCTCAGAAACCCTACACAGGGTCACTATGGATCAACAGTAGTTTACAACAACAAATTTAAGATCATTTTAGTGAAATAATATTTCTTTCAGTCTAGGATGTCCGAAGAGACTAAAATGTGCTCTTGAGTGTAGAGAAGATAAAGCAATTTTATCTTGAAGAAGTAAAAGACATAAAAGGGAGAAGAGCAGAGTGTGGGACCTATCCAGAGAAGCAGTGACGCCAGAGATGAAGGCAGAGACGATGGCATGGAGAGACAGAGTGGATGGGGACTCTGGACTCAGGGAGGGAGAGGATCTGTGTGCTGGGGGGGTGGGGGAGAGGGCGGGAGGTAGGCTTGCCTGCGGGTGTACCCTTTGGTTGTTTGATGATGCATGGAGGGGATTGTAATCATTGCAATTAAATGAAACACTGTAGGATGAATGTAAAGCTAATGTTCTCCCATGTACACTATCACATAATTCACAATAAAAACTTAAAAAAAAAAAATGCCTTCCAGAGATTTTGTTAAATTTGAACCATAGTTTTGTGAAATTATTTAGCACATAACCTAAAGCATAGTTGTTGTTAGTAGCTGCCACTGAGTCAGTCCCAGATTCATGGGGATCCCATGTCCAACTGAATGGAACATTGCTTGGTCCTGTGCCATCCCTAGGATCATTTGCAGATCAAAAAAGTTTTCATTGACCAATTGATCACTAGGCTGTTCTTTCTAGTCTGTCTTAATCTGGAAGCTATGCTGCAATCGGTTTAGCATCACAGGAACACGAGCCTCCACTTACCGAGGGGTTATGGCTGCACACAAGAAGTGTCTCTCACATGGAAAGTATCAATTCTACTACCAGTGCCTCCTGACACATAGTAGGTACTCAAGAAATGTTATTCCTATTGATTTTCAAGGCTTGGTCAATATCTCATTTAAAGAAAAACACCTAGAATGTTGCAATATTTAATGAAAGTACAACCAATGCTGTACTAAGGTTACACTTGCTTCATAAACAGCAGCATCATATGTGTGAAATAAAATAGTAACTTTTACTAAAAAAAAAATAAGTAAAAGAGCTAAACAACAAAAAAATTTAGGGTAGCTCAAGAAGACAAAGTCAAGTATTATAATGAAATGTACAAAGACCCGGAGTTAGAAAATGCTCAGCATTTCCCAAGCTGAAAGGACTATAGGAAAAACTCAAGCCTTGACTATATGATATTGAAGGATTCTATGAACAAATATTGAGTGACGCAGAAAGCATAAAAAAAAGATGGAAGGAATACACAGAGTCACTGTACCAAAAATAATTGGTCGATGTTCAACCATTTCAAGAGGTAGCATATGTTACAAAAAAACAAAAAGAACCTGTGGTACTGAAGAAGTCCAAGCTGCACTGAAGGCATTGGGGAAAACAGCACTGGAGGTGCTCACTTATCTATGTCAACTGATTGGAAGAGATACATATTTATGCCCATTTCAAAGAATGCAGAAATCACTGAACATTAATACAACATGAAAGTAAAATTGTACTGCAAATAATGCAAAACTGGGTGCAGCAGTACTTTGACAGGGAGCTGCCAGGAATTCAAGCCAGAGTCTATTTGGGAACCCTTGAGTAGCCCCAGAAGTGTGTCACCCCATTATCCTTCTGCCAATCATGTGTATGAGTACAAACTGTCCCCAGGCTGGAGGAAGCAAATGTAGGGAAAGTCTGCATGAATTGTCAGGGGAGAGGGAGAAGCCATCCTGGAAAATAATGAGACTTGTTGTTGTTAGGTGCCATCAAGTCAGTACCGACTCATAGCGTCCCAATGTACAACAGAATGAAACATTGCCCGATCCTGGGCCAACCTCACAATTGTTGCCATGCTTGAGTCCATCGATGCTGCCACTTTGACAATCCATCTCGCTGGGGGTCTTCCTCTTTTTCTCTGACCCTCCACCTTACCAAATATGATATCCTTCTCCAGTGACTGGTCCCTTCTGACAATATGTCTGAAGTAGGAGAGACAAAGTCTGGCCATCCTGGCCTCCAAGGAGCACTCTGGCTGTACTTTTCCCAACACAGATCTATTGGTTCTTTTGGCAGCCCATGGTACTTTCAATATTCTCCTCTAACACCATAACTCAAACACATCAATTCTTCTACAGTCTTCCTTATTCACTGTCCAGCTTTCGCATACATATGAGGTTATTGAAAATATCATGGCTTGGATCAGGCACACCTTAGTCCTCAAGCTGACATCTTTGCTCTTCAACACTTTATAAAGGTCTTGTGCTATTAGGAATGGAGATAACAAAGGGTAGAAAGTTGAGGGTGGGAGACGAGATCATAGAAAGGACGTTGCTAGTGAGAATACCATACCTCTCATACCAAGATGTGATGTCTGATGCAAGAAATGAATCAGACATCACACCACACCACACCTATCAGTTACTGTTTTGAGTCTTCTGACTCGTGGCGATCCCATGTGTGTCAGAGTAGAACTGTGCTCCAGAGGGTTATCGGTTCCACCAGTAGATCCCCAAGTCTTCCTTCTAAGATGCCTGGTGAAACTCAAACTTTCAACCTTTCAGTTAATAGTAAGCATGCTAACCCTGTTTGCTCCACCCAGGGACTCCAAAGTATCACAAGATCCTCCATACCTCAGAAATGGCAGAGAGAAATTGATAGATTTTAACACCCTCAGGCCTGAAGGAAGTCTATCTGGCTAAAACGTAGCCTTTGTGACAGCTTTTATGGTAAGATAAAGAGCTTGGGCACTGAAGTCAGACCCCCTGGCTTTAATGCTCATGATGCTCCACCTGCCAGAGATGAACTTGAGAAACACATTTAGCTTCTGTATGCCTCAGCTTCCTCTTCTGAAAGATGCCTTTCACACAGTAGGCATACAATAGATGCTAGCTATTATTATTGCTTGCTGACAATTTCATCTTCCAGAGAGTAGAGGAAGTAATAAGAGGAACTGCCACTCTGAACCTAAATTTGACCAAAAGGAGGAATTGGTTGGCAGAGTGGAAGTGACAGGAACCCTGGGAAAAAGCAACTGTATCTTAACATTAAGTTAGTGATGGTGAGAGAAAATGGTAGACTGCAGTTAGATATGTTCCCTAGTTTTTGTGAGAGTAAATATATTAACAATTCGAAGAAAGTACTGTAACTAAGAAATTAGAAAGAAACTCTAGGAATTTGTAACTTCATAAGAATATACAATTTACCTGGACTCCTGGTATAGTACTGTAAGATTAGCACTGGACTGTGAACTACAAGGTCAGTAGTTCAAGCCCACCAGCTGCTCCTCAGAAACCCTATTACAGGGTCGCTATGAGTTGAAACTGACTTAACGGCACTTAATAACACCAATGTGAAATCACAAGTCAATGAAAAGGGGAAAGGAACCTAAAGAAACCATATAGTTACACATGTTTATTTGTTGTATGAGAAAGTAAGTCAAGATGGACAGAGAGCCTTAACCACAGGCAAACATAAAAACAGTTATCTGAAGTAGTTTTGAGAAAGTGAAAGCCTCACATGAATTGAGACCAGCCAAGAGCTCCATAAAGCCATCTTCAAAGCAAAAACAGAATACACTGTTTATAGTTAATGTTGTCATGTTGGCTGGTGACTCAGATAAAGCAGAACTACTCAATTTGTATTTTGCTTCTGTTTTCTCTGTCAAAGGGGGATATTCTTAGAACTGAAAAGCCAAGAGGAAAAAGTAGCCCAAGGTGGGAGAAGAAATTGTAAAACACTGTTCTCCCCATCCAGGATCTCTCTATGAATTCCAGAAATCTGACCTGAATAAATTATTTTCCACAGTGTGTGGAGCCTTGAGGCATTATATAAGAGACAGGCCTCTGAAGGCAGGCATTTATTACAATTTTCAAAACGGTGAAGAAATCCAATTCCACAAGGTATTGTATTTATTGTGAGTCCCATAACAGATGATTAATTAGCCAGTTTGTTCATAACTCAAAAGGGGCAATGGCCACTAGAGGACATTCCTACCACTTTGTCTCTAAGGAGGCTTTCAATATAAATATTTCAAATGAATTATAACAGAACTGATTAATTTCCACCAGGAATGTATTTTCTGGAATGAATTCTACTAATTTAATTCAGTTTAATTCTTTGATCATTTCCCCATGACATTCATTTGAAACATTTCCGTGTTTATCTATTTTCATTTTGATGCAGCTGAAATCTTTTTCAATAGGGCTGATTCTTGTTCATCTAAACCTCTAAATTAAGGTTTGTCTTATTACTTGATTTCTTTATCAGTATCAGATTTTACGGAAGTTTAGTGAACAAATCTATCTTGTTCAGTACAGCCAGAATGCTCCTTAGAAGGGAGGATGGCTAGATTTTGTCTCATGTACTTTGGCATGAAAACAGGAGGAACCAGTTCAGTCCCTGAAAAATGATGTCATACTTTGGTAAAGCACAGGGTAAACAAAAAAGAGGAAGATCGTGATGAGATGCAGTCACACAGTGGCTGCAACAATGGGTTCAAGCATGGCAGATTGTGAAGACAGTGCAGGACTGGGCAGTGTGTTGTTCTGTTGTACACAGGGTCCATGTGAGGCAGAACTGAGTTGATGGTACCTAAGGACAACCGCCCTCGTAACCTCGAATCTGCTAACTGGTCCGACTTTTGTCCAGAAGCATATCTCCACCATGCACTCCAGGCTCTGAGGGAAATTAACTCCAACTCCGGGCTGAAGCAGAGACTATGTATGGTTCAGGTTTCAGTTTATCAGTAAAATCCCAACTTCAGTGGACTATTGTTATAAAGGGGTTAATTCATGATTTAATTCAGGCCACTGAGGTTAGAAAAATATTTTTGGCTGCGGCTCCTGGGAAAGCAGCTCATCTTCTCCTCCCTTTAATACTGTGATGTGAAGATTTGAAGAAAGGATGCATTTTGCTGCCCTGAGGGAAACCCAGCTGAGGCTAAAGCTACCGCACAGAGGCAAATCAGATCTCCAGGTCTGCACAAAAACTGAACAGAAACCTTTCTCAATCCATATCCGAAAGGACTATTGATGGGTTTTACAGTTATATGAACTTCTGAATCACTCCGCGCCCCTCCCTTTTTCTGCCAGTTTCGTTGACTTTTCTGTTCCTCATAGCTGAAAATACCGCAACTGATAACACCAGTATGAGTTTTCTTTTACGGCCATTATTCCTATCAAGAGGTCTTAGTGTGGTCCTGTAGGATAAGCACTGGACTACTAACCAAAAGGTTAGCGGTTCAAACCTATTAGCCCCTGCCTGGAAACTTTATACAATAGAGTCAGAACTGACTTTCATGGCACTCACCAACAATAACAACAACAACAATTCCTATCAAGTCCAAATTTTGGAATTCACAAAACAATTTTAAACTTTTTATTGTGAATTGAGTGAAGGTTTACAGAGTGGATCATCAGTTTTACAATCAACAAATCATAGACTTTACTTCATTACAATGATTGCAATCCCTTCCTTATACCAACAGTTAACAGCATTTACCTTTCTTTAATATGACATTTCCCTGTGTCTTCCACTATTTCCCATTTCCTCCTTCTTGTTGTATGTTGCCCATCCTGTCATCCATGTTGACATGTGTCTACCCTCTAGCCAGTGAATAATTTCCCCTCTCCCACAACCCAGAACCATCGTAGATTGTGTCTTTTTTATTTTACTTTCATATGATATGAAACCAATCATATGATTTGTTTCATTTCATTGATTACACTGTAACAAGTTACCCTGCTTCCACTGTATGGCTTCCCTGTTACATCTTATTTTTCACAAATGAACAAAAGGCAAAAATACTTGATGTGCTCATACAAAGCAAAAAATATATATTCATTTAAATGTCCAAAGGGCACATTTTGCAAGCCAGCCTCCAGCCTGCGGGCACACTGCCTTTCTCAGCCCATAGGCCTAGCGTCCTCAGCTGTTCTATCTCTCTGTGCCATCGCCTCTGCCACCATCTCTGCTGTTGCTGCTTTTCTGAGTAGGATCTCACACTCCACTCATGCTTTTCTTTCTTGATGGTCCTGGGGTTCTCTGTTCCTGAACGGAAGGATTAACTACTCCCCCCTTTTAGTTACACATCTTCTCCATCTACAGTTGTGACCATTACAATAAATCCTGATAACAATTACAATTGAATCATAAAATCCTATCACCATCATTCTCCACCTTCTTTCACCAGACCCATCTGGACAAGAGGAAAGCTATTCATTGGAGATTGTACCTTACCCCACTCATTCTGAAACTAAGCACACTCATGAAAGCTTGTAAGCTAGCCACTTTGTGCCTTTATTGTTGTTGTTGTTGCTAAGTGCCATTGAGTAAATTCCAACCCATAGCAATTCCAACCCATAGGGTTTCCAAAGAGTAGCTGGTGAGCTTGAACTGCCAACTTTGCAGTTCAAATGGCTTTATAGTCTGGCACATTAACCCACAGCACCACACCAGGACTCCGCTTCTGTTTTTACAACCCCCCATTTTTCATAGCCAATGTCTAAGTTGCGTGTCTCTATCAACCCAAGGCACTGAGGAAACTAGCTTGATCCTTGATATGAAGAATCCTTCCATTTTGGTTGAAAGTTTGAGCAACTGCTTCCAAAAATAAAGGTCCAGTTCATCACATTGTAGCAATTTATATTTCCTCACAGCATCAAACTTTTTAATCTTCATCTGGTTGGGTTCTGGTCACCTAGCCATCCAAGCTAGGTCAAATGGGTATTATCTGCAAGTCTGGGAGTTCTTGCACGCCACTCTACACTTCAGACCAACTGGCTGCCTCAGCTCTAGTCCCCAGTGGCTAAGTTAGTGCCCATGGGCTTGCAAGTTCAAGCATCTCCCTAAACTTCGAACCAGCCAGCCCTTCTTCTCATCTCTCATTAATGGGTGTCAGTGGAACTTGACCAAACTCAGCCCATGTCTTAATTGCTTTATTCCCCCCACTTTCACTCACAAGTAGACCAGAGTTGTCACCAGTGAGCATACAAGACTACTCACGGGTTCTCTTTAAGTTTCACTCTTAGAAGGGGGTTTTCCCTGATGGGCTGACTTTTCTTGTCTTGATGACTCCAAGGCAAACAACTTGCTTGATATTCTAGCAGCTAACCAGTCTGCTTTTTTTTTCTGATAGTCTTTCTTTCAAATAGTATCTTCTGTTTTTCTAGCTGTTCCAGGTTGGTCTGCATGTCTTTTCAAGTGGGAATGTCCCACTTCAGAAGGTGCTGAGTGGGGCTCAGGATTCCACCTAAGGTCCCATACTCTACAAAGGTTAACAAGAAGTCTATCTATTTCCCTGGGCGAATTCTAATTCCCCTTTTAGCTAATCCAAATAGGCTGAAGGTGGGCTTACACACTTTCTGTAATCATTAATCCCCCAATATTCATTTTTATCATACTTAAATGTCTTTTACAAAAACAAACTCAAGTATTATCAATCTAAATTTTGACAGGAGTTCTGGTGTGGCAATGTAGGATAAGCACTGGACTAAAAGGTTGGTTTAAACTGCAAAGTCAGCAGTTTGAACTCACCAGTCACTCCTTGGAAACCCTGTACAGGATCGCTCAGTGATGCTTAACAACAGCAACACATTTTGTCAAAAGTTTGCTTTTCAATTTTCAGCTAAAAATAAAATTTGTAATATTTTATTTTCAGCGGCTGTCAATTTTATTTTCTGTTGATAATGATAACCAGTGATAATTACTATGAACTAGAAAAAGGCAAGATGTTTGTACTTCTTTCTTGGCTAACATACAAGGATACAGCTAGCAATAAGTCAGAAAGGAGAAGAGAGAGAGAGAGGTTGCTGCAGGAATAATATAAGAACCTAAATGCATGAAGAGAGGTGGGCTTGGGGAAGCACAAAGAGCCATGCTCTCTTCAAAGGGATTTATTTGAACATGATATTTGAAATGCATGGGGGCATTGGTGGTCAGTGATAACATTTTCAAGATCTATGTGAGAGACCCCACCACTCATCTGTCAGTTTGTCATACTGTGGTGGCTTGTAAGTGGCTGTCATTCTGGAAGCTCTACCACAGGTATTTTAAATACCAGCAGGGTTACCCATGGCGGACAGGTTTCAGATGAGCTTCCAGACGAAGACAGACTAGGAAGAAGGAGTGACGAACTACTTCTGAATATTGAGTCACTGAAAACCTTATGAATAGCAGAGAAACACTGTCAGTTATAGTGCCAGAAAATGAGCCCCTCAGGTTGGAAGGCACTCAAAATGTGACTGGGGAAGAGTTGCCTCCTCAAAGTAGAGTTGACCGTGATGACATGAATGGAATAAACCCTGTGGGAGAAAAGCCTTTGGAAACTTCATTTGCTGATGGGGCACAACTCAAAATTAAGAGAAACAGCTGTAAAAATCCATGAATAATCACAGCATGGAATATAAGAAGTATGAATCTAGGAAAATTAGAAACTGTCAAAAATGAAATGGAATACATAAACATCAATATCTTAGGCATTAGTGAACTGAAATGAACTGGTATTGGCCATTTTGAGTCTGACAGCCATGTGGTTTACCATGCTGGGAATGAAAAATTGAAGAGGAATTGTGTCGCATTCATTGTCAAAAAAGAACATATCCAGATCAGTCATGAGGTACAACACTGTCTGTGATAGGATAATATCCATGCACCTACAAGGAAGCCCAGTTAATACCACTATTATTCAAATTTACACACCAATCACTAAAGCCAGTGAGGATGAAATAGAAGAATTCTACCAACATCTTCAATCTGAAATTGATAAAACATGCAATCAAGATGTATTGATCATTACTGGTGATTGGAATGCACAGGTTGGAAACCAAGAAGAAGGATCAGTATGTGGAAATATGGACTTTGTGATAGAAATGATGCTGGAGATTGCATGATAGAATTCTGCAAAACCAGTGATTTGTTTATTTCAAATATCTCCTTTAGACAGCATAAGAGGTGATTTACACACATGGACCTCACCACACAGAATACGCAGAAATCAAATTGACTACATCTGTGCAAAGAGACAGTAGAAAAGCTCTATATCATCAGTCAAAACAAGGTCAGTGGCAGATTGTGGAACAGACCATCAATTGATCATATGCAAATTCAAATTGAAGCTGACGAAAATGAAAATAAGTCCACAAGAACTGTTGCAGACCGTGAAGGGCCTGGTCAGAGGTTCGAGGCCCTATAGGCCCGAGTGTAACAGATCTAGCCACCTGGCAGTTAATAACAAATTATTTTTATTAATTGCAGACATGAAGCCCTTGATATACACAGATAAATGTAATATTTTCCTAAAAGTCAAGACCGTAAAATTCTAAAC
>NW_006408648.1:7909242-7910510 GCF_000296735.1 Chrysochloris asiatica | reverse complement strand
GTTAATTAAGCTTGAGAAACCAAGTTGCAGTCATGAGATTCGAACCTGCAAAGTATGATGTAAAGTTGCCTGAATGTCTGGAAAAGTAAGATTGACAGCTGTATCTTGTCTTAGTCCCCTCCTAGCTTTGTGTAAAGTACCTCCCCTAAATAAAAGGAAGGCACAGAACGAATCCAGGTGCATTACAACTGGCAAGGGGTGTGTTACAGCATGCAGGGGGCACAATCCAGCCTTGCAACTATACTGCCTGTTTAGCTAAGATGTTTACTATGCAGGATATTACGGCCTTCCTGGCTGAGATGTTTGCAATGCAGGATCTGCCTGATGCCAGTCCAGCATTCACTCTGGTTTCGGAGTGTCTCTTTGTCTCTCTCTTTGCATCTCTGTGTCTCTTTTGCTATCTCTATCACCGCTGGATCTCCCCTCCTCGTGAACTAAACACTTGTGAACAACACAACTATGTCAAGGCAAGTCCCCGGCAAAGAACCAAAATATGACCTTGAATATATTTCAACTGAATTTAGGGATCATCTGAAGGTTATCATTTAAGGTTTCATACATTAAATACTAAAGACTGAAAACCAGCAGAGTTGTGGGATAACATCAAGAACTTCATATAGGAAGAAAGTAAAAAGTCATTAAGAAGACAAGAAAGAAGGAAAAGATCAAAATGAATGTCAGAAGAGACACTGAAACTTGCTCTCCAGTGTAGAGATGTTAAGCAAATGGAAGAAATGAGGAGGTACAAGAGCTAAATAGAAAATTTCAAAGATCAGCTCGAGAAGACAAGGTCAAATATTACAACAAAATATGCAAAGATCTGGAGTCAGAAAACCAAAGGGAAGAACACACTCAGCATTTCTCAAACTGGGAGAATGGAAGAAAAAATTCAATCCTCAACTTTCGTTATTGATGGATTCTCTGAGCAAATTATTGAATGATGCAGAAAGCATCAAAAGAAGATGGAAGGAATACACAGAGTCACTGTACCAAAAGGAAATAGTTGATGTTCAACCGTTTCAAGAGGTAGCATATGATCAAGAGCCAATAATACTGAAGAAAGAAGTCCAAGGTTCATTGAAGGAATTTGCAAAGCACAAGGCACCAGGAATTGATGGAATTAAAATTGAAATCTTTCAAGAGAAGAGGCACTAACTCATCTATGCCAAGAAATTTGGAAGACAACTATCTGGTTAACTGATTGTAAGAGATCCATATCTGTGCCCATTCCAAAGAGAGGTGACCCAATGGAATGCAGAAATCATTGG
>NW_006408648.1:7903568-7907937 GCF_000296735.1 Chrysochloris asiatica | reverse complement strand
AGTGTTTTGCTCTGTTGTACATAGGGTCGCTGTGAGTTGGTGCTGACTCTATGGCACCTAACAACAACAACAAATGTGGGAGATCTGGAGTCTTGGTGTGGCACTGTAGGACAAGCACTAGACCAAAAGATCGGTTTGAACCGTAAGATCAGGGGTTCAAACTCACCAGCCGCTCCTTGGAAACCCTATGCTGAGTCACTATGTGTCGGGACTGAGTCAACAGCACTTATCAGCATGTGGAAGACCTGGGTTTGATTTTTAGCCACTATGTGTCAGTGGATGCTGGCAATTGCCATGATGCTGAAAGATTTCAGCAGCACTTCCAGACGATCATCTAGAAACAAAAAGCCCTGTTGATCTACTTCTGAAAATCAGCCAATGAAAATCTTATGGATCACAACAGAACATTGCCTGGCTCACTAGTTTTGGATATGTCATTTGGTGGCATCAAATGTTAAGTAGAGGACCAGCACTAGTAAGGGAGACTGACCATGAGATGAATTAACACAATAGCTGTAACTGTTGACTCATCCATGAGTGCGCTGCAGAACCAGGCCAGGTTTTATTCTGCTGCACGCCAGGTCACTATAAGTCCCAGTCGCTTTGACAGCATTTATCGATCTATCTGTCTATCAACAATTTCTGTTATCCTTGGGTGGTGCAGACATTTTGGAAATTTGAATCCACCTAGAGGTGCCTTGTTAGAAAGGCCAGAGGATATACTTCTGCAGAATCAGCTAATGAATGCCTGTGGAGCACAGTACTTCTCTGACACACATGGGGTCGGCTATGCATCAGATTTGACTTTGATGGAAAACTAATGGTACCAGTTTTTACCCAGTTCTTTCCTCTGTGCCCTCTGCATTCGACCAAAGTGGAAGGGTCCCTGCCTCTGCAAGGGCTGGGGAGTACCCTGGTTACCAGGAATCTTGCAAGAGTTTTAAGCAAGGGAAATGTTCTCTATCTGTTATACCTTAGGAAAATCCCCGTGGCTGGTGGTTTAGTCTGCAAGGGAATCATAATCATCCTTGTGTCGCACACTCCTCTATCACAATGGATTCCTATGGACTCCTCACAATTGTGTTGTTAAATGTATAAAGCAAAGTATATATGGATGATAAGGGAATTTGTTGTTGTTAGGTGCCATCAAGTCGGCACTGGCTCATAGGGACCCTATGCACAGCAGAACGAAACACTGCCTGATCCTGGGTCAACTTCACTACTGTTGTCACGCTTAAGTCCATCGATGCTGCCATTTTGCCAATCCATCTCTCTGGGGTCTTCCTCTCTTTCTCTGTCCCTACACCTTACCAAGCATGATATTCTTCTCCAGTGACTGGTCCCTCTTGACAATATGTCCAATGTATGAGAGACGAAGTTTGGCCATTCTGGCCTCCAAGGAGCACTCTGGCTGCATTTCTTCCAACACAGATCTGTTGGTTCTTTTGGCAGCCCATGGCACTTTCAATATTCTCCTGCAATACCACAACTCAAAAGCATCAATTCTTCTACGGTCTTCCTTATTCACTGTCCAGCTTTCACATGCATATGAGGTTATTGAAAATAACATGGCTTGGGTCAGGCGCACCTTAATCCTCAAGCTGACATCCTTGCTCTTCAACACTTTAAAAAAGTCTTGTGCAGTAGATTTGCCTAATGCAATACGTCATTTGATTTCTTGACTGCTGCTTCCATAAGTGTTGATAGTTGATCCAAGAAGAATGAAGTCTTGACAAATTCAATCTTTTCTCTGTTGATAAGAATGTTGTTTGGTAAGGTGGAGGGACAGAGAAAAAGAGGAAGACCCCCAACGAGATGGGTTGGCAAAGTGGCAGCATCAATGGGCTCAAGTGTGGCAACAATTGTGAGGCTAGCCCAGAACTGAGCAGTGTTTCATTTTGTTGTGCATAGGGTCACTATGAGTCAGTACTGACTTGATGGCAACTAACAACAACAACAACATCCTCATGTCCATAATTCCTTCCCTTGTATGCCTCCTCCCTGTAACCATCATAGAAGGTTTCATTTAGCAAGAAAATATTTTCTTAACTTTTTACAACAGTGGTCTCATGCAGTATTTGTCCTTTGTGACTGACTGATTTCACTCAGCATAATGTCCACCAGGTTCATCCATGCTACGAGATGTTTTGAAGATTTGTCATTACTTTTCAATATTGCATAATATTCTATTGTGTGTAGTGTACGTATCAATGTTTGTTTATCTGTTGATGGGCATTTAGACTGTCTCTATCTCCTTGCTATTGTGAATAGTACTGCAGTGAACAACGGTGTTCATATATCTAGTTTTGTCATGTCTCTTATTTCTTGAGGATATATACCAAGTAGAGGGATTACTGGGTCATATGGTATTTCTATTTCCAACTTTTTGAGAAAGTGCCTTACTGTTTTCTACAATAATTGCACCATTTCACAGTTCACCAGCAGTGTAGTCTCAGTCTCTCCACACCCTCAATAGAATTTGTTGTTTTCTGCTTTTTGGAACTAAGAAATTAATGCTGGAGTAAGAGGATACCTTACATCTCTCTAATGACTAATGGTTCAAGTTCACCAGCTGCTTCTTGGAAACTCTATAAGGGTCACTATGAGTCAGAACCAACTCGACAGCACTTAACAACAACAATGGCTAATGATCATGAACATGTCTGCATATGTTTGTTGGCCACCTGACTGTCTTCTTTGGTGAAATATCTGTTCATGTCCTCTGCCCATTTTTAAATTGGATTATTTGTCTTCTCCTGGATATGTTGAAGTGTTCTATAAATTTTGGAGAGTCGTCCTTTGCCTGATATGTTATTACCAAACATTTTTTCCCAGTCCATGGGTTCGCTTTTCACACTTTTGGTGGAATCTTTTGAGGCACATAACTGTCTAATTTTTAGGAGGTCACAGTCATCTATCTTGTCTCTGTTTGTTTTCAGTTATGTTTGATAGCATATTTATGCCATGCATCAGTTCCTCTAAGTTTGTTCCTAGTTTTTCATTGATGATCTTCATAGCTCTAGGTTTTACATTTAGTTCTTTAATCCACATTGAGTTCATTTTTGTATATGGTGTGAGATATGGGTCTTGTTTCAGTTTTCTGCAAATGGATTTCTAATTTTTGCCAGCATTTTCCTGTTTTGGCCCTTTGTCGAAGTTCAACTGACCATAGGTGAATGGATGTTTCTCATTTCTCTTCCATTGACCTACGGAACATTTTGGTTGAACTTCTTCCAACACAGATTTGTTTGTTCTTCTGACAGTCCATGGTATTTTAAATATTCTCCTCCAATATCATAATTCAAATACATCAATTCTTCTACAGTCTTCTTTATTCAGTGTCCAACTTTCACATACATATGCGACTACTGAAAATACCATGACTTTGGTCAGGCATACCTTAATCCTCAAACTGACATCTTTGTTCTTGAACACTTTAAAAAGGTTTTATGCAGCAGATTTGCCTAATGAAATATGTACATCATTTTAATTCTTGAATGCTATTTTCTTAAGTATTGATACTGGATCTCAGCAAAATGAGTATGTTGTTGTTGCTGTTATGTGCCGTGGAGTCTCATGCCGACTCATGGTGACCCTTACAGGGTTTCCGAGGCTGTAAATCTTTACGGGAGCAGAACGCCTCATCTTTCTCCCGCAGAACAGCTGGTACTTTCGAACTGCTGACCCTGAAGTTCGCAGCCCGATTCGTAACCACTATGCTACTAGAGCTCCTTAATCATGAGTATATATGCCCTTAATCATGTTGAGGAATTTCCCTTCTATTTCTATTTTGTTGAGTGTTTTTATTAGAATAAGTGGTGGATTTTTTTTCAAATGCCTTTTCTCCACCAATTGATATGATCATGTGATTTTTTTTCCTTTATGTTATTTATGTGGTGGATTAAATTGATTGTTTTTCTAATATTGAACCATCTTGCATACCTGGTATGAGTCCCACTTGGTTATGATGTTATATATATATATATTATTCTATTGGCTAAGGTTTTTTTGTTGTTGTTGTTTTATTGTGTATTGTGTGATAGTCTACATGGGGGAACATTAGTTTTACATTCATTCCATCATACATCATCTCATTGCCATAGTTACCATCCCGCCCATGCATCATCGCCCAACCAAAGGGTATACCCTGCAGTCCCGGCCCCCCTCCCCTCACGGTCCTCAGCACACAGCCTCTCTCCCTCTCTGGATCCCTAGTCCCCAGCCACTCCATCTCTTTGCGTCATCCTCTCTCTTCACGTCATCCTCTCTGTCTCAGTCTCTGTCCTCACTGCTCCTCTGGGTGGGTCCCACTCTCCGCTCTTCTCCATTGATGGTCCCAGGGCCCTGTGATCCTAGACTGAAAGGTTAA
>NW_006408648.1:7899550-7903468 GCF_000296735.1 Chrysochloris asiatica | reverse complement strand
CGCATTTCTTTTCATCTGCCCCTCCCAGACAGGTCAGACACTACTCACTGGAGACTCCACCATCCTCCCCGCCCTGTGGATCTAGGTTCCCTCTTGAAAGCTTGTAAGCCAGTCACTTCTTACCTTTGCATCCCTTCTCCCATTTTTGGTTAGTCAATGTTCAAGTTGTCCATCCTTATCTACTCTTTGTGTGGAGGGGGTGGGAATAATTCTTGGAGCAGGGATTTGTTTGCTCTTTTGAGCTACTGCATTTATAGATGGATGTCCAGTTTATCAGACTGTATCAGATGATGCTTTTTTTTCCCCTCTTCTTTCTTCTTCGGGTTGAGCTTTGTTCGTCCCATCATTGGAGCCATGGCAAGTGGGTATCATCTGCAGGTATGGGTGTTCCTGCGTTTGTCTGCCCTCTTCTTATCAGTTGGTCGCTTCGGTCTCCACTCTAGTCCTCTGTGGATGTGTCACTGACTCTGAACCCATGAGTCCCACTTGGTTATGATGTTTTATATATATATATATTATTCTATTGGCCTCACTGCTGGCCGACCAGGTCTCTACCTGGGCTCACCATAGTCTGCTGAATGATGCAGGGCTTAGCTCACTGTTTCTTCGATGTTCTTCTGTCACTTCTCTTTATGAGTGACGTGTGTGGTCGCTAATCAGAATGCATTTTCCCATTGCGTCTTAGTCTTGGAGGAGGATTTGCACTGAGAGGACCCGATCGCTTGCCTTGATATCTCCTGGGCCGACAGCTTGCTTGTTCTTGTGGTAACAGTCGGACTACCCTTGTTGTTTTGTATTTTTCCTGTAGGTCCTTCTTTCAAGAAGTGTCTTCTGGTTTTCTGGCTGCTCCAGACTGGTCTGCTTGTCCTTTCAAGAGGAGTTTCCCTTCTCTGATGGTCTGGATGTGGTTCAGGCTTCCTTCTATAGTTTTATGTAATGCAGAGCCTCCTCATGAGACCTCCTTCACTAGATACATTGTAGCCCCATTTTAGGTATTCCAATTAGTTATAGGCAGAAGACAGACTTACAAGCTTTCTATGGTGATATTTCTGGCTATTCCTTTCAGTCTCCCTCCAATGACTGTTTTATATTATAATGCATGGAAAACCAAGGTTCAAAAGTCATTGGCTAAGGTTTTTGTTTGTTTGTTTTTCCCCTCATTCTTTTTTTTTATTATTATTGTGAATTGAGTGATCGTTTACCTGGGAGTACATCGGCTTTACTCCATCATTTCATTGTAATTATTACAATCTCCTCTATGCATCATCATTAACAGTATCTGCTTCCATTCGCTCTGTTATTTTTTTCTTTTTTTTGTAGGAGTGAGGGGAGAGTGGGGAGATGTACACAAAAACCCTTAGGTATATATAATAATTTAAACAACCAAAGAGCACATGCTGCAAGCCTGCCTTCTGACTGCCAGCACACAGTCCCTGTCTTTCCATAGTCTTGTGTCCTCAGCTGCTCCCTCTCTCCATGTCCTCATCTCTGCCCCCATCTCCGATGTCGCTGCTTTTCTGGATAGGGCCCCACATTTTGCTTGTGCTTTTCTCCTTTGATGGTCCTAAGGTCCTCTGTTTCTGGACTGGAAGGTTAATTACTCCCTCATTTTTGTTACAAAACATCTACCTTCACAGTTGTGACTGTCACAATTAGTCATAATAACAATTACTCATTATTGAATCATAAGAATCTTATTCCCATCTCTTTTCACCAGACACATCTAGACAAGATTAAAACTATTCAGTATGGACTCTATCATTCCCCACACACTCTTAAACTAAACTCCCTCTTGAAAACTTGTAAGCCAGTCACTTTGTGCCTTTATTGCCCTTTCATTTTAGGCAGCCAATGTCTAAGTTACCCATTCCTGTCTACTCTGGATACAGAGGGGATAAGATTGATACATGATATGAAGACTCCTTCCCTCTCTGTTGGTATTTTGAGCTACTACATCCATGAGTATATGCCAAGTTCATCAAATTGTAACAATTTACCCTTGTTTCCTTTATTAAAAATTATTTTTTTGTGTTTTGTTTTATCTTCCTCTAGTCAAGTTCTGATGATCAAGCCATTGAGGATAGCTCAAATGGGTACTATCTGCAAGTTTCGGTGTTCTTATATATCTCTCCTCACTTCATATCAGTTGGATGCTTCACTCTCAGCTCTAGCCCTCTATGGCTATGTCCTTGTCCTTGGGCTCAGGAGTCCCCAGGTCTCACCACACTTTGGACCAATCAGCCCTTCCTCTTCTCTCTTTCATCTCCAGGTCAACCAGAGTCTATGAATGTGGTTGAACTCAGCCCATTTCTTCATTACTGCATTTCCCCCTCTTACACTCACCAGTAGACCAGTCTAGTCACCAGCAAGTTTACATGCCTGCTCATATGTTCCCTTTGAGTTTCAGTCTTGGAGGGGGATTTGTCCTGAAGGACTTGGTTGCTTGCCTTGATGGCTTCCTGGGGAATAACTTGCTTATTCTTATAGTATATTGGCTAGGTTGTTGTTGAGAATTTTTGCATCAATATTCAGCAGGAGAAAGAGTGAAAAGCAGCTGGTGCCATCAAGTCAGTTTCGATTCATAGTGACCCTGTATAGGGTTTCCCAGGAGCAACTGGTAGATTTGGACCTCAGATGTTAAGACCCAGGTAAAGGGTAAATGGACTGCAAATGGTATGGACAAGACAGACCTGCAGGAAAGGGGCCAGGGCCAGCTGTAGGAAAGATGGACTGACTGAGCTGCGCCTTGAGTTAATAATTCTCTCATCTCTGGTTTCCCTCCCCCAACCTTGTTTCCTGTCTCTTACAATCAGGAGAAGCCAATTTCCTTCAGCAGCTGATTTCATTTGATAACAAAAGGAAGAAGAGTCCACGCCAAGCAGTCACGGGGCCTGTCTTGGGCAGGAGCGAGGAGCTCAGTCTTGACCCCCTTCCCCATTCAGATTCTGCCCCCAAAGTAGGGAGGGCTAGGAGTGATGCTGAAAGACACATTTTTGTAAGGCTTGTTTTGAACTTTGCAAATGCTGTGTTTAAAGCCAACAAAGAATAGTGAGCAGCATATTTCCTAGCTCTAGGGAGAACAGAACAATGCAGTTCAGGTCAACAAACTGGACCCCAGGGCCACTTTGTACAGGGTTTGGACGGGATATAAAGATAAAGAGATGCTTTCCCTGCCTGCAAAGCATTTGCAACCTTCAACTTCAGCCAAAAGGCTGAAAATTAAATATCAAGAACTCACTGCAAAACATCCTTACCAGGAGAAAATATGAAATCTCCTTGGAAATATTTAGCGACTGGGTCATAGTGTTTCTTAGTCACCTGGTAAGGTTGAGGTGCAGCCTTAGGTGAAGGGCAGGCAAATGACTCAAGACCAATGATTCCTTGATGGGCTCGTCCAGACTCAGGATTCTCAAAGTAGATCTCCTTATTAGTCATTCTTGGCACAAGGAAAAGAAAGGAAACCCTCTCCCCGCACAGAGGGCTAGGAGCAAAGCTTCTAGAAAGAGCCTCACCCAGTTCTGTCCTGCTAGGATGTACTAGGTCTTTACCCTCAATAGTCCCAGAACCCTCACAGATCCAATTTACCCCAACACCTAATTCCATGGCCTAAACAAAGTCAATGAACTCAGGAAATAGGAGTCAGGGTGCTCTTCAAAAGGAAATCATAAAGACAACTGATGTTTTAGAACTGATCTATCATTTATAAAGCCTGTTCATATAATTACCTTACATGGGTCTCTCAATTCTGTGAGTAGTAAAAATAGGCATCACTAATCCCCATTTACAAGTAAGAAAACTGAGGCTCAGAGAAGGTAAGTGACCTGCCCCAAATCACACAGCGGTAAAAGCTAGTTTGCCACCTGTCGTCTAGTTCCAGTAGGCCCAAGATGATAAAGTGTCATATGTTTTCTATTTGTG
>NW_006408648.1:7896746-7899048 GCF_000296735.1 Chrysochloris asiatica | reverse complement strand
CAAATGACTGGGTGTTGTTAAGTACTGTCAAGTTGGTTCCGACTCATAGCAACCTATATAGGGTTTCCAAGGAGTCGCTGGTGAGTTTGAATCACTGACTTTGTGTTTCAAACTGACCTTGTGATCCAGTGCTTTATCCCACAGCTCCACGCAAGGATTGGGTGGGACCAATGCAAATAGGGTATACGGGATTTTAATGCTGGAATTGGATAGTTTTGCCATTCCACTAAGTTTTAAAGGAGCCATCTCAGAAGCAGGAACAGACAATTTCAGAACCATCATGAAAAAAGAGCTGAGTGGAGTGTCAGATCCGTACCTGAAAAACATCTACAGCAGAGACAGTGGCATGAAGAGATGGAGTAGCTTTGGGCTTTCTGACCCATGGACCAAGTAAAGTTGAGTGCCTGTAGGCAGGAGGCTGACTTGCAGAATGTGCCTTTTGGGCAAATACAAACTGGTTAAAGGAACTTTGTAATACTTGTTGGAGCAGGGCAGAGGCTGAGGGGATGTATAGCTGAGAAGCTGAAGACAAGAGTGCAGTATATTTACAATATGACTGAGAAGAGGTGTGCCTGACTGAAGAACTGCTGCAGCATGAGTTAGTTCTGATCCTGAATTGTGCTCTGCTCGGTCACATACTGGTCAGCAGTTTGAATCCACCCATAAAGATTTACAGCCTTGGAAACCCTACACAGAACGAACTTGAAGGCCCACCACCACCACCACCACTTCCTTAATAAACCCTATAGTTGTGAGTATTGTCTATGAGTTCTGTGTGGATATTACAACAGATTATTGAACCCAGATGTGAAGCAGAGTGCTATGGAAAGGGTACCTGGTGTTAGAAGAGGGCAAGGAAGGTTGTAGGGTAGAGGCATGTCTGACCTTCACTTCCAAGAATTGGCCTTGGGCTGCTTTTGAGTTTGATTCTCCTTCTCACTTGTGACATCAGAGGAAGTCAGATATGGCTCTCATACCACTTTTACACTATTACACCACACTGTCTTTTGTCTGAGATCCCACAAGAATGTGAACCTAGTACCTTGCTCTCTGTTTCTCCTAAAAGGCGTTGTAAAAGTGATTTGGGGGAGAAGCAGTGAGGAGGGTACTAGTATCATGTACTTTGATTCCCAACCACACGTTCTGCTTGTAGGGCTTCCTTCTCCAAACAGTATGTAAGTGTAGACAAAGCTACAAGCCAAACAGCAGGTGGGGGCCCATGCTCTTATCTCAAGAGGCAGAGGATCCAGCAGGTGAGTGGGGAATGCAAATAGAAGGGGCTTCCAAAAGTTCAGGGGAAAATTCCATTATCTTTTCATTCTATTTTTCCATGAACTTTTGGAAGCCCCCCTCACATATGTAACTGAACTGTGAACCAGAGGTTGATGGTTCAAGCCCACCAGCTGCTCTGTGGGAGAAATGACGCTTTCTGCTCCTAGAAAGATTTACAACTTTGGAAATCCTCTACAGGTTGCTATGAGTCAGAACCTACTTGACAGCACTTACCAACAACAACACAGATGTAAGAGACTGTGAGAGGTCATTGCCTTCCAGGTGATTATAGTCTTAGAAATGTGGTGCCTCGGGATAGCGGGCTATACTACTAGTCCATTTTCATTGTGTCTTATTTCTATAGTGTCTGGGTGTTGGAGACAATGATGCAGAATGATCCAAAATCTTGTTGTTGTAAAGTGCCGTTGAGTCAGTTCTGACTCACAGTGACCCTGGATAGGGTTTCCAAGGAGCAGCTGGTGGGTTTGAGCTGCCAGCCTTGTGGTTTGAAGAGCAGTGTTATCCTACAGAGCCACACCAGGAGTCCAAATGATCCAAAATCTTGGCAGTCAGAAAATGGCGGAAATGAATAAAGAGAATAGGAGAAGGACTAGAACTCTCATGGCCAAAGATGTGGGGAAAAACAAAGACCAGAAAGTTAAGTCCTTAAAGTCTGTTGGCTAGGTACATTGTTTTCCCTCCAGCTAACTCCATCAGCTTCACAGAAAACATGATATATGTGGCTCAGCCCACAATAGGGTGTGGGTTTGGCACTGAAGAGCAATTGAGGAACTGGTCAACTTTTTCCACTCCTTGAGTTTCCTCCTACAAAGCTCCTCCTCACACAGCAGCTCATAGAACTCTATCCTACCCTGCATATCTGAGGTGTGCTGCTGCTGCCCCCTGCTGGGAAAACACTGCTGAGCCCAGGGAGAGGGATAACCTCATATGGATGCGAAAGCTGGACAATGAATAATGAAGATTGTAGAAGAATTGATGCTTTTGAGTTGTGGTGTTGGAGGAGAATACT
>NW_006408648.1:7895298-7896300 GCF_000296735.1 Chrysochloris asiatica | reverse complement strand
AAAACCGCGTTTAAAATATAAGCAGACATTCAAATAAATTCTTGCAAGAAACGCCTGAAATATCTGGCTCTTAGTCAATATACTGTTAAAGGGGTCAAGGCAGAGTAAGAGGGACTTGTTGAATGGCATGGAGTTGGTTCCAACTCAGCAACCCTATATAGGGTTTCTGAGGGGTGGCTAGTGGGTTTGAACTGCTGACCTTGCAATTTAAACCAACCTCACGGTCCAGTTCTTACACTATAGCATCATACAAGTACTCCTAGGAAGGCTTTTAGTGAGGCCTAGGCTGCCCATCCCTTTCCATTGGTCCATATAAAACATAGTAAACTCCCAAAAGCACAGTGCTTATTATGTGGAAGAAAAATCGTCAAGACTGCATGACCAAAAGAATAATGTTTAAACATTTCCATAATCCTTTTATCACCTCTTATTCCAAAGTCTAGAGACCGGATTCAGTCTACCTTTTTAGCGTTTCCTCCCTATTCTTCATTGCACATGTTGCACTTCTATCAAAACTGAACTTTTCACTATTCCCCCAAACCCCTTTTCTTCTCACTGTCTTTTCACTGCCATTGTTTCTCTTTTGTCTCCCACCACCACCATCACCACCACCACCAATCTTATAGTTCTATGAATAAAATACATTACATAGGTACAAAAGTATACAACAAAAACTGACAAAATTAACACAAGAACAGGCAATGTATTTATTTCCTAGGGGCATCATAACAAATTACTACAAACTGAGTGGATTAAAATAGCAGCAATTTATAATCTCACAGTTATAGATGCAAGGTGTCAGCAAGGTCATACTCTCTATGAAAGAAATCTTCCTTGCCTCTTTTCATGGTTTCCTGCAATCCCTAGTTTTCTGTGTCTTGTAGCAGCATAACTCCAATTTCTTCCTCTGTCTTCACATGCATTCTTCCCTGATTCTCCTATATCTGTGTGTGCCCTCTATTCTTATAAGTACTCTACCAGTTGATTACTTAGTCACTGAAA
>NW_006408648.1:7893195-7894968 GCF_000296735.1 Chrysochloris asiatica | reverse complement strand
AACTCAAAATGAAGAGAAACAGCTGTAGACATCCACTAATAATCAGAACATGGAATATATGCAGTATGAATCTAAGAAATTTGGAAATTATCAAAAATGAAATGGAATGCATAAACATTGATATCCTAGACATTACTAAGATGAAATGGATTGGTATTGGTCATTTTGAATCTGACAATCATGGTTTACTATTCTGGGAATGAAAATTAAGAAGAATGGAGTCATATTCATCATTAAAAAGAAGATTTCAAGATGTTTTGAAATACAAAGCTGTCTGTGATAGGATAACATCATATGCCTACAAGGAAGACCAGTTAATACCATTAATATTCAAATTTAAATACCAACTGCTACACTTAGTGATGATATAATTGAAGAATTCTACCAACTTCTTCAGTCTGAAATTGATCAAATATGCAATTAAGATGCATTGATAATTACTGGTGGTTGGAATGCAAAGATTGGAAACAAAGAGGAAAGATCAGTATCTGGAAAATACGGCCTTTGTGATAGACATGATGCTGGAGATTGCATGATAGAATTTCACAAGACCAATGACTTCTTCATTGAAAATACATGTTTTAAACAACATAAAAAGCAGCTATACACATGGACCTCATCAGATGGCATACACAGAAATCAAATTGACTACATATGAGGAAAGAGACAGTGGAAAAGCTCCATATTATCAGGCAAAACAAGACCAGGGACAGCCTGTGGAACAGACCATAAGTTGTTCACATGCAAGTTCAGGCTGAAGTTGAATTTAGAGATCAATTCAAGAACAGATTTGATGCATTAGACACTAAAGACTGAAGACCAGAAGAGTTATGGGAGGACATCAAGAACCTCATACAGAAAGAAAGCAAAAGGTCATTAAGAAGACAAGAAAGAAGGAAAAGACCAAAATGGATGGCAAATGAGACTCTTAAACTTGCTCTCCAGCAGAGATATGCTAAAGCAAATGGGAGAAATGAGGAGGTAAAAGAGCTGATTAGAAAGTTTCAAAGGTCAGCTCAGGAAGTCAAAGTCAAATATTATAATGAAATGTGCTAAGACCTAGTGTTAGAAAACCAAAAGGAAAGAATATGCTCAGCATTTCTTAGCTGAAAGAACCAAAGAAAAAAATTTAAGCCTTGACTTGCAATACTGAAGGATTCTATGGGCAAAATATTTAATGATGCAGAAAGTGTCTACTAAGATGATGGAAGAAATATACAGAGTCACTGTACCAAAAAGAAATGGTCAATGTCCAATCATTTCAAGAGGTAGCATATGATCAAGAGCCAATGCTACTGAAGGAAGAAGTCCAAGGTGTATTGAAGGCATTGGCAAATAAGGCAGCTCTGGCAATTGATGGAGCAGCTGGGGACACTGGACTCAGGAAGGGAGAGGGGCTGTGCCCTGACAACCGTGTGGGGGTGGGGGATGGGCCTGTGGGGTGTATCCTTTGGTGAAGCATGGAGGGGATTGTGATCATTGCAATGAAACAAAATACAATAGGATGGATGTAAAACTTATGTTCTCCCATGTAAATCCACATAATTCACAATATAAATTCTTTTATTTTCGTGGGCACAGGACTTGAATAGACATTTCACCAAGGAGGAGATCCGGGCAACTAACAAACATATGAAAAAATGTTCATGATCACAAGCCATTAGAGAGATGCAAATCAAAACAACCATGAGATATCATCTCACACCAGCAATAATAGGAAAGATCAAAAAAGTAGAGAACAATAAGTGTTGGCGAGGTTGTGGAGAGACATGG
>NW_006408648.1:7884167-7885016 GCF_000296735.1 Chrysochloris asiatica | reverse complement strand
GACATCTATGCTCTTGAACACTTTAAATATGTCTGGTGCAGCAGATTTGCCTAATGCAATACGTTGTTTGATTTCTTGACTACTGCTTCCATGAGTGTTGATCTGAGCAAAATGAAGTCTTTGACAAATTCAATCTTTTCTCCATTTTATATGGATGTTATTTATAGGTCCAGTGGTGAGGTTTTTGTTTTCTTTACATTGAGGTGCAACCCCTACTGAAGGCTGTGGTCTTTCGTCAATAAGTATTTTAAGTGGTCTTCATCAATAAGTATTTTAAGTCCCCTTAACTTTCAGCAAGCAAGTTTGTATCATCTGCATATTGAGTCTTCTTTTAATCCTTAATGCCATATTTTTCTTCATATAGTCCAGCTTCTTAGATTATTTGTTCAGCATACAGACTGAATAAGTACGGTGAAAGAATACAACCCTGGCACACACTTTTCCTAATTTTAAACCATTTGGTGTTCCCTTGTTCTGCTCAAACTACTGCCTCTTGGTCATGCACAGGTTCCGCCTGAGCATAATTAAGTGTTGTCCATAGCTTGTCATGATCCACATGATCGAAAGCCTTTGCATAGCTAATCACACACAAGTAAACATCTTTCTGGTAGTCTCTGCTTTTAGCCAAGATCCATCTGATGTTAGCAGTGATATTCTTCATTCCACATCCTTTTCTGAATCCAGCTTGAACCTCCAGAAGTTCTCTGTCAATGTATGGTTGCAGCCATTTTTTTAAATTGTATTTAGCAAGATTTTACTTGCATGTGATATGAATGATATTGTCCAGTGATTTCCATATTCCGTTAAGTAACCTCTCTTTGGAATGGGCATGAATATGTATCTCTTCAA
>NW_006408648.1:7879391-7883506 GCF_000296735.1 Chrysochloris asiatica | reverse complement strand
ATTCTTCTATGGTCTTCCTTATTCACTGTCCAGCTTTCACATGCATATGAGGTTATTGAAAATACCATGGCTTGGGTCAGGCGCACCTTAGTCTTCAAGCTGACATATTTGCTCTTCAATGCTTTAAAAAGGTCTTCTGCAGCAGATATGCCTAATGCAATACATCATTTGATTTCTTGCCTTCTGCTTCCATGAGTGTTGATAGTTGATCTGAGAAGAATGAAGTCCTTGACAATTTCAATCTTTTCTCTATTGATAAGAATGTTGTTTGTTGGTCCAGTGATGAGGATTTTTGTTTTCTTGACATTGAGATACAATGTCCTTGTCCATGGGCTCAGACGTCCCCAGGTCTCACCGTACTTCAGGCCAACCAGCTCTCACCATACTCCAGGTTGATGGAGGTCTATGTAACTTGGTCAGACTCATCCTACCTCTTCATTGCTGCTTTTCCCCCACTTCTTCTCATGAGTAGATCAATGTGGTTGCCAGCAAGCTTCTCATGTATTCCCTTTGAGTTTCAGTCTTGGGAAGGGGTTTGTCCTGAAGGGACTTGATTGCTTGCCTTGATGGCTCCCCATGAACAACTTGCTTGTTCTTTTAGTGCTGGCTTACAAGTTTTCAAGAGAGAGTTTAGTTTCAGAGTGTGCAGGGGAAAGTAGAATCCCCACTGAATAGTTTTCATCTTGTCTGGATGGGACTGGTGAAAGGAAATAGGGATAGGATTCTTTTGATTAAATAGTGAGTAATTCTTATCATGACTAATTGTGATTGTCACAAGTGTAAAGGTAGCAGTTGCATGACAAAAAGTGGGGAGTAATTAATCTTACATTCCAGGAACAGAGACCCTAGGACCATCAAGAGAGAAGAGCATGAGCCAAAAATGGTACCCTAACCAGAGAAGCAGGGACACCAGAGTTGGAGGCAGAGGTGATGGCATAGAGAGATACAGCAGCCTAGTACTTTAGACTCACAGAAACAGAAAGGCTGTGTGCTGGCGGTCAGGAGGCTGGCTTGCAGAATATGCAAGCCTTTGGTTGTTTAAATGATTATATATTCCTGAATGTTTTTGTGTACATCAAAACAACAACAACAATAAACACCACACACACACAGAGAATAGAAGCAAATACTGTTTAAATGATGATGCATGGAAGGGATTATAATAATTTCAATGAAACAAAATACAATAGGATGAGGGTAAAATCGATTTTCTCCCAAGTCAACCAGCACTCAATTCACAAAAAAAGCTTAAAAAAAAAAAAGATGGAAAGAATACATAGAGTAGCTGTACCAAAAAGAAAGGTCGAGGTTCAACCATTTCAAGAGGTAGCATGTGATCAAGAGCCATTGATTCTGAAAAAGGAAATCCAAAGTGCACTGAAGGCATTGGCAATGAATAAAGCTTCCAAGGAGCATTCTGGTTGTACTTCTTCCAACACAGATTTGTTTGTTCTTTTGGAAGTCCATGGTGCTTTGAATATTGTTCTTCAGCACCATAACTTCAATACATCAGTTATTCTATGGTCTTCCTTATTCATTGTCCAACTTTCACATGCATATGAGGCTATTGAATGTATATGTAGAAAAGTATAAAAACAAACGTGGGGATAACAGGCATCAAATTCTGGAGAGGAAGGAAAAGGAATCAAATCACAAGTAAGGGTAATGGGTCTATAACTGTATCTGTAATGCTTTATTTCTGGGAGAAAATGATCTCAAACAAATATGGCAAATGTTAAGATGTGTTAGGGCTTAACAATGAGCACATGGGTGTTTGTTGTTATTTTCTGTACTCTTTGGCATAATTCAAAGATATAAAATTAAAAAACAAAACACAGTTACTGATTTACCATGGTAAAGAAAGCTTCAAACATGTCTGCAAAGGGGAATACTTGTGGGAATCACACAAGGGAATCACAGAATTCCAGGGAGGCAGCAAAATGGATTTTAAACTGATGGAAGAGAGAAATCTATTATACAGAGTTTTCAACATTTGGAACATGAACATCCCCCGAAATTAAAAAATAAAATAAATATTTGGAAGTCTTGGTAAAACACAAATTGCTGTAAACTCTATAAGTGAAAAGGAACAAGGTTTTTAAGAGTAATTTGATGAATTGCTGTTGTTGTTAGATGCCATCAAGTCAGTTCCAACTCATAGTACCCTACGTACAACAGATTGAAACACTACCTATGCCATCCTTAAAATCATTGCAATATTTGAGCCCATTGTTGCTGCCATACTGTCAATGCAGGGTCTTTCTGTTTTTCAATGACCCTCCACTTTACCAAGCATGATGTCCTTCTCCAGGAACTGGTCCCTTCTGATGACATGTCTTAAGTACATGAGATGAAGTCTCACCATCCTCACTTCCAAGGAGAGTTTTGGGTATACTTCTTCCAAGACAGATTTTTTTGTTCTTCTGGCCATCCGTGGTACTTTCAATATTTTTCACTAACACCAGAATTCAAATGTATCAATCTTCCAGTCTTCATTGTTCATTGTGAATTGTTAAATTAGAATTAGTAAACTGCTATTAGTGAATTAGTGTTCCACAAATTTGGTGAGTTGATACATGTTTAAATACTACTTACTTTGGATACGTTATCAGGAAAGACCAACACCATGATTGGTAAAGTGAAGGGTTGGCAAAGATCTTCATGAGATGGGTTGACACAGTGGCTGCGAAACAATGGATTCAAAAATAGCAAGGTTTATGAAGATGGTGCAGAATGGGGCCATGTTTCCTTCTGTTGTACATTAAAGTCACCATGAGTGGAAGTTGACTTGACATCAACTAACAACAAAATCAATCCTTTGAAGTTCTTCTCCAAGAACATCCCCTCTATGAAATAGATTGAATTAAGTCCTTCCTTCACTCAAAATGTTATTTTAAAAAGAAGCTCTTTTTTTCTCTGAAGTCCTACAGTCTTCTCTCCTTGACATCACATATTCTACCACAGGTTAAGACTATTTAAACAGGCTTTTGCTTCCTTGCTGAGCTATAAGATCCTGAGGGCAAGGTTTTACTTATATTTGCCTACCTGGTAATTTGGTGTTCATGGTTAAGTCCTTAGTAAGTATTTGAAAATGGGAGAAAAGAAAGAGAGATCTGAAGTCCTAACAGGGGAAAGGATCAAATAACTAAAAATACCTACTTCACTCAGCCTGCAAAGTGCAGGATAACTCTAACAGTCCGTGCTTTGAATTTAGGCCACACACTTTTGCTGTTTCAACATTTCCCCCTCTTAGGCCATTTCCTTTGAGATGAAGTTCTGCCAATTTCTCCGTTCAGGTGCCAGCCTGCCAGTGTGGTGCCAGGAAGGTATTCTCAGAGGAAGCAAAGCAAGAAAATATGATGAAACCTTTTCTCTTCAGCAGCAGCCACAGCAACACACCCAGTTCACACTTGGGCATGTGCAGCAGCAGAAAAGGGATGGTTGGGTGGGTACCAGGAACCCAGAGCTAGGATGATTTATGGAAGAGCCAAAGGTTATGAAGGGTAAAGTTGCTCTTGATGGTAAGGACCAGGCAAGAGGCCTATGGCTGAGCTTTAAGGTCACTGTGTCAACTAATACAGGATGGCCAATGAACGTGGAATGTCAGATAAAAAATGAATAATTCATTAGGATAAATAAGTCCCATAGAATATTTGCCTCACAGCTCGTGAAAGTGAGAAGAGAAGCAGAGCAGTGAGCCCAGGCCCTAACTGTGCTTTGAGAACAAAGAATGTGTATTGTTCCCATGTGACTCTTTAGCCAACTCCCTAGACAAGTTGGTCATTTCCAGTACTCCTTGTGAGCACTTACTTTGTTAAAGGATGGTTATTGGTTGAACTGTTCACCTTTCACTTGAGTGAGAAGTGACCAAACACTTGAGTCAGAGAGATGTGGATTCAAATCCAGATTCTATAAGTTATGTGACTTTGTTGTTGTTGTTAGGTGCCATCGAGTCAGTACTGACTCATAGCAATCCTATGCACAACAGAACAAAACATTGCCCAGTCCTGTGTCAACCTCACAATCATTCCTACATTTGAGCATTTTGCTGCTGCCACTCCATGGTGCCAATTTATTTCATTGGGTGTCTTCCTCTTTTTCTCCGACCCTCCACT
>NW_006408648.1:7876473-7877956 GCF_000296735.1 Chrysochloris asiatica | reverse complement strand
TGACTTCTGCATTCCGTTGGGTCACCTCTCTTTGGAATGGGCACAATTATGGATCTCTTCCAGTCAGTTGACCAGATAACTGTCTTACAATTTCTTGGCATAGATGAGTGAGTGTTTCCAGTGCCGCATCAATTTGTCAAAAGATTTCAATTTGTATTCCATCAGTTACTGGAGCCTTGTTCTTTGCCAATACCTTCAGTACACTTTGGACTTCCTCCTTCAGTAGCATTGGCTCTTGATCATATGCTACCTCTTGAAATGGTTGAACATCGACCATTTCTTTTTGGTATGGTGATTCTGTGTATTATTTCCATCTTTTTTTGATGCTTTCTTCATCGTTCAATATTCTGCCCATAGAATCCTTCAATATTTCAAGTCAAGGCTTGATTTTTTATTTTATTTTTCAGTTCTTTTAGCTTGAGAAATACTGAGTGTTTTCTTCCCTTTTGGATTTCTAACTCCAGGTCTTTGCATATTTTGTTATAATATTTGACTTGTCTTCTTGAGCTGACCTTTGAAATTTTCTGTATAGCTCTTTTACCTCCTCATTTCTTCCATTTGCTTTAGCAGCTCTGTGCTGGACAGCAAGTTTCAGAGTCTTTTCTGACATCCATTTTCATCTTTTCCTAATCTTTTACCATCTTAATGGCCTTTTGCTTTCTTCCTGTATGTTTTTTATGTCATCCCACAACTCTCCTGGTCTTCAGTCATTGTCTTCAGCTTCATTCTGAACTTGAATATGAGCAATTGATAGTTTGTTTCACCTGTCTTGTTTTGGCTGATGATATGGTGCTTTTTCCAGGCTCTCTTTCCACAGGTGTAGTCAATTTGATTTCTGTGTCTTGTGGATTGATTACCAAAGTCACTAATTCTCTTGGATCTCTACATAAAGTGAATACCAGCAAGCTGTGGTAATAAATGGGACACTGTGAGGGGAGCACGCGGTCCCATATATTTATCAGAAACGTAAGGCAGAACCTCTGTGAGGACCTGGAGTGCAGGAATCTTGTCAAGTAGCGTTAGCAGTGTGTGTGCTATACAGGAAGTGTTTAATAAATGTTAGGAAGAGGAATGAACAAAAAAAGACAGGAATGTGAAGTTTATATTGATTACCTGGATAAAAGGCTCTTAGAATTTTATTCTTGCTACTGGTCATGATTCTGAAAGAGAAACAAACAAGGCCTCAGTTATAAAGTTTCAACTGCTTTGATAAGACCCTGGAATAGAGATGCACAGAGGACAGGCTTTTAATAGCCTGGTATTTTATCTGACCATATGTTTCCTCACTGCCACTCATCTGTCAGTTTGTCATACTGTGGTGGCTGTGATGCTGTGATGCTGGAAGCTATGACACAAGTACTTTAAATACCAGCAGGGGACAACCATAGTAAACAGGTTTCAGCTGAGCTTCCAGACTAACCTAGAATAGAAAGAGGCGGACTACTTCTGAATGTTTAGCTACTGAATACCTTATGAATAGCAG
>NW_006408648.1:7848678-7875372 GCF_000296735.1 Chrysochloris asiatica | reverse complement strand
GAGGTAGTGTTTCCTTCTGTTGTGCATAGGGTCGCTATGCAAAGGTATTGACTCAATGGCACCTAACAACAACAAAGGAGTTTTGCAACATTGCCCAAGCCGGCCAGAGGCCAACCTAAGGGGCTAAGGGCCAGAGAGAGTCTTGCCTGTGGGCATGGTGGGGAAGAGGCTTTCTTGACAAAAGAATTGTATCATAATCATTTCTGATCCTGAATTGCAACCTGTTAATGGTACTATCTGAAGCCCTGGTGTGGCGCTGTAGGATCAGTACTGGACTGGGAACCACAAGGTCAGCAGTTCAGACCTACCAGCTGCTCCTCAAAAACCCTATACAGGGTCACTATGAGTCAGAACCGACTAGATGGTACTCAACAACAAAAACAACAATGGTACTGTCTACTTGAAAGGATGTTGTGAAGGTTACATGAAATGTGCATTGAGCTACTACTTATAATAGTGTCAGGAACAGTAAGCACGCAATACATTTCTTATTATTATTACTGAACTGTTTCACAAAGGTAAAAAAAAAAAACAAAAAACATTAGGAGTCAATTATGAGAGAAAAGCAATTTTCACTGTGTATGTGTGTATGTGTGAGAGAGAGGGTGGATGTGAAAGAGATAGCCCTGGTGTGGTGTTATGGGTTAATGTACTGGACTGCAAAGTCGGTTTGAACTGCGAGGTTGGTGGTTAAAGCTCACCGGCGGCTCCTCGGAAACACTATACAATGTCTCTATGAGTCAGAATAGGCTTGATGACACTTAACAACTTTGCTAATAAATTCCATAATCATGAGTATTGTCTGTGAGTTTGACTGGGCATGGCAATGAATTCTCAAACCCAGCTGAGAAGTAGAGAATTCTGTGGGAGGGATAGTTGGTGTCGGAATTGGTAAAGAAGGTTGGGAGGGTGGAGCCACATCTGACCTTCGCTTCATAGAAATCAGCCTTGGGGTCTAAGGTGGAGTTTGATTCTCCTGTCCCTTTGAGAAGTCAGAGATTAGATGCAATTTCCATAGCACTTTTGTTTTACAGCAGGAAACAAAAATTTGAATCAAGAAACAGGGCTTCTATTTTCCAAAATATAGACCTGAGCTTTTCACTCTTGCCCTTGATTTTAACAAACTAGCTCCTTGTGGGACTATCCCCTCCCAGAACAGAGGCACAAAGGGCACAGTGCTGGTCTGGCATTGAGACAACTGTGCCTTTCCACTCTAGGTGACTGTCTTGCTTTGAGCCTCTGTCACTTTATGGGGTTGCCTTGCTCACTGCCTCTGTCTATTTCTCTTTACCACTTTCAGCTTTTTCTCCCACATTCCCTGAACGTGCTATTCTCTATATGACCAAACTTTGAAATAGAAGCATGTTTGTTTGTGTAGTGCCCAGTTTCTTCCATGTGACTGCCCCTCCCTCCTCACCTAGCCATAGGGTTACAGGGTTGAGACCCAAGCAGCTTCCTTGGTCTCATGTGAACCTATATCCCACCCCATGATCATAACTGATTGGGAATTCAGCATCAGGACCACAAGAGTCCAATATCACCCTAAGATGATCTCTTGAATGAATGTGGAAATGGTGGCCATTTTCCACAATGTCAACTGTGTAGAAAAGAAAGTTTAGGGAAAGAGCTCCTGACTGATGTCCCGTATTTCTTTTACGTTTTGCAGCCCGAGTAATAATTTTAAAACATGTTGGATCCTATCATGCTCCTGCTGTAACCATTTCAATGACTTCCTCGTTAAAATGGGATAAAACTCAAACTTCTTAGTATGACCATCAAGGTCCAGCCTCAGATTTTCTCTCCTACCACTCTGTATTGCATCTTGCTTCCAGACAGACTGAATCTACTTACGCCACTGTCTCATCGACTACACACAATACTCCCATCTGTCTGGAATCGTAGATTCATCCTCATTAACCTCTACTCCTCTTCTAAGATTCAGCTCCAATATCACTCCATGTTAAGTACTCCCTTCCCTATTCCACACTGGACCCCATACTTAAGTCCATTAAAACAATTAAACCACTATTATGGTTGCCTATTTCCACACTTACTTTTTCATTAACTTATGAGCAACTTCAGAATAGACCATGTTTGTGTTGTTGGGTTTTTTTTCTTCTATATTTTTGTATCCTTAGTACCTGGCCTGTGAACATGGGTGGCTCTGTAGGATAAGCACTGGACTGCAAACTACAAGGTTGGTGATTCAAGTCCAACGGCCTCTCCACAGGAGAAATAGGAGATTTTCTGCTCCTATAACATTTACAGCCTCAGAAACCCTTTACAAGGTTGAGTCAGAACCCACTCCACGGTTTTTAACAACAAACAACACGGCCTGACCAGGATCTGGTACATAATGAATGCTCAGAAAATAGCTAATCAATTATGATTTACCTTTTCTGCTTTTTCATTCTGAGTTACTCAGTGGATGGCTAGCAATTGGATGGGCAAGGAGATCCTACACAATTTCAGAAGCTCAGGCTCAGCTGTGGCCATATAACATAGTCACTGTAAGTTCCATGTGGTTCCATTAAAAATGTGACTTCACTATCTCAAGTAGACTGTGCTTGAAAGGCTGAACATATTTGACTGCTTCCAAAAACTCAATGCAGCCAGCGTCTTGTTACCAACATGACTTTCAGCAAACGGCTATTCATCCGTGCCCTTTACTGCTATGGGCAATGTGGTCAGGAACTATATTGCTCCTTGTTCTGTTGAAGTGAGAGATATGCCATTGACAACTCTCATTCCAACTTTACAGACATTTAAGCCTCTCCTTCTTTACAGGTGAAGGTGCCCAACAAAGGGGCCAGATGAATGAAATACCCTTTTAACATTGGTTGGAGAAAATGAACGAGTTTTCTACCTTGAAATAAACATAAATATCTGGTCTACTCCCATTATGCCGTGCCTTCAGTCAATTTGACTTTGGACATTCCTATTTTAATAAATTACTTCAGGGAGCCTTTCCTAAGGAAGATACAAAACTAAACCTACTGCCAACGAGTTGATTCTGAGGCTCATAGCAACCCGGCATGACAGAGAAAAACTGCCTCATAGGGCTTCCAAGTCTGTAAAGCTGTGAAGCAGATGGTGCGTTCCAACCTCCAACCTCCACACTGACCTTCTGGTTAGCAGCCAAGCTCTCTAACACCACCAGGACTCTTCATCTCAAGGAAGCTAGGACCTCAAACCCATTCAATTTTTCCACTTCATTCCCCATTTTACTCATAAAGGATAAGGAACAGAAATATATGACTTATTAGACATCAGACCACAAAATAGGATTTGACTTCCCTAATCTTTTTTGTTTTCTTGTCTTAAAAGAAACAGAAATTATACACTATCAACTGGGTGACCTAAAGAAACTCCCTAAATGATTATTTCTTGAGTCATTCGTCATGGAATTCTATATACATACGCTAAGTAAGGAAAATCAGAAATCCTGATGGCTACTCTTTTTAACAAGCTAGCTTCCGATTAGACAACATGTTGCTCCCAACAATATTCTAATGAATACATTAAATAAAAGCAAACGGTTCGGGGAAGGACCCAAAAAAGAAATTAGACAACAGACAGATAAAACTGCCCCTGGTATCTTCCACTAAACAAAAAGATAATTTTGGAAATTTTTACACCTGCTTAATTTTCTTTACTTTAGAAAATTTTAAATCTTTTTTGTAAATTTAACATATTATTTAATCAAGAAACTTCTAGCAACTTGATCAAATGATTCTCTTTCAAGCTTTGGAGGCACAGGCATCATCTGCTCAGACAGTTCAGTTCAGGAATAGCATGCCTACCTTTAAAAACTCTTGGCAAACAATCGCATTGTCGAACAACTGTTAGCTGGGGGTGGATGAAATTAGGGAGCAGGATCCAAGTGAATGACTATTCCCTGTGCATGTCCTATTCTAAACATGGGACATGTGGGTTCCCTTAAAAGCCATGGAATTTATAAGTAAAGCCGGTTCGAAACTACCAGCCGCTCCGCGGGAGAAAGATGAGGCTTTCTACTCCCGTAAAGATTTACACCCTCGGAAACCCTGTACAGGGTCGCTACGGGTCGGAACCGACTCAACGGCACTTAACAACAACAACAACAACAGTCATTTGCTACACTAAGGCACCCCAATTTTTCTAATTCATAAAAAAACTTTTTTTTAAAATGTAGGCAATCACAGGGGGTTAATATTTAACTTTTTATTAAGAAACTAAAGCAAAGTAACAATTTCAAAATAATCAAAATACAGTATTCTAATTTGAAACGAATATGAAATCTATACCAAGAACTAAAAACCCGAGTTTACCAATATTTACGAATAAAGGGGAATGGCTGAAATGCATTCACAATAATTATACTTTTATGCAAATAACACGCTTATTAAGGTTTTTGCAAGCCATGTAACCCCCTCGCTTGGTAAGTTTCCTGTGCACTAAATGAGCATTGTACAAGGGCACTTCAAAAAGTTCGTGGAGAAACAAATGAGAATGGAAAATTTCCTCGGATTTTCTGGACTCCCTTGTGTGTGTGTGTTATATGGTGAAAACATTGTATTTCTTTGTTACTAGTTTCAGATTTATATCCCTTTCTTTGCTGCTTCCTTTGGACTAGGACACAGAATTTCTTCATTTGTCTTTTGCTACTACTCTGTAACCTTAGGAGTGTTTTTCTTCCTACATGGCTCTTTATTTGTTCCTTCAGCAGATATGTGAGCATTGCCTATTGGATTTAGATGTTATGGGGAACAAAGAACAGTCTGTCCTAAAATGCTTAGGAGTAATAAGACACCAATAAATAAGAAATGAAAATAATTTTATATAGTATGAGAAGTATAGATAAAATATAAGATAGGAAAATCTTAAAGAAAGGAGGGGTTACATTCAACTAAAAAAATGAGGAATGCTCTATGAATACAGCATCTGAACTGGGTGTAAATCTAATAAATCTAATAAATTGGGTGTGAATCTAATAAAGGCTCCAAAGTGGTCCTGATTATAGTGGTCTCTATTTCTGGAAAGTAATCTTTGCCAACACTAATCTTTAAAAGCAAGAGAAAGGTGCGGTTTTCTGCTCCTGAAAAGCTTTATAGCCTTGGAAACTCTATTCAGGGTAGCTATGAGTCAGAACTGACTTGACGGCACTTAACAACAACAATCCTTAAAAGCCCTTAGTTTCTCTCTTTGTAAAATGCTTGTTTCTTAAAATGATCAATAAAATATTAGTATTAGTCTATATAAAGTAGTACTTTGGGAACTTAATAGCGTCTATATAATTTAGAGTGCTGTTAGTTTTTAAACTCTCCCCAGTCAAATCATATCCAGAAGGCAGAAGACCTTTTGAACGAACCATGACTTGACATATTCAACCAGGCAAAGCATACTTATTTTAGGTGCTTGCCCAAATCGGTGTCTAAACTTATTTGACTAAAAATGAGGGGCATGAAATGGCTTAACATTCAAAAGAGAATGAAAAAATAATGATAACTATGAAATGATATTAGCCACAGAATTCCTTGTATGAAAAGTTTAATGAATGAGCCATTGACCATTACAGACTTCAAGTCTTTAACATTTCTTCTTTCCTATGTAAAACCAGGTAATTCAAACAGCCTGACTCAAGTATGACAGAACATATTATAATCAGAGGCATAGTAATGTTTGCTTCCACATCTGCATGCTTCACAAAAGTTAAGAACCAAAAAGAGTGCTCCCAGTTTCCCATGTCAACAAGGCAAATTCAAATACACATTTCTCCTGATAATAATTTCAATTTAAATACAACATATAGTTGTCTTTCAATAGCACATTTATCCACAGTGCAATAAGTGCTTTCCCATTGTTTCCTCCTTTAACCTCAATATCCTTGTGAGGTAGTAAAGGGAGGGAGCAAGGATGTTTATCTATTTTGCTGAGGCAAAAATCTAAGGTGAATTGCAGATCAGTGGTTCTCAACCTTGGCAGCATACTGAACTTGCCTAGGGAAGTTTAAAAATTGCCTGATGACCAGGTCACATCCCAGACCAACAACTCAAAATCTCAGGGTATGGAATTCAAGCATCAATATTTTTTTTAAAATGCACATGACTCCAAAGTACCACTAAGGTTCAGAAGCATGGGCTTCGATGATTTATACTTAGTCTTCAGGTGCAACTGTCTTCGACCTAAGCACTGTACCAGCACCAACAAAAAAGAGATTGCATTTCCTTGAACATTCTAGCAGTTTAATATTATGCACAGCTAGTATTGGTCTTTAGTAATAAATTATTTTATCAGGTTAAGAAAGAAGGCTCTTCACTCCCCTTTTGCTCATCCTATAACCCTCTGCTTTATAAAGTTCATAAACTTTATACATTTTGCAAAAGGGAAAGAAGAGTATTTACTCTTTAAGAATGGCCTGTTGGATCAGTAAGCAGTAACATGTGCTTTTGTTTCCCATCTTTGCTGCAGATGAACATTTACCAATAAGACAAATCAGAAGCTATAAATAAAACTCTCTACCCAAGCTCCTAGAGTTAGCAATAGTGTAACCTGAAAAATAAACAAGTATTTAGAAGACTTTATCATTTTCTAACTTGCCAATCTTCATCCTGAATCAGTTCTCTTCTTTAAACAAATTTAAATTTTTTGCCAAATTAAACTATTTTATCATCAAGAAAAAACAATTTCTGTAGTAGCTAGATTCTCTAATACATTTAACAAAGAATTTCATTCTAGATTTCTTCTTGACATGGATAGTCAAAAAAAAATACTTTGTTTTAAACAAATTTCACCTTTAAGAACATACCAAGTACACAATAAAACTTGTAAACCTCTTAGGTGACAAGAATTATCTTTGTTCTATGGCTGAAACCCCCTGCTTCATAGGAGTATTGACAATCTTTACTTTCAAAGAGCAACCCCCAAACCCCAGCCAGCTGCTTGCTGTCCCTAACTTTATTAGATTTAAAACAAAATACACATATCGTAATAACATAAAAAGCACAAAGAATCCACTTGTCTTAGTCGATTCTTATTATAAAGATGTATCTGAAACCATACAATATATACTTTCAGACAGAAAGATGCCTTTTCTCTTCTGAAAAAGGAACTCTCAACTCATGTGTGTTGGATGATGATTTCTAAAGAGTAATTTTTAGTGCAATGAAATTAACCAGTCAGAAATTCAGAACAGGAATTAATGTTAAGATCTTGTACAATGAAACCTTCAAAATATTGCCAACCTGAAGTTTTTTAGCACAAGGTGTTATATATTTTAAGTCCCATGGGGGCAATTGTCTATAATGAGATTAAGAACATTCTTAACCTGGATTCAGGTTGCCACAGCTTCAGGTAGGTGAGTAAACAGTTTCTTGATAGCCCCACTGAAGGATTTGGGGCTTTGATTGTTGCATGATGTAAACAATATGAAATTAATAAAAAAAAACTTTTTAAATATTATCTACTGCATTATATAGTTATAAAATAAAAGGACAATTAATCAACTCATTTCCAAGGCCTAAGACTAATATCTGTGGCCTAAAAGAGCAAATGGCAATGTTCTGTGTTGTGCTGAGATAGTTTTCTCAGCAGGCCAAAAATAAAACCAGATACTAAAAGAAGCACATTACCATTATGTTTAAATCATCCTTACTGATACATGTATAATTAGAAATAGATTTGTCTTCCCTCAACCTTTAGCCAGAAGATTAAGGGATCTTTATAATAATTTTGATTGTTAAAAAAAATAACAACAAAATGCAATCTGTAATAACTATGGAAACCATAAGCCAAATACAAAATGAGCCAATTCAACACATCTCTTTTTAAAATCTTCTCCTTTGTCTCTGTCCCCAAATATTATTCTAATTTTGTACCATGTAGTGGTTTTTAAGAAAATGAACTAGAACAAAGCAACCCCTTTGTTCTTTTTGTAATATAGTTTTTTTTACAGACATATTGTATATACAACTTTTAAAATACCTGCACAATTTTATATCTCACTGTAAGAGAAGTGCAGTCCAGGCAGACCATGCTTCTCAATATATTAAAAATAGTAAATAAAACCTAACCAGCTTCATACTCTTTTAATAACCAAGCTGGCTGGAAAAAAGGGATTGGAGAAAGAACAGGCAGTTGTAAAATGGGATCAGTCTTTCTTCACAGACACACTACTTAAAAACCTTGCTATTTCCTTATCTTATCCCTTTGATGGCATCTCTAAAATCTCACCTTAAAAGTTGGAAATGACACATTGCTAACTTAGAGGCAAAATCTGTTGCAACATGCATATGTCAACTGCCCACTCAACCAACTGCAACCCTGAGGATTTTTCTGGCCTGGTAAAGAGAAGAACCACTAAAATAATCACTGCTGTAGAGTTGCTGCTCCAGTTTACAATGTCGTGTGGTTTTCAGGATGTTTCTTGAACATGCATGTATGACACTGTCACTTCATGATTCTACTTTCCACAAGTAGATCTCTCCTCCGCTCAGTCTTTCATCCCAATAAAGTCACTGTCATCCATCCAAAGGTTTTCCAAGGTAAACCAAAGTCACTTCGGTGTTGCCGTACACAGCAGACACTGCTGGATACAAGCAGGCCTTTGGAAGTCCTCTAAAGGCAACCCCCAGGAACTCATATCCACGTTCAAAAGCTAAAGTCTTATCTTCCATGTCCAAGATGACTCGAATTCTTTCTCCTATCTGCAAACAGACATTAAAATAAGTACGGTTAGAAGAAAAGTCACCAAGGGCATAGCTACAAGAAATATAACATGAATCAAAAAGGTGAACACAGGGAATACATTGTAAGACCGCCAGTGGATGCCAGAAACTGCTGATAGTACCGTATACTAAGTTTTTTCCTACATACATATATACGACAGGCACTCAGGATGCTCCGGGCAGGCAGTGTTAACCCACTGGACACTGGCAGGGTGCAGTGCAGATCACCCACCTGTGTTTTCCAGGCTTTCACCCAGTGGAGGAGGAAGCTGGTTCTGGGATGCAGTGGAATAGCCTGAGATTTCATCATGCTACTCAGAACAGTGCACAATTTAAATATTTTCGAACCATAGTTGACCACAGGTAACTGAAACTGCAGGAAGCGAAACCGCAGATAAGGAGAGACTAGTAATTTTCAACATTAACAACATATATCCTGAAAACAGAATGCATAGATCCTAAAAGTTATCCAGAGCAACTCAAAAGGGAAGACTTCTGGCCAGGGAGAAAATCCAGAAAAAAGAACATACTTCAACTTCATCAACAATGCTTATTTAGTGGGTTTTTTTGTTGTTGTTTTTAAACTTAAGACTTACACGTAATCAACACTTAATACTGAAATTTAAATACTCCCCCTAGAAAGCCCCTGATTCTATTTATGCTTTGTTTAAAGACTGTTCTTAAGAAGGCCACTACTGAAATCCATAATTTGGTATGCTGTTCTCATTAAGTGCCTTCGAGTTGGTTTCAACTTATAGTGAGGCTGTACATCTTTTTGGGAAATGAAACAAAGTATATGATTTATTGAATGTAAAATTGATGGTCTGTTCTGTAAACCTTCACTCTATTCACAATAAAAAGGTTAAAGGAGGGGGAAAATGTTTACAGAAGTAGAAAGTCTCATCTTTCTCCCATGGAGCAGCTGGTTGGCTCGAATCACCGATCTTGTGGTTCTCAGTCTAGTGCTTACCCTACAGAGCCATTATGTTCCCTAATTTTGCATATTTCCCCCAAAATAGGTTATCTTAATAACCTGCTCAAATTGCTGTAATAAAACATTTATATAGTCAATAAATTTCACAAAGCACTTTCATATATGAGAGTACATAATCAGAATAGCCAAATCTGACAAAGGATTCTAAAGATACAGACTAGACTTATTAAGAAGTTTTTTAAGGTTCACTGCTCTGAAACAGCGGTCACTAAAACAGCAACAATGATTGTTAAACTAGACTGGGAGCACAATGTATCTAGTTGGTTTTTTAGCGTAGTGGTTACGAATCGGGCTGTGAACCACAAGGTCAGCAGTTCGAAACTACCAGCTGCTCCGTGGGAGAAAGATGAGGTGTTCTGCTCCCATAAATATTAACATCCTCGGAAACCTTGTACAGGGTCGTTATGAGTCGGAACCGACTCCACGGCACATAACAACAACAGTTGGAAAGTAAGTGGGAAAATGTTGTTGTTACTGTGCTGCTGAGTCAGTTCCAACTCAGAGACCCAATACACAACAGAACAAAACACTGCCCAGTTCTGCGCCATCCTCACAACTGCTGTTACGTTCTGAGTCCCGTTGGTGTAGCCACTATGCATCCATCTTGTTGAGGGTCTTCTTTCTACTTTACCAAGCAGGATGTCCTTCTCCATGGACTTGTCTTCCCTGATTAACATGTCCAAAGTATACAAAATAACACAAAATGAAGTCATACCATCCTTAATCCAAGGATAATTTCTGTCTATTTATGTCAAGATAGATTGGTTCATTCTTCTGGCAATCCAAACTATATACTATATTTTTCATTAGCACCAGAAGGAACAGGGAAAGGAATCATTCTAACAGCAACCCTGGGCAGGTACCTAAAAAGGCTCATGTATTGATATAGTCTGAGGCCGAATGTTACCATCCTGATCCTGATAACTCCTGTTGTCCTCTTTTCTCTTTCTTCAGTGTGGTGCTATTCACCAATCATTGCCAACATCCACTTTGTTCTCCCCTTTAGCAAGTCACAGATGGATCAGCACCCCATTTATAGACCTAAGGATCCCCATGCCATTACTACAGTCACTGCAACTATTACATAAGCAACACCAAAAAGAAAGAAAGAGAGAGAAAGAAAGAGAGAAAGAGGGAGGGAGGGAGGGAGGAAGGAAGGAAGGAAGGAAGGAAGTCTTTGGGGGTGATTTTTAAATTTATATTACCAAATTCAAGTCTCACGGTAATCCTAGGAGTTATCCATATTTTACAGAAAATAAAATTGAGAAGAAAGAACCACTCCTGGTGAAATTTTCAAGTTTGCTCCACCTCTGACTAGCACACGGTACACAAAGAAGCATGGGAGTAGAAAGCATAAGTTTTACTAGCTTCAGGTGTTAATGGGGAAAAAGTTGGAGATGGCAGAGCAACTGAAAACTTAAGAGGAACTCCAGAAGCAAAAGAATCACAGAGAAGAAGGGTATCAAAACCTGAGACAAAAATCCGTCCAAATCTTTGTCTTCCCACTGTATTACACAGGGGGCACACCAGGCTGAAAAAGTAGCAGCTCAAGTGAAGAAACATTAAGGGCTGCAAACCATGGGGGGGAGAGAGCTTACAGCTTGAGTCCTGGCAAGTTAACTGCCTATAAAAATAAGAAAGCCAATACACTTCAGAAAATTAAATGTTTCTAAAGAAACAAAACATTCTAGAGTCACTACTACATAAAATATACAATGTTCAATTATCAACAAAAAATTATTAGATCTGAAAAGAAACAGGAAAATGTGATCCACAGTCAGGGAGGGGAAAGTAGTCAGAAACTGGCTTCAAGTGGGCCTAGACATTGGATTTGGCAGGCAGACTTCCAAGCAACTATTATAAATAATGAAAAATGTAGGATTAACAAGCTGACAGGGAATCTTAACAGAGAAATGAAAGCTGTAGAAAAGATCCAAATGACAATTCTAGAGCTGGAGAGTATAATAACCAAAAATCACTACAGCAGCTCAATAGCAGAGTTGAAATAACAGAAGAATCTATTAACTTCCAGACAGAACCTTTCCTCCTGCCTAGTTTCTCTTAGTCTGGAAGCTCAGATGAAAACTGTCCACTATGGGTGACCCTGCTGGTATTTAAAATACTGGTGGCATAGCTTCCAGCCTTACAGCAACACATAAAGCCATCACAGTATGACAAACTGACAGATGAGTAGTGGTTTAGAGAACATACTTTGTATGATTTCAGCAACCCTGGGCAGATCATAGAAAGGAAAAAAGATTGGCAAAAAATTAAAACATAGCTTCGGAGGCACTGACACAAGGACAGTATCAAGCAGTCTAGAAATTACAGTAAATAAATGTAAATAGACTGAACACTCCACTCAAAAGTCAGAAATTGTGAGACTGGATTGGATAAAACGCAACATATAGACAACAGCAGACACTGTATGCTGGCTAAGAGATCCATTTTAAATACAAAAGCAGACTAAAAGTAAAAGGATGGGAAAATATTTTACTCTCCAAGTTAATAGTAAGCATGAGAAAGCTGGAGTGACTATTAATATCAGAAAAATATACTTAACAAGGAACATTACTACATTTTACAATGGTCAGAGTAAATTAGGTAAGGAAATATAACATTTATAAATGGATATGCACCAAATAATAGAGCTCCAAAATACATGACACATCAAAACTGAAAGGAGAACTAGACAAATTAACAATTATAATTATAGATTTCAATACTCCTCTCAGTAAATGATAGAAAAGTCAGTAAGAAAACAGACAACTTGACCACTCTCAACCAATTTGACCGGATTATCATTTATAGAATATTCCACTGAACAACAGAATACACCTTCTTTTCAAACACATATGAAATATTCACCAAGAAAGAACATATGCTGTGAATCAAACAAGTCTCAATAAATTTAAAAGTACTGAAATCATACAAAGTATGTTCTCTAAACCACTACTCATCTGTCAGTTTGTCATATTGTGATGGCTTTATGTGTTGCTGTAAGGCTGGAAGCTATGCCACCAGTATTTTAAATACCAGCAGGGTCACCCATAGTGGACAGTTTTCATCTGAGCTTCCAGACTAAGAGAAACGAGGCAGGAGGAAAGGTTCTGAATGGTTGTTGTTGTTACGTGCCATCGAGTCGGTATCGATACATAGGGACCTTATGCACAGCAGAATGAAACAATGCCAATCCTGGGCCAACCTCACTATTGTTGCCATGCTTGAGTCCATCGATCCTGCTACTTGGTCAATCCATCTCGTTGGGGGTCTTCCTCTTTTTCTCTGACCCTCCACCTTACCAAACATGATATTCTTCTCCAGTGACTGGTCCCTCCTGACAATATGTCCAAAGTATGAGTGATGAAGTTTGGCCATCTTGGCCTCTAAGGAGCACTCTGTCTGCACTTTCAAAGGCATCAATTCTTCTACGGTCTTCCTTCTTCACTGTCCAGCTTTCACATGCATATGAGGTTATTGAAAATACCATGGCTTGGGTCAGGCGCACCTTAGTCCTCAAGCTGACATCTTTGCTCTTCACCACTTTAAAAAGGTCTTGTGCATCAGATTTGCCTAATGTAATACATTGTCTGATCTCTTGACTGCTGCTTCCGTGAGTGTCAATAGTTGATCCAATAAGAATGAAGTTCTTGACAACTTCAATCTTTTCTCTGTTGATAAGAATGTTGTTTATTGGTCCAGTGGTGAGGATTTTTGTTTTCTTTACATTGAGATGCAATCCATATCGAAGGCTGTGCTCTTTGATCTTCATCAGTAAATGTTTTAAGTCCTCTTCACTTTCAGCAAGCAGGGTTGTATCATTTGCATATCTCAGGTTGTTAATGAGTCTTCCTCCAATCCCGATGCCATGTTTTTCTTCATATAACCCAGCTTCTCGGATTATTTGCTCAGCATACAGGTTGAATAAGTATGGTGAAAGAATACAGCCCTGTTGCACACCTTTCTTAATTTTAAAACATTCAGTGTTCCCATGTTCTGTTCGAAGAACTGCCTCTTGGTCCAGGTACAGATTCCTCATGAGCACAGCTAAGTGTTCCAGAATACTCATACTTTGCAATGTTGTCCATAGCTTTTCATGATTAAAAGCCTTTGTGTAGTCAATAAGGCACAGGTAAACATCTTTCTGATATTCTCTGCTTTCAGCCAAGATCCATCACACATCAACAATGATATCCCTCAATCCACGGCCTCTTCTGAATCCAGCTTGAACCTCTGAAAGTTCTCTGTCAATGTATGATTGTAGCCATTTCTGTAATACCTTTAGCAAAAATTTACTTGCATGAGATATTAAAGAGATTATCCAATGATTTCCACATTCCGTTGGGTCACCTCTATTTGGAATGCACACAAATCTCTTCCAATCAGTCAGATAGTTGTCTTCCAAATTTCTTGGCAGAGATGAGTGAGTGCCTCCTGTGCCGCCTCACTTTCTTGAAAAATTTCAATTTTTATTCCATCAATTCCTGGTGCCTAGTTCTTTGCCAATTCCTTCAATGTACCTTGGACTTCCTCCCTAAGTATCATTGGCTCTTGACCATATGCTACCTCTTAAAACGGTTGACTGAATGTTCAACTAAAAATCTTATGAATAGCAGCAGAACACTGACTGATACAGCACTGGAAGGTGAGCCCCTCAGGTTGGAAGGCACTCAAAATACAACTGGGAAGAGCTGCCTCCTCAAAGCAGAGATGATCTTAATGACTTGGATAGAGGGAAGTTTTCAAGACCTTTCACTTACTGATAGGGCATGACTAACAATTTCTTATTAAACTATTGTATTTTAGATTCTGCTGAATCTATGGTAATAGTATGACTTTTTAGTAAATGTTGTTGTTAAATGCTGTTGAATCGGTTCCAATTCATAACAACTCTGCATATGGCTTCCAAGGTGGGTCTGAACGGCTGACTTGCAGTAGCAATCCAGTGTTTATTCTACAGTTCCATATTAAAAGGACTCCTTTTAATAAATAAGAAATATAATTTTGATTCTAGAATCACATGAGTATGGTTTAAGGCAAAGATGAAGATAAGAATAAAAAAATTCTGTTTACCTGAACTTGCCTGTCACTATAAAAATCATTGAAGTCTTCAGGGGATTTGAATCCACAAACAAATTAAATAGTAGCAGAGGGTTACTTTATGTATGCATACACATAAACATTTGGGGAGTAAGGTCTCTGGAAAAAAGATTTGAGTTGCCATGATATAGGAAAGATGACAATCTAGAGCATGAATTGGCAAACTGCAGCACATGGGCCAAATCTGGTCCGCAGTCTATAAATACAGTTTAGCTGGAACACAGTGAGGCTCATTTATTTACATACTTTCTATGGCGGCCTTTGTGCTACAATTGCAGGGTTGAGTAGCATAGCAGTGACAGAGACTATATTGTTCACAAAGCCTAAAATATTCACTATCTGGCCCTTCACAGAAAAAGATTATTAAGTTGATGTAGAGCAAATATGAATTACTGAGGGTAAAATATTGTATTGTTGTTGTTAAGTGCCATGGAGTCGGTTCCGACTCATAGCGACCCTGTACTGGGTTTCTGAGGCTGTAAATCTTTACGGGAGCAGAAAGCCTCAACTTTCTCCCGCGGAACAGCTGGTAGTTTCGAACTGCTGACCCTGAGGTTAGCAGCCTGATTCTTAACCATTATGCTACCAGAGCTCCTAAAATATGTATTAGGAAACAAACATTTAAGATACTAAAAGCTTACTGTCACAGGAATAAAGGTATATCAAAAAGAGATACAAAGCTGCTATGTAAAAATTTGTAAGTTGAAAACATGTTGTTGTTAGGTGCCATCGAGTCAGTATTGACTCATAGCGACCCTATGCACAGCAGAACGAAATACTGCCCAATCCTGGGCCAACCTCACTACTGTTGCCACACTTGAGTCCATCGATGCTGCCACTTGGCCAATCCATCTTGTGGGGGGTCTTCTTCTTTTTCTCTGACCCTCCACCTTACCAAACATGCCATTTGACAAAGACCCACACCTGAAAAAACACCATCTCTTACCTGATACTTTGGTGCATTGTTGCACTGTGGAAAACTGCCGTTGACTTCCCCATTATGTAGTAAGTTATTGTCCACCAGATTCCAGCCCCAGCTTTGGTCGTCGCTGCCCAACAATGCCACATAACCCTGGCACTGCATGGGAGCCCGTTTTGTAGCAATTCCAATCACTGCCACAGTGCCCAGAGGGCCTTCCCACCATACTTCCCATGCATGGCGGCCCTCACTGAACCCAATCTTGGTCCTTGCACCATCAGTACTCTGCGCAATGGGGTTTCGATGTAAAGTAAAGCCATTCTTCTTAATGTAGACATTCCTGGAGCAGTCGTTAGTGCTGAAGGCATGTTGGAAAGCACGTACCTGAAAAGATGAGAAACAGACCAAAGAAATAAACATCGAATTTTTCTTATGTCTGAAAATGCATTTATTATGGATTGAACTGTGTCCCCCTGAAATCTATGTTGTAAATCATAACCCCTATCTGCCTATGGCTGTAATTCCATTTGGGAATGGGTTTTCTTCGTTATGTTAATGAGAAAGGATGTGTTGGGTGTAATCTCTTTTGAGATATAAAAGAAATCAGCACGCAAAGAAGCAGAGATGGGGGAAAGAGATGCCAAGCTACATGAAGACTGCCTAAGAGCAGAAGCTCCAAAAAGATAAGAACATTCTCTCAGAGCCAATAGAGGGAGAAAGGCACCCTCCAGCCTCCTAACCTAAGAGGAAATGCATTTGTTTGCTAAAGCCACCTAGGCTTTATTTCTGTTGTAGCAGAACTTAGAGAAAAAAGACAATATCCCAAACCTAAAACTACATGCTTTTAAATAATAAAGTATGCATATTTAAATAATGTAAGAAGTTATATCTAAAAAATGGCTGAAGTTCCAGGTTGGGATACCTACATAATAAAATGTATAATACTAACAATAATTGTAAACTTGTTTCTTCATTATTTGACAAATATAGATATTTGTCAAGAGAGTAACAAGAATCTTGATCTTTTAGAGATAATATTAAAAGGTTTATAGTTGGAGTCCTGGTATGACGTTGTTGGTTAATGTGCTAGACTGCAAAGTTAGTTTGAACAGCAAGGTTGGTGGTTCAAGCTCACCAACTGCTACTCAGAAACCCTATACAGGGTAGCTATGAGTCAGACCATACTTGATGGCACTTAACAACAACAACAGTTGGTGGTTCAAACTTACCAACCGCTCCTCAGAAACCCTATACAGGGTAGCTATGAGTCAGACCATACTTGATGGCACTTAACAACAACAGTTGGTGGTTCAAACTTACCAACTGCTTCTCAGAAACCCTATACAGGGTAGCTATGAGTTACACCCTACTTGACGGCACTTAACAACAACAACAACAGATAACATAATGATGCCTGTGAATAGCTTGAAACAATTCAGGGGTGAAATGGGGCAGTAAAGGGGTAAACATGAAACTAAATTGGTCACAAAGTACTCATTTGTTAATGCTGGGTATAGAGTATCGTATTCGGAGGCTCAGTAAACTATTTCTTCACTTTTGTTTATGTTTGATGTATTTATATTTAAAAAGTTAACAATGAACAGTTTTTGTTAGCAATGCTGTCACTAAAAAGAATGATATTTTAAGTAAAATAGAAACCTTAGTCATAGCAGTTTTAAAGTTTATGAAAAATTTAGTAACCTCAAACTACCTTTAGCTTCTCAGCCTCCTTACTAAGTTATTACTCATCTACTGAGATAACATCATTCTCATTTTACCAAATCAAATAACCCCTAGATAACACCTACATTCAACCACTGGCATTTGTAGCGTCATCAAGAGAAGCTGCCAATGACAGGACAGATTACTTGACCCTTCAATAATTATAGGGACGTTTTACCCTTCTAAAATAAAGACAGTACATATAGTAATAATTTCTCATGTTTTAATAACTTAAAATTTTTGGTTTATATACTTACTCTAGTTAACTTGAAAAATCAATCCCAGAGTCACCGAATGTCAGCATTGGGAGGGACCTTAAAGATAACCTAGTCCAACACAGAGACAAGGACACAGACCTAAAAGTCAACAGCTAGTTAGTGCAAGAAGTCCACTAACCAGGGCTTTACTATTTCATTATTGCACTGCAGAACAGAGAGATTTTTAAAATATGTGCATGCTTTAGGTATCCCATGTTTTCATAAGGAAGCTTACTGTGTAAGTGAAGAGCTCCTAAACTTATTTCTAATCTCTTCCAATTATAATACAGACACTTTAAGGTATATGAAAGATCAAAACTACAAGATTAAATGGAGATAGATAATATTCCCCCAAATATTCAGTATTAAATTATATAACTCAAGAGAATATTATAAAGAGACTAACTCCTCATTATAAAATATTTAATGAATTCTTCCTCATGCCTATTCCCCAATTCTAATCAATTCCAATGATTTTTCTCTCATCTCTTCCTCAAACTGTACCTTCCTACTTCACTGAACTGCTCCTTCACTACATCCTTTTTGGTTATCATCCTACCTTTGCCCCTAACAATTCTTGAGACTAAATCCTTACCCTTCTACCTAAATTCTCTCTAAACAGGTCTTTCTAAAATAGCTACTACATCACATCTCAGTTCAGTAACCTTTGATGGTTCCATACTTTAAGTTCTTCTGCCTGGCTTTCAAAGCCCTCTAGATCTGGCTCCTCCTGTTCCCCCCCCTTCCTACCTTTGTGTAGTTCTCCTCCTTCGTATTATCACAGCTGCTTTGCTCATAGATTCTTTAAGACCAGCTCTAGTCCTACCACCTCCACAAAGCTATTGTTAACCAAGGTCATTGAATCCCCCTCATTTCTTTCTCCTGAATTCTTACCCGCCATAGTCTATTTGAAGGAGCTCTGGTAGTGTAGTGGTTACGAATCGGGCTGCGAGCCGCAAAATCAGCAGTTCAAAACTACCAGCTGTTCCGTGGAAGAAAGATGAGGCTTTCTGCTCCCATAAAGATTTACAGCCTCGGAAACCCTATTAAGGGATGCTATGAGTCAGAACCGACTCCACGGCACACAACAATAACAACAACAATAGTCTGTTTGAACTACAAGGTCAGCAGTTCAAGCTCACCAGCCGCTCCTTGGAAACCCTATACTGGGTCGCTATGAGCCGGAACCGACTCCACGGCACTTAACAATGAAAGTTTGCACCAAGGAGCTCTGGTAGCATAGTGGTTACGAGTAGGGCTGCTAACCCTCAAGGTCAGCAGTTTGAAACTACCAGCTGTTCTGCAGGAGAAAGATGAGGTTTTCTGCACCAGTAAAGATTTACAGCCTCGGAAACCCTATGCAGGGTCGCTATGAGTCAGAACCAACTCCATGATGGCACATAACCAACACCACCATAGTCTGTACCACACAACACTTAGCAGATCTTATTTTCTAACATGCCTAACTGCTTGATTCTAATTTAAATATTTTTTTTTAAATCTAATCTAATCTAAATTGATCAAATCTCTTCAGGAAATAGTGAGGAAAGAAGAACATGTTAAGTAATACTATGGGAATGAAATCAACAAAATCCAGATGGAACAAAATTCTAATAAGTAAACAATGTCCAGTAAGTAAATTACAGAGGTAGGGGAGATGGTGAATGAATGTGTAGACTAAAATAAGACTTAAAGAGACATATCAACTGTTAAAAATGGGAACCTTATACAGAACTGATTTTAAAAACTAAATTTATAAAGTTTTAAAAAAAACTTGGCATTTATGAGATAGGTGGAAATTTGTACACTGCATTTTTTATATTACGAAATGCCCACTTCTTTTCAAATGTGATAATGGTACTATATATATATTTTTAATATCCTTATATTTTAGAAATGGATACAGAAATTTTCAGATGAAATGGAAAAAGACATACATAAATTAATCAAAACCCATAGTTTCTGCCTCACAGTTCCATGTACAACCTATATAATAAAGCAAACATTTTTAAGACTGAGTTTAGGAGCCAAGTCTAAAATTTAGAGAATTATCGTTAGATTTCAAGTATGGCTGCATTTATTGGTGTTACTTGATGACATCTAAAATAACTTTTAGAAGGAAGATAGCTGCTGAATAGACCAACCAAATCCCAATACTTTCCAGTTTTATACTATTTCTAATTTGTTCCCATCCTTCTCTGTTACTCCCAGGCTCCCTGAAAATTCTATTGACTACTTCTTCCTTGTCTCACTTTTCCTGCCATTTGTCTACTTATGTGAACTTGTTCTCTGCAATAGTTCTAGCTACCTCCTTTTCCCCTCTACATTATCCCTGCTTCAATTCATTTTATGGCCCAATCTTTCCAAAGCACCGCTCTAATTTTGGCACTCGCTTGTTCAAATTTTGATGATTTCCGACTGTAGTACAGAGCCCAAATTATAGAATAAAAACTATATTACAAGGCCCTCCATGATGTGATTTGGTTCCAGTTTACCTTTGCAATCACATTTCTCACTTCTTCCCTTCAATTGACTCTTAACTGAACATTTTATATTGTGAGCCTGGACCACTCGCTCCCCTAAGCTCCAACCTGTAACCATTGCATTGTTGTTGTTAAGTGTTGTGGAGTCAGTTCTGGACTCATAATGACTCTGTATAGGGTTTCCAAGGAGCGACTGGTGAGTTTGAATCACCAACCTTGTGGTTCAAGCTGACTTTGCAATCCAGTGCTTATCCTTAGCACCACACTCAGACTCCAACCACTGCATACTTGAATGAAAATCTTAGATGTTTAAAGTATATATATATAAATTCTACTCTGTCTAAACTGAACTCATCACACCTCCAAAATCTAGCCCAGGTGATTCCTATTTTCTCATGCTTATTCAGATTCTGTATCACCAAGTTCTGGTCCTATAGATTTTACTTCCTAAATCTGTCCATTTTTCCCCTTCTCCACTAGTTACTTACTAATTGGTGAATTTATGTTTCTCAGGCCCCCCCTCCAAGCTGTTCTCCATACTACGTTGCTGTTAGTACCATCAGTCAGTTCTGACTCATAGTGACCCCTGTATAGGCTTTCCGAGGAGTGGCTGATGGGTGTGAACCACCACCCTTGCAGTTAGCAGTCCAGTGTTTATCCTACAGCACCATACTAGAACTCCATACTATAGCCAGAAATAACTTCTTAAATATACAAAACTAATCAGTGTACCACCAACCCCCACACTCCTAACCCCCATCTTCCTAAAATTCAAAATGGCTTTTCTGTAGTTTGGCTCCAGTCTACCTCTTCCAACTAATTTCAGACATGCTTCATCTGTGTTGTCTAGACTCCAGTCACACTGATCTGTTTCTGTTCTGTCATACACATCAGCTTCCGTCCTGAAAGGCTCTTCTCTCTTCCCTTGGTCGATTGCTCTTTCAGGTCTCACTTCAAGCATCATTTCCTTCAGAGAAAGCCTACCTAGGTCAAATTCTACATTACTGACACTCAGAGCAACCATGCATCTCTCCTTCATAGACGCAATTTGATTATAACTGTGTGATTACTGGATTAATACCTAGTTCCCCCCTAAACTGAAAGCTCCAGAGGTAAGACATCCACAAGCACTCATGTCTGTTTTATTTCCCATTGTATCAAGATCATACTGCCTGGCACATACTTTTATGAATAAAAACATGTGCTATACAAACCCTTTGCTTGTCTCTTGTCCTGCTTCTGTGCAGGGTACGTCCTCTTCCTAAAATGTTCAAATCCTCTTCATTTTTAAATAATTCAACTCAAATCCAACCTCAAACTCAAACCTTCTTAAATACCCAACTCAATTTTTAAGTCACTCATTTCATTGAACTTCTAGCAAATGTTTTTTATCCTTTCAAAGTCCTGTGTGGTGCTGTAGGATAAGCACTGGACTACACGGGCAATTTGAACCATTAGGTTGGTGGTTCAAACTATACAGGGTCGCTATGAGTAGGAACCAATTTGACGGCACTTAACAACCTCAACAAAAGTCCTATGTGGCAGTGGACTGCTAACCTCAAGGTCTGCGTTCAAACCCACTAACCATTTTCAGAAACCCTATACAAGTTCCCCATGAGTCGGAGCTGACTCAACAGCACATAACAACAACAACAGAGAGTCTTGATGGAATGCTTTAGGATAAGCACTGGACTGCTAACCGAGGGTTGGCAATTCAAACCCACCAGCCACTCTTTGGAAAATCTATTCAGGGCCACTATAAGTAGGAATGGATTTGGCAGCACTTCACAACAATAGTTTAAGAAAGGAACCTTGGTGGTGTAGTGGTTAAGTGCTTGGCTGCTAACTGAAAAGTTGGCAGTTTGAACCTACTAACTGCTTGGCAGGAGAAGAATGGGGCAGTCTGTTTCCATAGAGATTACAGCCCAGCCTTGGAGACACTAGAGCGCAGGTCTACTCTGCCCTATAGGGTCACTAGGAATTGGAATCAATCGACAACAATTGGTGTGGTTTGCGTTGGGTTAATTTAAGGAAGGAGTCCTTGGAGGTTATGTGCCGTGGAGTTAGTTAAGACTCATAGCAACCCTGTACAGGGTTTCTGAGTCTGTAAATCTTTACAGGAGCAGAAAGCCTCATCTTTCTCCCGCGGAACAGCTGGTAGTTTCAAACTGTTGACCTTAAGGTTCGCAGCCCGATTCGTAACCACTATGCTACCAGAGCTCCTTAAGGAAGGAGTCCTTAGGTGGTGCAAAAGGTTAAGTGACTGCTTCCAGAGGCACCTTGGAAGAAAGGTCTGGCTATCTACTTCCTAAAGGTCTGCCTGGAAAACCCTATGGAGTACATTTCTGCACTGTAACAGATGAGGACATCATAAATCAAAATCAAATAAATAGCAAGTTTTTTCTCTCTCTTAATTTCTATCATGTATTATACTTATTTTTATACATTTTTCTCTTCTACTAGACTAAGGACTCACCCGTGTAATTATTTGACTCATTCTGATTTAATCTTCATATTTCAAATGCTGCAACATCTGAATGAACATGCCATGAATAGAAGTCTGTAGTATCTACATAAGTCCTGGTGGCTCAACTGCTAACTCAAAGGCTGACTGTTCAAACCCACTAACAGGCTACACAGGAGAAAGTCTACCAATCTGCTCCTGTAAAAAAGCTGCTCCTAGACAACCCTATGGGGCAATTCTATTGTCACACGGGATAACTGAGTCAAAACCGACTCAATGGCACCTAACAATAACATGCCAAGTATTAAAAACTTCATAAACCAAAAACAAACTTTAGAAACCTAAAATATGTTTAGAAGGATATACAGGCAGTCCCCAAATAGTGAACAAGTTCTGTTCTCATGTCTGTCTTTAAGTCAAATTTGCACATAAATTGCAGCAGTCAGATAATGGCTCGTATCTAAAGTCGGCTAGCCAAATGTTTTGTCTCAGTAAATAGTATATACTGTACCTTTCTATGCATGAAAAACATTAAACACTTCCCGGTATACTAAAACATCTTTACCATAATACAGTAATGTTAATAATGTTTTATGTACTTCACAGAGTAGTGCCCACAAGTATGTCTGACATTAGTAAATGAATTTGATAACACAGATTGCCTCCAAGGAGGAGCAATGTTGAAAGGAAGACATTTTCCTGTATATCATTGTGTATCTTGAGTCATGTGAGCAAATGATATATTACAAATAATCAATTATGAAAGTTTCTTAAAGCCAATAAACTTGATGGAAAATAAAAAGCAAATAAAGCCTATGAAACCCATATGTCTATCAGGCAAAATAGGGTAAGCGTGTAATCTTCTGCACTCCACTAAAGAAATTACAACAAGCATCCATTCAGCATCTACCATAAACAAATATTATCCTAACAAAGCAGCATATCATTTCACTTAATATAAAAATAACTTGAGTTAATATGTTTAATAGCAATGTGTCTTATCATAGTTTACTAATCCCATTTTATTATAAAACATTAATTTTTCATCTATTTCACATGATTTTTTTTTTTACTTCTTACTCTGACTCCCATTAGCATTAAAAAGGGATTTACCCCCTTAAGTTAATAATGTATTTAGTTATTAATGGTTACCACATTCCAAGTTTCAGACTTAATCCTCTCTCCTACATGCTCTTGGTGAATACCACAGTGGAGAACTGTTATTGGACCAACTGAAACTATGCCTCAGCCATTTGTTTAAACTGTCTGGAGTATTCTCTTAGCCCCTACACCACAATCTGTTACTTGACATATCTACTCCCGTAAAGATTTACACCCTCGGAAAACCTGTACAGGGTCGCTATGGGTCGGAACCGACTCAACGGCACTTAACAACATATGAAAAAAGGTAGGAATAACCTCAAGAAATAAAGAAAATTAGAAATAACACGTTTGATGACAAATGGAACAGAAGAAACATCAAGGAGGGAACTAAGAAAAAGTTGGCAAAGGAAGTAGTCAATAATATTGGGGCAAGGCAATATTATGACATAAAGTGGTGCTGATGGGAGGGTGTTCTGTGGGTGCGTATATCTTGAAAGCTAGCAGGATGCCTAAGAACTCATTTGAAAGCTTGAAACATAGTGGATGAAATTAACAAGTATTTGGGTGGAAATAAAGAAACAATGGTTACAAAGGAAAAGATGTGGTGAAAGCAAAGATCTGAGAAACTACTATTAAGAGAGAAATAGGTAGCAGAAATGATTTAACAGGGTGTATTTGTAGGGCAGGAAAGAAAATGGGGTGATAATGTTAAAAGGCTCAACAATGGGAGCGGTAGGTCTTTAAGGGGAAAGACTGTGGAAAGTATAATGAGTAATGGGAAACCATCTGGTCCTAATAAGAGTAGATCACAAAAGTGGGGTGGGTTAAGGAGCAGAAGTTAACAGTCATACTGTGTACAATAATCCAAAGAGAAGATCTTTATGGAGGGGGTTGGAGAGGAGAGGTGAGGTAAGGTATTGACTGGAGCCTTGGAAAGGCGGGATGGGGAGACGAGACACGTCTGACTCAGAAGCTTAGATGAGAGCGGCGCCGTGGAACGGGACCGGGGGCAGCGTCGTGGCCCGGGGCTCCCTTACCTTGGCCTTGTAGCTGGGCAGGTTGCAAAGGATGTCCGTACGCAGAGCCTCTTCGGCCAGGCTGCGGGCGCACAGGCTCCGCCACACCTCGCTGTTTTCATCGCCGTGCAGGCAGCGGTACCAATGCTTGCACACCAGGGCGCAGCTCCGCAGTTCGGACAGCTCCAGGTAGGAAAACACCAACTCCAACACCCGGCTGGGCAGCCGGCCCCCGATCCCCGCGGACCCGGATCCCGATCCCGCGCCGACGCCGCTACAACCAGCGCCGCCGGAGGCTCCTCCAGCTCCCGGGGTCGGCGCCGCCATCGCCTCACCAGCCGGCCCGAAGGCCGCCGCCGCCGCGTTCCCCCGTCTCTGCTCGGGAGGCCAAGCCTCGCCTTGAGACCCGAGCAGCTAGCTCACCGCCCCTTTCACAGCCAACCGCCCGGCACCTCCACCACTCCCGCCCCTGCCCGGGGGCGCCCGCCGAGCGCTCCGCCTCACTGAGGGCAGACGCGCTGGCCGCACGGGCGTCCCCCGCCCCTCCCCCGATCCCAGGCTCAGGGAGGGCTCCGGAACCGCCCGACTCGCGTGGCCTCCCCGCGGCGCGCCCGTAGCTCCGCCATGCCGATTGAGGGCACGAAGCAAGGGCGCACGCCCTGCTCTCGCCCGGTTCCTCTTGGCCCCGGATGTGACTGTTAGGCTGAGGCGCTTCGCGCCCTACGATTGTTGGGATTGGGCGCCCCCGAGTGAAATCATCACAAGGCGCCGAGGAGGGGAGCTGGAAGAGCAGGTATGAGGCTGGCGCTGGTGGGTTGCTGGCCGCCCTCCAGTGCCTTTTCCTCTTTGCCCTAGTGGCTCCGCGTCAGCTGTCCTCGGCCCTGTTTCCTGCAAGATTTCTCTGTATCAGGTTCCTGTTTCAGATGCCAACCTAACGCTTGAAACCTCCCTTTATTCATGTTTGCCTACTGCTGGCTCTGCCACCTTCATCATAGCTTGGAGCTTCGTTCTTTACCTTCGGCAGTTGAGGCCGTATATTTCTGGTCAATCTCTCTTGTATCGATACTTCTTAGAACTTGTGTCCACCGGATATTTGGAAAATGGGGTGGCCACTAAGGAGATCTGGTAGCGTAGTGATTACGAATCGGGCTGCATGAATCGCAAGGTCAGCAGTTCGAAACTACCAGCTCTTCCGCAGGAGAAAGATGAGGGTTTCTGCTCCGGTAAAGATTTACAGCCTCGGAAACCCTGTATAGGGTCACTATGAGTCGAAACCGACTACATGGCACATAACCACCACCACCACATTTGCAAACCGCCCAGTCCCTAACGTATTGAAAATCATGTAGTTTTTCTAGATCCATCAATGTGGATAAGGCAATGTGGTTTTGTTCAATGAAGTATTCCAGTAGTAAGAAAGGTGTGGAGGCTATAATTATAAATGGCTTCACAGAAGGGAAAGAATTTCAGCATGATCTGGTTATGCTACAACTTCCTAAGTGGCCCAGAGACTTTTTCTGATAGTCTTTGAAAACTGCTTAGTAAGAGAATAGTAACTACAGTGTTATTATCAAGGGCCCTATGCAAGGCCCCTTACACAGTTTTTATGTAATTCTCAAGACAACCCTATGAGGTTAAGTAATTATAATAATAGGGTTCACAGACTCCTTTAGTAGTCAGCTCCAGTGTCTTGCAACTATTAGGTAGTAACAACTATTTCCTGAAACTCCTGTTGTATATAATCCACTTATGTTCTCTAACAAAAACAAGTACCTTTCTTATTCTGACAGATGTTGTTTGATTATGGCTGGTTTCTTTTTCCCAGATGTCATTTTCTTCTCCAAGCTCTCTATTTTTTCCTCCATTCTCAGTAACTGGATCCTTTTCATTCCTACTAATGTGTTGTGCTGGATGACTCTTTTATATGGCC
>NW_006408648.1:7832113-7847478 GCF_000296735.1 Chrysochloris asiatica | reverse complement strand
CTTGAACCTCTGGAAGTTCTCTGTCAATGTATGATTGTAGCCGTTTCTGTATTACCTTTAGCAAAACTTTACTGGCATAGGATATCCAAGAGATTGTCCGATGATTTCCGCATTCTGTTGGGTCACCTCTCTTTGGAATGGGCACAAATAGGGATCTCTTCCAATCAGCCGGCCAGATAGTTGTCTTCCATTAAGGGAAGTAACAGGTTACAATTCAGGATCAGGAAAGACTTAGAATATAGTTCTTTGGTCAGGACAGCTTCTTCTCAGCCATGCCTACAGGCAGTCCTTTCCCTGGCCCTCAGTCTCTTGGCTCCTTGGGCCTCTGCCTTGCTCTGGCAGAGCAAGTGCTCCAAAGCTCTTTAGCTCCACAGATAAATGCCCAGAGGCACCTCATTCAGCTAGCAAGCCTCCTGTTTCAGGGTCAGGAAACCTGCTGTGCTGTCTCCAGTTGTCCTGCTGCCTCTGCTTCTCTGCTGCTGCTTCTTCCCATTCCCAGTATTACAACTCTGTCTCCTGGGTTTAAGAACTTCTCAACCCATGGACCCGGGCTTGAAAGGACATGTTCCTCTCCCATCTCTTCTTGATATTAGTGATCCTCGCCTTGTGCCACTTGGATGGCAAATCTGACCAGTCACCTGATTAGCAATCCATACATCTTATTTTCATAGGTCCCCAACACCACCATCACCAAGACTCCATGCACCTAATTTGTATTAGCAGTAAAGCTGCCCAATCCCCTTGGTGGGCCACAAGCATCTTATTTGCATAGCTCCACGTAAACTTGGTTATGTGCTGTAGAGTTGGTTCCAGCTCATAGCGACCCTATACAGAGAGTAGGGTAGTTAGAGATCATTCAGTTATTAAAGATGTTGGCCTTTATTGTGTTTGTCATAGTATAAGTAGGGTGTTGTTGTTGTTAAGTGCTGTCAAGAGATGGTTTCTCCTCATAACAACCCTGTGCAGAGTTTCCTAGGAGCAGTGGGTGAGCTTGAACCACCAACCTTGAGGTTCAAACCAACCTTGCAGTCCAGCGCATTAACCTACAAGTAAGTAGGGTAGAACCTTTGAAAGGTGTGCTGAGATCATTCTCATGCTAAATCTAGGTCACTTATTAAGTTGACACAGTGGCACACTAACCCCAAACTAGCCTAGGTAGAATTTCAAAGTAGGAGATTACCTTTATCCCTACCTTCTTTTTCTTCTACTAGTCTTTTACCCACTCATCACCCTCCCCAACATGGTCCCTCACCCCTATGCTCAGCATCCTGGTTCTGCTCTCTGAGTGGAAAAAACTGCCAGCTATAGTAGCACCCCACCCTTTCTAAAAAGGTTCCCAAATTACCCCACCTTTCCTCCACCTCCTCCAGGATCTCATTAGGTGTTGAAAGGAAGGGGTCCATTATCTAATTAGAGACTCACAATAGGATGTGAGTAAGTTCTGTGTTTGACCTTTTATCTACCTATGAGAAGAGACAGTGACTTGATACCTGAATGTGTCGATGGTTGTTAAGTGCAGATGAGTGGGTTCTGATCCGTAGCAACTCTGTATAGGGGTTCTGAGAAGAGGCTGGTGAGCTTGAACCGCCGACCTGCAATTGTAGCCCTTACCTGTTTCTGCTAGACTTTCTAATGCTAGTACTAGAGAAACAAGAAAAAATAGCTCGACACTTTATTTATGAAAGATTGTTTGACTTCACCCAGAAAGATTCACTTTGTCTCCAACTATCCACAGCAGACTGATTCTTTAACACTTTTTTGATGGTGGTCTTTTGGGGTGTTTAAAATAATAATAAATAACTTAATCTTATAGATGAAGTAAATAAATGGAGGCTCTGATTTAATCATCAATCAACACACTTCATGATAAATGTTGCCTCATAGAATGTATGGATTTCTGGGGTTGTCTCAATTCTTAGTATTTCCATTAATAGGTGTCTTAGTTGTTCTGATCAGCTAGGTGATCAGCAAATATTACCTATGTGATTTAGAAATTTGAAGTTTAATTTGTTTAGAGTTTAAATTAGAACTGTCCTTGAATTTTGTGAGATTATTATAAAAAAAAAATTAGGAACTGTTGTTATTGTTAAGTGCCGTCGAGTCAGTTCCGACCCACAGTGACCCTGTATAGGGTTTCCGAGGAGCTGCTGGTGAGTTTGAACTGCCGACCTTGCAGTTCAAATGACTTTGCAGTCTGGCACATTAACCCACAGCTTAAATAGTTCCTTAAAATCCATTTACCTTTAAAATTGAGTTAAAGTTTTCCACAAAAGATTTATATTAGGAAGAAAATCTGCTAAAATTTTGTTTCCAAGTCAACATGTACTTTACTTGGATCCCTATTGTTATTGTTGTTGTTAAGTGCCGTCGAGTCGGTTCCGACCCATAGCGACCCTGTACAGGGTTTCCAAGGGTGTAAATCCTTAAGGGAGTAGAAAGCCTCATCTTTCTCCCGCGGAGCGGCTGGTAGTTTCGAACCCTATGGGTGGATCTATAATAGAGAAATAGAAGTACTAGAAACCTGTACTCATTCTTGTCTTAGAGAAAAGCTTAAATCCCAAACCTTATATGCATATAAACTCAGCAAATAGTACAGCAGTAGAATGCATACTTGCAGACTTTAAAGTTAATTCATTGTAGCAAAGTTAAAACTGCAACAACAGCAAAAAAAGAGATCAACAACCTAAGGACTCTTAACAAAATTATATGTAACTTAAATGGCCTTTTCAGTGGTTGTATTCAAATTTCATATTTTAAGATAAGGTGTTGTCTTTATGATGGAGTCCTGGTGTGGCTGTGCAGGATGATGCGCTAGACTGCATAGTCAGTTTGAACCACAAGGTCGGCAGTTCAAACCCACTAGAAATGCCTCGGGCACCTTATGCAGGGTTGATGAAGTCTGGAACCAACTAAACAGCACTAACAACAATAACAGTTGTCTTTATCATAGAGTAAATTATTACCACAGATGGCAGTTCCTGAGCCTACATAATACGGATACCTTTCAGTTAAGCATCCTTTTTTCTTGGTGTAGCTGACTCAATTTGGCAAGTGTTATTTCAGCCACTGGAGTACTCAGTCTTTACTCTGTCAGACTCATTTCCTCTTCAGACCTCTCCTCTAAGTTGTCTGTATTTACACCAGTCTCGATTTAGTTTCCTCTGTATGCTAATTGAATAGTTATGTTGAAATAAAAATGCATTTTTGTCTTCCCAGAGTTTGCCTTTCTGAAAATGGATTTACTTGATCTTGTTACCATGTGTCTGTTATCTTGATTACTAATAGATTAGTAGATTTTTCTGTGTCACTGTAGAATAAGCACTAGTCTGCTAATCGCAAATTGGTGGCTTAAACCCATCATTCATGCCTCCAGAACCCTGTAAAAGATCAATATGAATAGGAACCAACTCAATAGCACTTAACAACAGTGGATTTTTACAGTATAATGATTTTTTTTTTTTTTTAAGTGTGGCTAAAAATGGGAGGAAATAAGAACATTTGTCTTGGAAATGGGAGCTATAGGAAAATTTTCAAATTATTTTAAATAATCTTTTTAAACAATATTTGGGAATTTATCTCAGTATCTATCATTGGACTAAATTCAAGCATCTTGTCTGAGAAAATAGTAAAGTAACAATGACATCTTTTCACAAGTTTACTTCTCCACTGACTTGTGAAATGGAAAATTAACTTGTTCAGATAGACTTGTTTGCTTGCTTTCTTCTGATCATTGTTGTTAAGTGCCTTCGAGACGGTTCCGACCTAGCAATCCCGTATAGGGTTTCTGAGGAGCATTGTGAGCTTGAACTGCCAACCTTGTGGTTCAAACCAACTTTGCAGTTCAGCACATTAACCCACAGTGCCAAACCAGGACTCCTCTGTTGATCTGTAGAGTTGAATAAATGACTCTGATTTTCTTTTCTGTTTTGCCTAACAGGTAATTAAGGCAGGGTAATACAGTGTGTCAATTCTTAGTTTTGGGATCTGGGATGTCTAGGGGATGGAATCAGAAATCTGAATTTTGCACATAAGTACTACTGTTGTTTTAGTGCAAGTAACTGATAATGTGATTTAAATATATGAGTACATTTAAAAGCAGTAATGAATTAGTAGCTTTTGGTCAATTTTCTGTACTCTCAAAGAATAGCCCATTGCCCATTAAGGCAATTCCAACTTGCAGCAACCCCTATAGGACTGCATAGAACTGCCTCACAGGGTTTCTAAGGCTATCATGTTTATAGTGTCTTGGTGTGCTGCTGTGGGATAATGCACTGGACCACAAGCTTGGTTTGAACTGCAAGGCCAGCAGTTCAAATTCACCAGCTGCTGCTTGGAAACCATACAGGGTCACTATGAGTCAGAACTGACTCAAAGGCACTTACCAACAACAAATATTTGTACATAAGAAGCAGGCTGCCTTAGCTTTCTCCCATGGAACTATTGGTAGGTCCTAATCACTGACCTAATCGGGCTGCGAACCTTAAGGTCAGCGGTTCGAAACTACCAGCCGCTCCGCGGGAGAAATATGAGGCTTTCTACTCCCGTAAAGATTTATACCCTCGGAAACCCTGTACAGGGTCACTTTGGGTCGGACCCGACTCGATGGCACTTAACAACAACAACAACAAATCACTGACCTTGGGTAAATTATTTAGCCTTTCAGTGATTCAGTTTTATTATCTGTAAAATAAAATTAATCCAAGCAGAGGGGTAGTTTTAAAAATACAGCTAGATTGCTGAATTCGTTTCTAGTGAGAAGACCCAGAGCCTGCATTTTTAACCAGCTCCCCAAATGATTATTGGTGTAGTACAGTTCTAATTTTTTGCATGCAGCAGAATCACCAGGAGGGTTTGCTAAAACATTGCTGGGCCCAAGATCATCCTGATGCTGCTACTCTTGGGACTACACTTTGAGAACCACTGGGAAGTGTATTTGCTGAAGGATGCCACTTTGATCCACTTGATAAAAATAGAAAACATGATGGTAACATTGGGCGCTCATCATATGTGCTTTACATATATGATCTCATTTAATCCTCTCAACGATCCTGTGAAATAAATGCTATTATTATCCCCATTGTACAGAGAAGGAAGAGAAACCTTTTTATCCCCATTTTATAGAGGTTCAGTAACATGCCAGCCATAGCAAGTCTAGAGATGGGCTCTGGAGCTTGCTCTCTGAAACCTTTTTCAGATCAAAGCTATCACATGATGCCTGTGCAGTCCTCTCTTTAAAAGACTTGTTTCTTAATATAAAATAAATGCATTTAGTGTTTGTTCTAATGTGAGTCTCAATTAAAGACTAGAAGGCCAAGCTTACCCAAAGACATGTGTATAGAATTGGTTGATTAAAGATTTCAGATGTCTTTTTGAAGTATTAAAATGAAAAATATTGGTTATTGCTTTTCTCTTGTACTGTCAAGTTCTTGTATACAACAGAAGCTTATCATTTTTCCCTTTTACAGAGTCTTCTGGGCCATCATGGCAGTCAAGTGGACTGGTGGACATTCTTCTCCTGTTCTCTGCCTGAATGCAAATAAAGAAGGGCTAGTGGCTTCTGGTGCAGAAGGTGGTGATCTCGTGGCTTGGGGTGAAGATGGGACTCCAGTAGGACACATGCGTTTCCCAGGGACTGGTGATGTTACCAGTGTCTTATTCTCCAACAGCTGTCCCACCAAGCTTTATGCCTCACATGGAGAAACCATTAGCATACTGGATGTCAGGTCCCTCAAAGGCTCCCTGGACCATTTCCATGTAAATGAAGAGGAAATAAATTGTCTTTCATTGAATGAAACTGAAAACCTGCTGGCTTCTGCTGATGACTCTGGAGCAATTAAAATCATTGACTTGGAAAATAAGAAAGTTAGCAGATCCCTGAAGAGACATTCCAATATCTGCTCCTCTGTAGCTTTTCGGCCTCAAAGACCTCAGAGCCTGGTGTCATGTGGACTGGATATGCAGGTAATGCTTTTACAGAAAGTACTAGGATAATTGCTAAATAGGATTTATTAATAGAATCAAATTATTGATCAGGCTAAATTTTTCCCCCCTATCTTCTACTAACATGTCTTAGGAGTGTGGGTTATACATTGGGCTGCTAACTGCAAGGTCAACAGTTCAAATCCACCAGCTGCTCCTCTGGAGAAAAAGGATACTTTCTGCTCCCATAGAGATTGGCTGCTTGGAAACTCCGAACAAGGTTGCTTTGAGTTGGAACTCAATCCACAGCATGTAGAAGCAACACTAATATGTCTTACCCATTTATAAACCATAAGATATACTTCTATAAGGAGCTCTGATAGCTTAGTGGTTACGAGTTGGGCTGCCAACATGAAGGTCAGCAGTTCAAAACTACCAGTGGTTCCGTGGGAAGAAGATGAGTCGTTCTGCTCCCGTAAAGACTTACAGCCTCAGAAACCCTGTACAGGGTCACTGTGAGTCAGAACCGACCCTCAGTACTTAACAACATACTTGTGTAGATTTTATTTGCAAAGCAATCCTTATTCCTTTAGTCTTCCTTTAACTTTGCTTTGAGACCTTGCTAAAACCTAAGAATTCAGATATTTGGTTCTTAACATCTGTATGAATAAACAAAGGAGAATACAGAAGACAGAGTTTAACACTCATTCTCTGTAAACTATATGGTTTGAAATAAGTTGAAGGGGTTGGGGTTGTTTTACTACAAAATTCTGGGATGCCCTAATGGAAATGTTTTATCTTGGTAACCAAGAACATCTACATATTAGTCCAAATCCAGAGGAGAATGCGAAAATATAGAAACTCCCTCATGTGGGAAACTGAAGGTGTTTAATTCTTAGTTTTCATTGGGTGGGGAATGGAGTATACTGGTCTATATAACTGAAGAAGTCACAGAGAGCAAATTTGGGTTTAATAAAAAGAAAGCTTTCAAATAGCTCAATCGTTCCAACAGTGAAATGTGCTTCCTCTTGGAGAGTAAATCTTAGCAGTGAGAATATCTCATTTTCTGTCTGTTAAGCATCTAGTATTTACCAATGCTTTATACATATGAATGCTAATAATACTTTGATAGTTTTGCAAATGAGTTAACTGAGGTTGAAATTAAAGAATCCATACAACTGCTATGCAAATCTGTTTCTCTGACTTCAAAACCGTATTTTCTTTTGTAACGTGAGAAGTATTCAAGCAGAATGCCAATAATGTAGTGGGAAAGGGTCTGGGTTTTGGAACAGGTTACTTCTAGAAAGAGAACCATTGTTTATTAATGACCTATATGCTCAAAACTATTTTAGGCATTTAATCTACATTCTCATTTATATAAAAACTCTTCTAAGACTCTGTGATCCTATTACTAATATCAAACATTCTCTTTTCACCTTCCTAGCCAGTGGTCTTTACCACTCCATCCTTTACCTTCCTTCCTGATTAAAATTTAGAAATAGGTGGAACCTGTTGTTGCCAAAATGATTACATCTTCCTCCCTGCAAACTAGAGTATTTAGCAGGCAGAATCAGTGGATGCTAGATGTCCTGTAGTGCTGAGACAGTCCCAGAACAACTAAGAATTGTCCCACTAAAATATTTACAATGCCCTTATTGGGTATCTCTCTCCCCTTAGGGGGCACAGTGGCTCTAAGATCGTAGAAAATATGTAGTTCAAAGGCTTGTTCTTTCTGGACTTTGTTAAGATCTCTAGCACCAACACTTAAGGATGCTGGCAGAGGAGGAGGTCCTGACATTTTAAAAAGAGTCTTTATCCTGCATCTTATATATGAAAAAGGGGAACAAAAAAATTTATGAGGTGAGAAATTTTGAGCAGGGTCACTTTGATATGATTGCCCTCACTTCTGAACATTTGCCAGTTCACTTTTTTGTCTTTGACAGTTTACAAAATAATAAACCCCAAACTCTTGCATTTTTCTCCACCATATCTCTCTAGTTTTCCTGTTTAGAGTGATGCTGCTTCAATGAGTAGTTGAAAAATTGAGTGTTAAACACCTTTTAAAAGGTTGTTGGTTGTTAGGAAGACTAAAGAAGTGTAAAGAAATCCAGGCAGGAACAATTTGGGAATCTGTACTATTTGGAAATTATTTTGAAACTGGTAGAATCTGAGATGGCTATTAACACATTTAGATTACTTAATGCAAAAAATACTTAAGCTGCTAATAATATTTTGAATGCGATTTGTGAGAATGTCTTGGGACAGAAAATAGAATCTAGGAATGCTGGGGGCTGTGTGAAAGAAAGTGAGGATATCAGCCAATATAGCTAGGCGATCAGATTCTGAAATGTGTATTTGTCTAAATGTCCTTTTTTTTTTAAGAGACTATTTTCATATCTAGTATCAGTACTTATATTCTCTTGTGTTATCTTTTCTGTTTTAAAAAGAATTCACTTTTGTGGTGGTAGTTGAAAATGTACACAGCAAAACATGATCCAAGTCAGCAATTTCTACATGTACACTTTAGTGACACTGATGACATTCTTCAAGTTGTGCAACCATTCTCACCCTCCTTTTCCAAATGAGTCCTTACATTAACTGGAACTCACCGCCCTGTAAGGTTCTTTTCTAAGCTTTTGAGTTGCTGTTGTCAATTTCATGCTATATAGGTAGTTCTTTCAAACAGCACAATGCTCAAGGCAGACATTCTTTACTAATTAAGCTGAATTATGTTTTTAAGAAGACTTCTGGGAATATTTCTGATTTAAAACTTACCTCAGGGCAATAGTTTCAGAGATTCATCCAGCTTCTGTGGCTTCAAAGAGTGTGGATTGTTAGTGTTTTAGACTTAACCAAAATAATAATTGCTAACCACTAGAGTTTTGCTAAGGGTAATACAGAAACGGCTACAATCATACATTGACAGAGAACTTCCAGGGGTTCAAGCCAGATTCAGAAAAGGCCATGGACGAGGGATATCATTGCTGATATCTGATGGATCTTGGCTGAAATCAGAGAATATCAGAAAGATGTTTACGTGTGCTTTATTGACTACGCAAAGGCTTTCAATTATGTGGATCATGACAAGCTATGGACAACATTGAGAAGTATGAGTATTCCAGAACACTTAATTGTTCTCATGAGGAATTTGTACCTGGACCAAGAGGCAGTTGTTTGAAAAGAACATGAGAACACTGAATGGTTTAAAATTTAAAAAGGTGTGTGACAGGGTTGTATTCTTTCACCATACTTATTCAACCTGTATGCTGAGCAAATAATACGAGAAGCTGGGTTATATGAAGAAAAACATGGCATCAGGATTGGAGGAAGACTCATTAACAACCTGTGATAAGCAGATGAGACAACCTTGCTTGCTGAAAGTGAAGAGGACTTAAAACATATGCTGATGAAGATCAAAGAGCACAGCCTTCGGTATGGAGTACATCTCAATGTCAAGAAAACAAAAATCCTCACCACTGGACCAATAAACAACATTCTTATCAACGGAGAAAAGATTGAAGTTGTCAAGGACTTCATTCTTCCTGAATCAACTATCAACACTCACAGAAGCAGCAGTCAAGAAATCAAAGGACGTATTGCGTTAGGCAATTGCTGCACAAGACCTTTTTAAAATGTTGAAGAGCAAAGATGTCAGCTTGAGGACTAAGGTGCACCTGACCCAAGCCATGGTATTTTCAATAACCTCATATGCATGTGAAAGCTGGACAGTATATAAGGAAGACCATAGAAGAATTGAGTTATGGTGTTGGAGGAGAATATTGAAAGTGCCATGGGCTGCCAAAAGAACCAATAGGTCCATTTTGGAAGAAGTGTAGCCATAGTGCTCCTTGGAGTGCAAGATGGCCAAACTTCGTGTCTCATACTTGGGGCATATTATCAGGAGGGACCAGTCACTAGATACGGATATCATGTTTGGTAAGGTGGAGGGGCAGACAAAAAGAGGAAGACCCCCAATGAGATGGATTTGCCAAGAGGCAACATTGGTGGACTCAAGCGTGCAACAGTAGTGAGGTTGGCCCAGGATCGGTTAGTGTTTCATTCTGCTGTGCATAAGGTCGCTATGGGTCGGTACCGACTCTATGGCACCTAACAACAATAACCACTATAAAATGGAGTCATGGTGTGGCATTGTAGGATAAGCAAGGTCGGCAGTTCAAACCCACCAGCTGCTCCTCGGAAACTGACTCGACAGTACATAACAGCAGCAACATATTATAAATTCATGCAAAAGAATTGTCAGTGCTTTTCCCAGTAGCAGTAGAATATAAGTGTCACTGCTGTCATTTCTTTTGAAAACAGGCTCTTATCTGAGTTACTAGACTGGGATGAGGATCAGTGTTGATAATCTTGCCCTTGCAGGTTAACACTTTTGACTGTCTAAACAAGGTCATTCTTATCCTACTGCCCATTTTAAATTATGAGTCATAATCTAGGGATAATACAAAATGGTAAAATAAAACTGTCTATTCTCAGTACTGAAAATATTTTTCTTTTCAAACTGATTACTATGGGAAGAGAATGAATCACTAGTTATTATATTGTAAATCCATTCATAAAACTTACTGTTTTTGTTTTTTTTAAGACAGGTTTTAATTAGCATTTCAATTTAAATCATTTTAGTAGATCCAAGAGAATTGTAGGAGAACAAAAAAAAAAGGCAAATTTAATTCCAGGGAGTACAATTAGTTAATAGACATGTTTGAGATTTCTGCTCTTTTCTAGGCATTGTGCTAGACCACAACAAAGATGATTTAAATCACGACATGAATTAAACTGACAAGCTAGCAGGATACATCAATTACTGGAATAGGCTAATCACAGTGTTGTTCTTGTTAGTGCCATCGAATCGGTGACGACTCATAGCAACACTGTGTACAATAGATGAAAACACTGCCCGGTCCTGCGCCAACCTCACAAATGTGCGATGCTTGAGCTCATTGCTGCTGCCACTGTGCCAATCCATCTTACTGGAGGTGTCTTCCTCTTTTTCTCTGACCTTCCACTTTACCAAGCATGATGTCCTTCTCCAGGGACTGGTCCCTCCTTGTGATATGCCCAAAGTATGAGAGATGAACTCTTGCCATCCTGGTGTCTAAGAACACTCTGGCTGTACTTCTTCCAGCACAGATTTGTTTGTTCTTTAGGCAGTCCATGGTACTTTCAACATTCTCCTCCAACACTATAACTCATATGCGTCAATTGTTACACAGTCTTCCTTATTCATCGTCCAACTTTCACATGCAAATGAGATTACTTAAAATACCATGACTTGGGTCAGGTGCAATTTAGTCTTCAAGCTGACATCTTTGCTCTTGAACACTTTAAAGAGGTCTTGTGCAGCAGATATGCCTAATGCAATAACATCATTTGGTTTCTTGACTGCTGCTTCCTTGAGTGTTAATGGTTGATCCAAGTAAATTGAAGTTTTTGACCACTTCAATCTTTTCTCCATTTATCTTGATGTTACTTATTGCTACAGCGGTGAGGATTTTTGTTTTCCTTACATTGTTGCAACCCATCAAAACCTGTGGTCTTTGATCTTTTCTAGTAAGTATTTAAAGTCCTCTTTGCTTTCAGCATGCAAGGTTGTATCATCAGCACATTGCAGTTCTTAATGAGTCTTCCTTCAATCCTTATGCCATGCTCTTCTTCATATAATCCAGCTTCTTGGATTTTTTGCTGAGCATACAGGTTGAATAAGCATGGTGAAAGAATACAACCCTGGTACACACCTTTCTTAATTTTAAACTACTAAATGTTCCCTTGTTCTGTTTTGAACAACTGCCTCTTGGTCTATGTACAGGTTCCTCATGAACACAGTTAAGTGTTCCGGAATACTCATTCTCTGCAGTGTTATCCATAGCATGTCATGATCTACACAATCAAAAGTCTTTGCATAGTCAATAAAGCACAGGTAAATGTCTTTCTGGTATTCTCTGCTTTCAGCCAAGATCAGTCTGATGTCAGCAATTATGTCCTTTGTTCCACATCCTCATATGAATCTGGCTTGCACTTATAGCAGTTGCCTGTCAATATACACTTGAAGCCATATTTTCATTATGTTTAGCAAAATTTTACTTGCATATGATACTGTCCAATGACTTTCACATTTGGTCCCCTCTCTTTGGAATGGGTACAAATATGGATCTCTTCCAGTCATTTGGCCAAGTAGTTGTCTTCCAGATTTTTTGGCATATATCATATACTTGGTGAGTGCCTCTAGTGCTGCATCAGTTTGTTGAAAGTTTTCAATTGGTATGAGCCTTGTTCTTTTTCAGTGCGGACTTCTTCTTCAGTATCATTGGCTCTTGATTGTAGGCTACCGCTATAAATGGTTGAATGTTGACCGTTACTTTTTTGGTACAGTGATTCTGTATTCCTTCCATCTTCTTTTGATGCTTTCTTTGTCATTCAGTATTTTGCCCATAGAATCTTTCAAGATTGCAAGTCGAGGCTTGAATTTTTCTCTTCAGTTCTTTCAGCTTGAGAAATGCTGAGCGTGTTCTTCCCTTTTGGTTTTCTAAGTTAATAACTAGTCGCATTAATAGGAATTAGATACAACAAAGATAGAAATGGTCTACAGTAGTTAGGGAAGCATTCTTAGAGGAACAGGTGTTTGAACTAAGCCCCTGGAATGGATAGTTTGATTGAGTACAAGGAAAGAGAAAGCATTCCAGATGGAAAGTACCTCAGTGATAATTTCAGGTTTAATTTAATTGGTAGACCTTTTACGTCCATGTGGCGCTGTGGGTTATTGTGCTGGACTGCAAAGTTGATTTGTACCTCAAGATCAGTGGTTCAAGCTTACCAGCTGCTCCTAGGAAATCCTATACAGGACTGCTATTGGTCAGAACTGACTCAACAGCACTTAACAACAACAACAACCATAGACTAGGGAGTCCTGCAAGCATAATGAGCTGGACCGCAAGGTCTGTTTTAACCACAAGGTTGGCAGTTCAAACTCACCAGCCACTCCTTGAAAACCCTATACTGGGTCACTATGAGGCAGAACCGACTCGATGACACTTAACAACAACAACTATAGACTAAAATTAATAAATTTGATAGTCTTCAGGTTTACTTGAAGAGATTAACGGTTGAATGACTTAAAATGGCAGCTGCTTTAAAATGTATGTTACATTTAAATAAGGTTTGTTAGTCAAAAGTTATTCAAGATTATTTGATCAATTCTACCCAACTATCCTTTGGCTTTCTAGTTTAAGCTCCAGCATAGCTTCCCACTGGCATGCTGTGGTGCTGATAGGTTTTTATTTTTGCTGTAATGCTAAAGTTGTATTCCAGTAATCATTCTCAGACTACTTTGATGGTTTTCTTAAAAGCTGACTAATTGCAAAGTGGGTTAAGAATTGGGCTGTTAACTGTAAGGTGTGTAGTCCAAACACACCAGACTCCCCGTTAGAGAAGGATGAGTCTGTCTGCCACTATAGAGTCTTGGAAACCTTAAGGTGAAGTTCTCCTCTACCCTATAGGGTCAGTATAAGTCAGAATCGACTCTTAGGCAGTGGGTTGGATTTAAACATGAAGTTGAGCAAAAGAGGAAGAACTCTGTATGACTGTGTGACTCTTGGCTCTTCTTTAAAGGTGATGTTGTGGAACCTTCAGAAAGCCCGGCCACTCTGGATTACAAATTTACAGGAGGATGAATCAGAAGACATGGAGGGCCCACAATCACCTGGTCAGCTCTTAAACCCTGCCCTGGCCCATTCTGTCTCTGTGGCATCTTGTGGTAATGTGTTTAGTTGTGGTGCAGAAGATGGGAAGGTTCGGATCTTTAGAGTGATGGGAGTCAAGTGTGAACAGGAACTGGGATTCAAGGGCCACACCTTGGGGGTATCCCAAGTCAACTTTTTGCCAGAATCCTATTTGTTGCTTACTGGAGGGAATGATGGGAAGATAATGTTGTGGGATGTGAGCCATGAAGGTGAGGAAAAACAGAAGAGTCCTACGAAGCATACCCGTAAGAGGAAATCTAAAAGAATAGCTTATACTAAGCAGGATGGAAACACTACTGCTTCAGGAACAGATGAGGACGTACATGGCAGCATCTTACCAAAGCTAACTATCACACATGGAGAAAAAGTGAACTGGCTCTTGGGTACAAAACTAAAGGGATGCCAAAATATATTAGTAGCTGATCAGACTAGTTGTATATCTGTGTATCCCTTAAATTAAATTTAAATCCAATAAAAACATTTGAAGAGCTGATTTGTTTCTTTTTACTTTTTATTGTGAATTGAGTGACGGTTCACAGAGCAGATCATCAGGTTTACATTCAAGAAATCATACACTGCATTTCACTTCACTGATGGTAATCCCCTGATACAGGTAACATCAGTTATCCCACTTCCCCCTGTCATTCTTATTTCTATTCCACCTTCTTTCTCAACCCTTCTGAATTTTGCCCTTGGGTAAATTTTTATCTTGAATGGTTACCCATTCTGTGGTGAGCTTACCTTACAAGTGTTGTTGTCCCCCTGATATGCCTATCTACTGCTTGACTGAAAATTGAGCCATGAGGGTGGGTTCAGTTCCAGACCTGAAGAGGGAACTGTAGGTTTGTTTGTTTGTTTGTTTGTTTTTCATTCTTTATTTAAACTCTTTGCTATATTTAGATCCACATCATTCTAGTGTATAAATTTTGGGACACTTGGGGAAAGAAGATAAGTGGGTTATCCTTCACAGAGTAAATGATATATTAAAATTGGGGGTAAGAGTAATGATCATATACCAGCCATATTACATATATTTCAGTTTAATTCCAAATCAATGAAGTTTATGATTTCCTCCATTTTAATGCCACAGGAATCAAAACTCAAGCGATGTTAAATAACTGAGGGCCCAGGAAAATTAAAAGCATACTTATCTGGAAAAAAAACCTTTAAATGTCTTGTTCAGACTTCTTACTGAGGGAAGCCCACATCCTGACCCAAGTATAGTCACCACATCACTTGTAGTGTTGTTGTTAGCTGCCGTTGAGTGGTCTCCAACTCATGGTGACTCCAGGTACAACAGAACAAGATCACTGTTATCCACAGGGTTTTCTTTGACTGATATTTGGAAGCAGACCACTTGGCCTATCTTCTTAGTCTATCTTAGCCTGGAAGCTCCACTGATATCTGTATGATAATAGAACACAGGCCTCTACTAGCAGGTGGATAATGACTGTACTTGAGGGGCATTGGCCAAGAATCGAACCCAGGTCTCCTGCATGCAAGGTAAGAAATCTACCACTGAACTAGGATGTTGCCAGGACCCTTACCAAACTGGCAGAGAAAACGTTGTCTTGCTTGACAAGCACTGGACCACAAGTGACAGGGTCACTATGAGTCAGAGCCTCTGCATTACATAAAACCATAGGTAGAATCCTGAACCTCACCCAGACTCTTCTGAGGTGGAAAATTTCC
>NW_006408648.1:7826625-7830878 GCF_000296735.1 Chrysochloris asiatica | reverse complement strand
AAAAAAAAAGATAATGGACCTTGCACACATACAAGGTCATGGAAGCAGGAGTTGATTTCACTATTTCTTTGCTGTAATTCTCTGGACCTATCTCATAATCTCCAACAGTGCCAAGTTGGGGCAAAGCATCCTGAGGTTTACCACCTCTGTGGTCTGAGGAGCCACTATGAGGAGGGCCCAGAGAAGGATTTGCCATTTTCCATGGAAAACAAGTGGTGGTTACTAATTGCAGTGACTGTACACTTGGGGTCTGGATTTGCTGCCCCTTCCTTTATAGTAAGACACCAATTCCTTAATCCATAGAACAGATAAGAAGAATGTTTTAAGAAGTCCAGCCTCTGAAAAATGAATCAAACTCTGTTGAACTCGGATAGCATATTGGTTATGTTTGTAAAGATCCTTATTACATGAAAGCTAGTGCCTCTTATTCTGTGAAATATGGAATATGCTAATTGAGCATGTGCTTAATTTTTATTTTGGTAATATCCTGGTATTGATTTCTTAATAAAAAAAGATATGAAGAAAAAAAAACAAGAAGTACAGCTAGAATGCTCCTTAGAAGCCAGACTTCATCTTTCATGCTTTGGACATATTTTCAGCTGGGACCAGTTCCTGGAGAAGGACATCATGCTTGCTAAAGTGGAGGGTCAGCAAAAAAAGAAGGCCCCCAAGGAGCTGGATTTTTCACAGTGGCAGCAGCAATGGACTCAAGCCTAACAACAATTTTATGTTTCAGGATCCGACAGTGTTTCATTCTGTTGTGCATACGGTTACACAATGAGTTGAACTCAATGGCACCTGACAAGAACAACACTCACTAAAGTAGAATGTAGAAAATTGTCTTCGTGGACACTGCTATGCCAGTGGATCATGGTGTTCCTCGAGAGTACGGTCCTGAGCCCCCAGGTCCAGTAAATAATTCTCTCAAGGTAATGTCTAAAAATGTTTAATAACTTTGCCCCCTGTATGTTCCACCACATTTATGGATATGTTTGCAGTAAAGGTACATGTACAAATATCCTCTGTCAAACCTTTACATATCTGTGGGTATACTCCCACTTTCTCTCCCACACCTGTTCAGCCTACCTGTCTATCCATGTGTTTATAACAGTATTTACCTCTGTTGCTTTTCACTCTCATCATCCTCATGTCTTCCTTTGCTTTCATCATTCTTCTGCCAACCTCTCTTTTATTATATATTGCCTTCCACTTCTCCCAAGTTAACACTCTAGTCGCTGGCTACCCTCTAGTCAGTGGATTACTCCCTGGTAACCATCAAATGATGCTCATTTTAGTGCGAAAACCTGTTCTTGACTTTTTACAACAGTGGTCTCATACAATATTTGTCCTTTAGTGATTAACTAATTTCACTCAACATAATGTCCTCCAGGTTCATCCATGTACTGAGGTGTTTCGAAGATTCATCATTATTCTTCAACATTGCTTAGTATTCCATTGTGTGTTGTTCCTGCACCTAGTGACCCTATGCACACTAGAACAAAACCCAGGTCAGTTCTGCGCCTGTCTCTCAATTGTTACATTTGAGCTCATTCCTGCTGCCACTGCACTGGGTCTATTGCCTTGGAGGGTTTTCTCTTTGTTGTTGACCCTCCACTTTACCAAGTGTAATGTCCTTACCCAGGAGCTGGTCCCTCCTGATAATATGTCAGAAGTATGAGAGACAAAGTCTCACCATCCTGGCTTCTAAGAAGCATTCTGGCTGTACTTCTTCCAGTACAGATTTGTTTGTTCTTCTGGCAGTCTATGGTTCTTTTAATATTCATCTCCAGCAACATAACTCAGATACATCTATTCTTCTACTGTCTTGTCCAACTTTCACATGCATGTAAAGTGATTGAAAATACCATGGCTTGAGTCAGGTGAACCTTAGTTCTCAAACTGATCTCTTTGCTCTTTAACACAATAAAGAGGTCTTTTTATTTATTTATTTTAACTTTTTATTGTAAGTTGAGTAAGGGTTTGCTGAGCAGATTAGTGTTACAGTCAACAAATCATATACTTCATTACAATGACTGCAATTTCCTCCATGTACCATCAGTTAGCAGTATTTACTAAAGAGGTGTTTTGCAGCAGGTCCTCCTAATATAATTCATCATTTGATTTGTTGATTGCACTTCCTTGAATGTTGATACTGAATCCAAGTAAAATGAAGTCATTGATAATTTTGATCTTTTCTCCTTTTATCATGATGTTATTTATTGGTCCAGCTATGAGGATTTGTTTTCCAGACATTGGGGTGCAATCCATACTGAAGTCTGTGGTCTTTGATCTTCACCAGTAAGTATTTTCAGTCCTGAAGTCATGTTCTTCATATAATCCAATTTCTTGGATTATTTGCTCAGCATACAGATTGAATAAGTATGGTAAAATGTTACAACTCTGGCATGCACCTTTCCTGATGTTAAACCATTCTGTGTCCCCTTGTTCTGTTCTAACAACTGCCTCTTGGTCTATGCATAGGTTCCTCATGAACACAATTAAGTGTTTTGCAATACCCATTCTTTGCAATGTTATCCATAGTTTGTCATGATCCGTACAGTTGAAAGCCTTTGCATAGTCAATAAAGCACAAGTAAACATCTTTCTGGTATTCTCTTGCTTTCATTCAAGATCCATCTGGCATAAGCAACACTATCCTAGTTCCATATTGTCTTCTGAATCTGGCAGTTCCCTGTTGATGCACTGTTGCAACCATTTTTTAATTTAGCGAAATTTTACTTGCATGTGATATTAAAGGTATCGTTCAATGATTTCTGTATTCTGTTGGGTCACCTGTCTTTGGAATGGACATAATTATGGATCTTTTCCAATCAGTTGGTCAGATAACTGCCTTCCAAATTTCTTGGTACAGATATATTTGTCTATTAAATAGGTTATTAATACTCTGTGGGAGAAAGATGAGGCTTTCTGCTTCTGCAAAGATTTAAAACCTTGGAAACCCTATACAGGATTACTGAGTTGAAACAGACTCGATGACACTTAACAACAACAACAAATGTTACTAGCCTTAAAGGGTTGTGAGAATAATGAAAATAGAGTACTTAGCTGCATGCCTGAAACAGTAAATTTTCAATATAGTAGTTGCTGTTGTTAAATTTAAAGGAGCCCTGGTAGCACAGTGTGTTGCAAGTTGACCTGCTAATCGTAAGGTCAACAGTTCGAATCTACCAGTCGCTTTGCATAGAAAGATGAGGCTTTCTGTACCCATAAATATTTACAGCCTTGGAAACCCTATGTAAGTTTGCTATGAGTCAAAAGAAGTACTGCCAGAATGCTCCTTAGAAGCCAGGATGGCCAGACTTCATCTCTCATACTTCAGACATATTATCAAGAAGAACCAGTTCCTAGAGATGGATATTATGCTAGGTCAGCGAAAAGAAGGAAGAATGGATTGGCACTGTGGCAGCAGCAATGGGCTCAAGCATAGTAACAATTGTGAGGCTAGCACAGGACTAGGCAGTGTTTCATTATATTGTACATAAGGTCACTATGAGTCAGAACCTACTTAATGACAGCTAACAACATGAGTCAGAATTGACCCCACCACCACTACCACCATTATTAAATTTAAGGAGCCCTGGTGGTGGTATGGATTAGGCATTGTGGTGCTAACCACTAGGTCAGTGGTTCAAATCCATCAACCACTCCTCAGGAGAAAGATGAGACTGTCTGCTCCCATAAAGATTTACAATCTGGGAAACCCTATATTGAGTGAGTCACTGAGTCAGAATTAACTCAATGGCAGTGGATTTGGTTTTATTGCTACATTTAGGAGTCTGTGGATAGCGCAAATGCTTAATATGCTCAGGTGCTAATTGAAACATTGGAGGTCCCAATCTACCCAAAGGCACCTCTGAAGAAAGGCCTAGCAATCTACTTCCAAAAACTACTCCATTGAAAATCCTGTGGCACGCAGTTCTACTCACATTCACATGGGAAAGCTCCAAGACAGGGCTCATAAGCCTGATTGGGTCAAGCAGAGTCCCGTTAGGCAGAATGCTGGGAGTCTCTTTTTTGGAACTGTGGGGGAAAGTTGGCATGGACTACGAGGGTTACTAAATTGACAAGATGTGAATCTGGAGAGTCCACATTTTGTGTAAAAAGTGTTTATGAAAGTGAACAGAATCTTCCCAGTAGTTTTGAGCCTGTAACCCGCCATGCCTGAAACAAGTATGCTCTTGAGCTTCCTAAGTTCTATGAGCCAGTACTTTTTTCCTCTCTTTCATTTAAGAT
>NW_006408648.1:7825609-7826525 GCF_000296735.1 Chrysochloris asiatica | reverse complement strand
TTTATTGTGAATTGAGTGGAGGCTTAAGTTGAGTGAAGGATTATAGACAAGATCATCAGCTTTGCATTCATACACTTTGTCTCATCTCAATGATTACAATCCCCTCCTTGCAACAACAACTAAGAGTCTTGGCCAATTAAGCAAGTAAGTAATGTTGTTTAGTAATCTCACTAGGAATATAATGAAAGGAGAATATTATTTTGACTCTAAAAAGTTCAGTGACCAAGGGCCTTGGCTGAGTGTTGAGAGAAGCAAGGTTCTTTCTAATCCTAGTACTGAGAAAGACTCTTGACCATCGGGGGCTAGTGTTTCCTTCCTCAGAAGTGAAGGGTTTCAGTTAGACATCCACTAAGGTACTTTCCATGGCTACCATTTTATGAAATGAAAACTTAATCATAATATTAGGGCATACAATGCCTATCTAATGATTTTGATATAAATATCGGGGAGAAATAGTCAGAAGCAATCTAGAGGGATCGTTTGAAAAATCACCCAAGTACAACATCATTTTGGCTATCAAGCATGAACAGTTTTTTAGGAGCAAGGTAGTTAAGTATTTTAAACCAGGATTAAAACATCAGTTGTATTTGAATCTATTTTGATAATAGATACCTACTCAGACTGCCTAAGCAAATGGGACCCCATAGAAATGAAAAAATTTTGTTCAAAGGACTTTATTTAAAAAGTAAGAAGAGCAATCTACAGATTGGGAAACAATGTTTGGGACCATATATCCGATAAAGCTCATAATATCCAGAATATATTTTTTAAAACATCCATAAATTAACAACAGAAAGACAATCCAATCAAAAAACTTTACTATAAGGAGCTCTGGTAGCGTAGTGGTTACGAATCGGGCTGTGAACCATAAGGTCAGCAGTTCGAAACTACCAGCTGCTCCGCGGGAGAAAGATGA
>NW_006408648.1:7812761-7817361 GCF_000296735.1 Chrysochloris asiatica | reverse complement strand
TACCTTCCTCCAGGCCCTCTGGATCTAGGTTCCCTCTTGAAAGCTTGTAAGCCAGTCACTTCTTGCCTTTGTAGCCCCCCGCCCCCCATTTTGGGTAGCCAATGTCCAAGTTGCCCGTCCTTGACATTTTTACTCTTGAACACTGTAAAGATGTCTTGTGCAGCAGATTTGCCTAATACAATAGGTCATTTATTTCTTGATTGCTGCTTCCATGAGTGTTGATGGTTGATTCAAGAAAAATGAAGTCTTTGACAACTTTTCTCCATTTATCTTGATGTTATTTATTGCTCCAGTGGTGAGTATTTTTGTTTCCTTTACATTAAGGTGTAACCCATACCAAAGCCTGTAGTCTTTAATATTCATTTGTAAGTATTTTAAGACCTTTTTGCTTTCAGCAAGCAAAGTTGTATCATCTGCATATCACAGGTTGTTAATGAATCTTCCTCCAATCCTGATGCCATGTTCTTCTTCATATAATCCATATTCTCAGATTATTTGCTCAGCATACAAATTGAATAAGTATGGTGAAAGGATACAAACCTGGAGCACACCTTTTCTAATTTTAAGCCAATCAGTGTTCCTGTGTTCTGTTCGAATGCCAAGAGTTCTATGTACAGGTTCATCATGAGTACAAGTAAGTGTTCCAGAATACTCATTCTCCATAATTTGTCCATAGCTTGTCATGATCCATACAATCAAAAGCCTTTGCATAGTTAAGAAAACACAGGTAAACATCTTTCTGGTATTCTTTGCTTTCAGCCCAAATCCATCTGATGTCAAGAATGATAACCCTTGTTCTACGTCCTCATCTGAATCTTGCCAAAACTGGCAGCTCTTTAGCCATTTAAAAATTATCTTTAGCAAAATTTTATTTGCATGTAATACTAACAATATTGTCTGATGATTACCACTCTTTGGTCACCTCTCTTTGGAATAGGCACTAATATGGATCTCTTCCAATCAGTTGACCAGTTAGCTTTTTTCCAAATTTCTTGGCATAGATGATTGAGTGCCTCCAGTGCATATCAGTTTGTTGAAAGATTTTAATTCTTCCTTAAGTATCATTGGCTTTTGATCATATGCTACCTCTTGAAATCTTGAACATTGATCATTTCTTTTTGGTACAGTGACTCTGCATTCCTTCCATCTTCTTTTGATGCCTTCTGCATCATTTAATATTTTGGCCTTAGAATCCTTCAATATTACAAGTCGAGGCCTGAGTTTTTTCTCTAGTGCTTTCGGCTTGGAATAGATTGTAAATTTTTTTGTTGTTTTTACTTTTTTACAAGGTTCTTTTCTCCTTTGAGACTATACTGCACATGGTCATACCACAAGTAAAGTTGGAATTAGGACAGAGAGCCCTCTAAAGGCTGGTATGGTCATCCAAGGTCATTAAAAATGGCTGATCCCTAACAATATGTTCAAAACTGTACAATGTACATAAAAAGTACAAATTTTCCTTTTTAAAGTACTTTTAAGAAAAAAACCAGGGCCTTGGATGTTTTGATTCTTTTTTCTCCCCTGTTGCAAATTCACATTGTGATTTTGGCTGAGTAGTGGTGAGCTGTGTTATCTGCAGGTGGCACTGCCCAAGGTGGCCAGGTAGGACTCTCTCTATTCTAAGGTGACCACATGTAGATTCTGAGACAGAAGAGGATGGTGAATAGGTCACAGTGGCCCCTTTTTTTTTAAGTTTAACTTTTCCTTTTTTGCTGTCTAGTCATCCTCATCGGTCTACTGCTTCTTGGTGTCAACATCATCCAGCTGCCCATTTGCCCATAGCTGCCTCGGCTTCCTCATATTCATCTCCATCTTCTTCCTCACCATCACGTTCTTCCTCTTCCTCCTCTACCTCATTGTCAGTCTCCTGCACCCCATATTCTCCTTAGCAGTCCCATTATGGATGCATTTCTTCCATTCTCAGTTTCTTCCACAGCCTCCTTCTCATTAAGTCCTTGGTTGAGATCTCAGAGCTGGTGTCCACGTCTGACATAGTGGGCACACCGGTGATCCAATGTAGTGGATGACAAAAAAAAAAAGCATGACTTAAGGGACTCTGACTAGAGAGCTGCCCAAGTGGTGAAGGAGGAGGAGCCCGGTGGAGGTGGCTACGGGGAGCCAGGAGCCAGGAACTGGACCTGGAAACAGTACAAAGATGGCTTTTCAGAGCAACCAGTCCTGAAGTAGCACTGTGGGATAAAGCACTGGGCCACAAGGTCGGTTTGAACCACAAGGTTGGCAGTTCAAACTCACCAGCTGTTCCTTGGACCCTATACAGAGTCACTATGAGTTGGAACCAACTGGGCAGCATGTCACAACAACAAAAAGTCCATCATATTTAACTTTGTCTTCTGAAACTTTCTGTTCAGCACTTTTATCTCCTCATTTCTTCCATTTGCTTTAGTATCTCTATGCTGGAGAGCAAATTTCAGAACTTGTTTGGACATCCATGTTGGTCTTTTCCTTCTTTCTTGTCTTCTTAATAACCTTTTGCTTTCCTCCTGTATAATGTTCTTGATATCACCCCACAACTCTTCTTGTTTTCAGTCATTAGTGTGTAATTCATCAAATCTGTTCTTGAGATTAATTCTAAATTCAGGTAGAATATGTTCCAGGTCATATTTTGGCTCTCATGGTCTTGTTTTAATTTTCTTCAGCTTCAGCCTGAACTTGCATATGAGAAATTGATGGTCTGTTCCACAGTCTGCCCTTGATTTTATTTTGGCTGATGATGTGGAGGTTTTCAAGGAACTCTAGTAACATAGTGGTTATAAGTTGGGCTGCTAGTCTCAAGGTCAGCAATTTGAAACTAACAGCCGTTCTGCAGGAGAAAGATGAGGCTTTCTGCTCCTGTAAAGATTTACAGCCTCAGAAACCCTATGCAGGGTTGCTATGAGTTGGAAGGAACTCCATAGCACATAACCACCACCACCACCACCACCATGGAAGTTTTCCACTGTTTCTTTTCCACAGATGTAGTCTATTTGATTTCTGTGTATTCCATCTGGTGAGGTCCATGTATATAGTCATCTTTTCATTTTCTTTTAAAAAGGTTTTTGCAATGAAAAAGTCATTGGTCTTGCAAAATTATATGATGAAATCTCCAGTGTCATTACTGTCATCAAGGCCATATTTTCCAATGACTGACCTTTCCTCTTTGTTTCCAATCTTGCATTCCAATCATCAGTAATTATCAATACATCTTGATTGCATGTTTGATCAATTTCATACTGAAGAAGTTGATAGAATTCTTCAATTTCATCATCACTGGCTTTAGTGGTTGGTGTGTGATTTGAATAATAGTATTAACTGTTCTTCCTTGTAGGCATATGGATATTATCCTATCACAGACATTCTTGTATTTCAAGATAGATCTTGAAATGTTCTTTTTGATGATGAGTGTGACACCATTCTTCTTCAATTTGTCATTCCCAGTATAGTAAACCATGTGATTTTCAGATTAAAAAATGGCCAATACCAGCCTATTTCAGCTCACTAATGCCTAGGATGGAGTCCTGGTGTGGCACTGGAGGCTAAGGTGTCAGACTGCAATGTCATTTGAACTAAAGGGTTGGTGGTTCAAGCTCACCGGCTGCCCCTTGGAAACCCTATACAGGGTTGCTATGGGTCAGAATCAACTCGACGGCACTTAACAACAACAACAATACTTAGTACAGTCCACGTTCTGTTTATTAATGGATGTTTACAGGCGTTTCTCCTCATTTTGAGTTGTGCCCCATCAGCAAATGAAAGTCCTGAAAGTTTTACTCCATTTGCATCATCATGGTCAACTCTACTTTGTGGAGACAGCTCTTCCCTAATCGCATTTTGAGTGCTTTCCAACCTGAGGAGCTCATCTTCCAGCACTCTATCTGACTATATTCTGCTGCTCTTCATGTTCCAATCTTCAGTATTCTGATGCTGGCAGTGTTCTCTGCTATTCATAAGGTTTTCAGTGACTAAATATTTGGAAGTAGTCTATCTCTCCTTCTCCTAGTCTGTCTAATCTGGAAACTCAGCTGAATCCTGTCCACCATATGTGACCCTGCTGGTATTTAAAAACAGGTTTTATAGCTTCAGAATCATAACAACACTCAAGCCACCAAAGTACGACAAACTGACAAATGAGTGGTGGTTATTAGCTATAATTTGATTTATATTTAATGTCTAAATTTGTTTCAGTTTTATAGTTGCATAAGAGGTATAAACATAAGGAATTTATACTTACTGTTAGGTCTGAACATATTTAAGCAACACTATGCTAAAAATGGAGTCCTGGTGTGGCACTATAGGATAAGCACTGGACTGCTAACTGTAAGGTGAGTAGTTCAAACCTACCAAACCACTCCCTGGGAACCCTATTGGATCACTATGAGTCGGAACTAACTCAACATCACTTAACTAACTCAACATCACCATCATTGTTGTTGTTGTTGTCAGGTGCCATCGAGTCGGAACCGACTCATAGTGACCCCATGCACAGCAGAACGAAACAATGTCCGATCCAGGGCCAACCTCACTACCGCTGCCACACTTGAGTCCATCAATGATGCCACCTGGCTGATCCATCTCGTTAGGGGTCTTCCTCTTTTTCTCTGAC
>NW_006408648.1:7809193-7812231 GCF_000296735.1 Chrysochloris asiatica | reverse complement strand
AATGAGTCTTCCTCCAATCCTGATGCCACGTTTTTCTTCATAGAACCCAGCTTCTCGTATTATTTGCTCAGCATACAGGTTGAATAAGTATGTAAAACTAATTTTACTACAATAATTAAATAATTAATCCTGGAAGTCCTAGAATGTTTTCCTTTAAAAGTATTTAATACTCAAGCTGGAATGCTTAGGTTTGTAGCTTATTGTTGTTAAGTTACTGACTCAAGTCTGGATGACAAGCTAGATGCAGCACCCAGAGCTGGCAGAAAGCTGGGTTTGTAGATTGTTGTTAAGTGCCATTGAGTTTGTTCCGACTCATAGCAACCCTGTACAGGTTTTCCAAGGAGCGGCTGGTGGGCTTGAACCACCAACCTTGTGGTTTAAACTGACCTTGTAGTCCAACACATTAACCTGTAGTGCCACAGTACCCTGAAAATCCTCCTGAGTGCCCTTCAGCATGTCTAGGAGAGACTGGTATTAAAACAATGATGTTACTAGAAAACGTGTGAAAGTAGCTAGGTTAGATCCCGCTGTTTGTTGTGAAAGGGGTGATTCTGAAGTTGTTATTAAGTGCCATAGTCAGTTCTGACTTATAGCACCCCTGTATAGGGGTCCTGAGGAGCAGTTGGTGGGTTTGAACCATCAACCTTGTAGTTCAAATTCCAGTGCTGATTCTACAGTGCCACAGTAGCAGAGGGAATTTTTCACTAGAAACTCAAAATAAACAGGAAGTTTCTGTAGGAAGTATTGGAGTCAAGAATTGGTTTCAATGACAGGGTGGATCTTGCTGCCATAAATCCAGGAGGGCAGCATAGGAGGGTAAGCAGGTTTGACTGCTTAGATCTAACTTATCTGGCCAGCCATTCTGGTGTCATTACCACCAGTTCTCCAAAGCCGTACATAGTTTTGACTGTTAGTCAGGTGTTTGGTTGTGTGAGACAGACACCACTGGAGAGGCAGAGATGGTACAAAATCTCTTGTTACCAGACTAAGACAGAGAGCGTATGAGCAGACCCGTCTCTCTCTCCTTATTTCCCTTAAATGTCTTGCTTTTAACTTGTTCTTTTTTTCTAAGTTGTGTTTTTGCTGTTCCTGAAACTTTACTTTTGGCTCTTGGGACTTTTAATATTTTCCCTTCATGCTTCACTCTGGGTAGTTAAGCTCCCCCTAGAAAAACTATCCACAGGTTGTAATAGTGTATGGTTGCTTTGAATTATTCAAATCAAATTGCTTAGTTACTATCTGAAGTTTTTCTTGTTTGTTTGTTTTTTTCCATGCTAGGTGAATTGGATGACTATACATCTCCTTATCAACTTGTTTTCTTTTTCTTTTTATTAGTAAAAATGTTCCCATAGTTGTAGCTAACCATGTATTATTTGTTACTGGTGGTAGTGATGGTTGCTATCAAATTAATTCTGATTAGGTATTCAACATTGAAATGTTTGGGTCTCATATCTCTTTAAAATTAATTTTGAATTCTCAAATTAGAAAAAATGTTTTTAAAACAAGTTATTTTCCAGGGTCAGTTCTTATTTATATCTCTGAAATGTTATTCTGCTCTATTATTACATCACATATTTTCACTCCCTATCAAATTCACATCCCTAGGCTCTGGGATACAGGGATTGAAGCATGGTTTGAATGGGTAAAAAGGGAACTAATAGTAAGATGCTTGCTGTCGTTTGAATCTTGGTTTCCCTTGCCTACTATTGTAAAATAGACACTTGAGGGGGAGAGAAAGGAATAGCCAGAAATATCACCATAGAAAGCTTGTAAGTCTGTCTTCAACCTATAACTGATTGGAATAAATACCTAAACTTGGGCTAGAACTTGCCCAGTGAAGGAGGCTTCCTGTGGAGCCTTTGCATTGCATAAGACCATAGGTGGAATCCTGATCCCCATCCAGAATCTTCTGAGGTGGGAAATTCCCACTTGAAAGGACAAGTAGAATAGCCTGGAGTGGCTAGAAGAACAGAAGATGCTTGAAAGAAAGACCAACAAGAAAAATAAAAAAACAATAACAGCAATCTAATTGACTACTACAAAAACAAGCAAGTTGTTCTCCCAGGAGCCATCAAGGCAAGCATTCGGGTCCCCTCAGGGCAAACCCCCTTCCAAGACTGAGACTCAATGGGAATACATGAGCAGGCATGTAGTCTTGCTGGTAACCACCGTTGGTCTATGGATAAGGGGAAGTGGGGGAAAAACAGCAATGAAGTTGTGAGCTAAGTCCAACCATGTTCAATAGACTCCTGTCAACCTGGATTGAGACCTGGATGACCAGCAGTATAGGGAGACCTGGGAACTCCTGGGTCCAGAGACAGAGAGACATGGCCACAGAGGACTAGAGTGGAGAGTGAAGCATCCAGCTGATATGAAGTGAGGGGAGAGGCACAAGAACACCCACACTAGCAGATACTACCCACTTGATCTGGCTTCAATGGCTGGATGATCAGAACTAGGCTAGAGGAAGAAAGAAGAAGAAAAAAAGAGTAATGTGCTACAATTTGATGAACTTGACTTATGCTTGTGGATGTAGAGGGCACAGGAAGGAACAAATCTTTACAGTGAGGATCATTCCCAACCCGTTAGTACACAGGGTTGGCAAGGATAAGTAACTTAGACATTGTCTACCCAAAATGGGGAGGCCACAAAGGCAAGAAGTGACTGACTTACAAGCTTTCAATAGGGAACCTAGTCCAAAAGGGTATGGGGAAATGTAGACTCTCCACTGAGTGGTTTCCAACGTGTTTGGACAGGGCTGATGAAAGGTGATGGGTATAAGACTCTTGTGGTTCAATAGGGAATGATTGCTATCAGGACTGACTGTGAGTGTTGGAAAGGTAAAAGTAGACGTTTTGTAACAAAAGGTGGGGAGTGGTTGATTTTGCAGTCCAGGAGCAGAGATCCCTGGAACCATCAAGGGAGAAAAGGGAAGGGCCAGATCCTATTCAGAGAAGCAGCAACGCCAGAGATGGAGGCAGAGACGATGACATGGAGAGAAGGAGCAGCTGGGGACTCTAGAGTCAGGGAAGGGGGGG
>NW_006408648.1:7787093-7809001 GCF_000296735.1 Chrysochloris asiatica | reverse complement strand
TTACATATGGTTGTTTCTTCAAAGGATGACATTTCTTTCAAACTTTGTGTCTTAGGCTGGATTCTCAAGAGAAGCAAAACCAGTGATTCTTACATACAAAAATGTTGTTGTGTGCCATTGAGTTGGTTCCTACTTGTAGCAATCCTATATATAGAGAGCTGCTGGTGGGTTTGAACAACCAACATTGTGGTTAGCATTCCAGTGCTTATCCTACAGCACCACACTAGGGCTCTTTCTCTCTCTCTTTCTTTATATATCAACATATATATGAAATGTAACAATGGTAGCATAGTGGATTATGCTCTGGGCTGCAAAGTCAGCAGTTTGAATCTACCAGTTCTGCAGAAGATGAGGCTTTCAGCTCCCATAAAGATTTATAGCCTCAGAAACCCTATACAGGGTCATTATGAGTCAGAACTCTACTTGTGGCACATAACCACCAAACCTAATATATATATTTAACACACAGAGAGATTTATATCAAGGAAATGGCTCACAAAGTTGTAGAGACAGGCAAGTCCCAAGTCCGTGGTCAAATGTCAGAATGGAGGCTTCTCCTGACTCACATAGTTACTGCAGGTGCTGATGAACCAAAGATCAGCAGGTCAGCTGGAAGGCTTCTGGCTGCAGAGGCAAGTGAATCCAAGACCAGCAAGTAAGATGGAGACTGCTGACTACTCCCAGGATTGGTAGGCCTCTGAGTAACGTCCACACAACCATAGGTCAGGTGATGAATCAAATGTTGGATCCAGACCCAGTAAAAATCAAACCAGCTTTCTCAGAGCACGCACATATTTTAAAAACAGGCCATATCCCTGAAAAACTTATTTGCAGTTGATTGGCTGCTCCTAGCAGATTTCATCATGGAGGTGATTTCATTATATTAGATCTCACCACAGGAGACTACTACGTCTTGACAGCCAAACTATTGAGAATCTTGAACCAGTGAAGTCAACACAAAACCGTAACTAGCAGTTTGTATCTTTTTGAGAACAGTGGTTCATAATCCTGGGCCACAAATCAGATTCAACTTTGAAGCTTTTTTTTTTTTTAAAGAAAAGTGCCTGTATCCTGTCTCCAAAACGCTTCCGTATGAGTGACAGTGGTATTTGTTAGGTGCTTTCAAGTCAGTCTGACTCATAGCAACCCTATGCACAACAGAACGAAGCACTGCCTAGTCTTACGCCATCCTCACAGTTGTTACGTTTGAACCTATTATTGCTGCTATAGTGTCAGTCCATCTCATTGAAGGTCTTCCTCTTTCTTTCTGACCCTCCATTTTACCCAGCATGATGTCTTTCTCCAAGGACTAGTCCTTCCTGACAGCATGTCCAAAGTATGAAAGTGGTTTAACATATTATAAATTAAATCTCTCTTGAAGAATTCTAGAATACCTGGATTAAATAAGTGTTAAGTCTTACATATCTCTCAGAATGTCTAAAATAAAAAATAGTGAGAACACCAAATGCTGACAAACATGTAGAGAAACTAGATCACTCGTCCATTGCTGGTAGGAATGTAAAGTAGTCCAGTCACTCTGAAACACAGATTGACAGTTTCTTACAAATTAAAATGTAATTACCATATGACACAGCAAATGCATTCTCGGCATTTCTCCAAAAGAAATTAAATTTTATGTCCATACAAAAACCTGTATACCATATTTATAGCAGTTTAATTTGCAATGACCCAGAACTGGAATCAGCTTATATGTCTTTCAGGCTGAAGAAGTTGGTAGAATTCTTCAATTTCATCATCACTGGATTTAGTGGTTGGTGTGTAAATTTGAATAATAGTGGTATTAACTGGTCTTCCTTGCAGGCATATGGATATTTCCTATCACAGCAACATTGTACTTTATAATTGATCTGAATATGTTCTTTTTGATGATGAATGTGACACAATTCCTCTTCAATTTGTCATTCCCTGCATAGTAAACCATGTGGTTATCAGATTCAAAATGGCCAATACCAGTTCATTTCAGCTCACTAATGCCTAGGATATTGTTGTTTATACACTCCATTCCATTTTTGACAATTTCTTATTTTCCTAGATTCATACTTCGTGCATTCCATGTTCTGATTATTATTGAATGTTTACGGCTGTTTCTCTTCATTTTGAGTTGTGCCCCATCAGAAAATGAAGGCCCTGAGGGCTTTACTCCATTTGCATCATCATGGTCTACTCTACTTTGTGGAGGCAGCTCTTCCCTAGTCGCATTTTGAGTGCTTTCCAACTGCGGGGCTCATCTTCTGGCACTATATCTGATAATATTCTGGTGCTCTTCATCATGTTTCCATATTCAATAATCTGGTACTGACAGTGTTCTACTGCTATTCAAAAGATTTTCAGTGACTAAATATTTGGAAGTAGTCCGTCTCTCCTTTTGACTTATCTGTCTTTGTCTGGAAGCTCAGCTGAAACCTGTCCACCATGGGTGACCCTGCTGGTATTTAAAATACCAGTAGCACAGCTTCCCAGAATCATAGCAACATGCAAGCCAGCACAGTATGACAAACAAATGAGTGGTGGTATACAATGTTACAAATCTATTTTGTTGTTGTTGTTGTTGTTAAGTGCTGTTGAGTTGTTTCCAACCCATAGCGACCCTGTATAGGGTTTCCAAGGTGGGACTGCCAATAAATGCCCAAAGGACACTACTCCACCATAAGCCTCAACCTGATGAAGGCACTTGAGTCTAGCTACGTGGGTCAGCAAACCTAGTCTTACCCCACCTCCCCACACACACACTAAGTTCCTGAAAGCACCCCACTCTACAAGCAAGCTTCCTGCCTAAAGTTACTTAGCTGTATTTGTACCATATGTTGGGAAGCCCAATGCTCTGTCTTGTACTCTGGTTCTTGGTTCTGCTGCTGCTGCTCGTCTGTTAATTCCCTGGTATAAATAGATATCTGTCCCTGGGTCAAGGAGGTTTAAAGTGCAGGGATCTTTGGGCCCAAAGGATGTACTCCATTCTTCTTTGATGATAGTGAGATCCCTCCTTCTGAGATGGCTCGTTTTATACCCAAACTAGAGTTTCAAGTTTTTACAATTACAATGAACTCTGCTACCATCCACAGCTGAATCCGGTCATCCTATCAATATCCTTTTCGATCTTCTTGTACCCGTACCTACCAGGGCAAAAAGTTGTTTTGTGGGAATTACAGACTATGGCTAGAAGATACATTTAGTAATTCACTATACTGCATTCACATAGCTTCAGAGTGGACAAACTCAAGATCAGCAGGTCAGATGGCAGACTGCTGGCAACAGAGGCTAATGAATCCAAGATCAGCAGGTAAGATTGTAGGCAATACATTGGCTCAAGTCCAAAGAACCAGAGGTTAGATAATGAGAAGCCAGATGTAAGATCCATATCTAGTAAAAAGCCAGAGAGTTTTGCCAAAATTTCCATATATATTGGATGCAGGCCACACTCCTGAAGAAACTCCCAAATTTTCCTGATTGGCTACTCATAGCATATCTCATCATGAAGCTAATTACATTATATCATGTCTCATCAAAGAGAATGACTACATCATTAAATAACTGTCAAACTGCCTCATAACTGCCAAACCACTCAGAATCATGTCCCAGTCAAGTTGACACACAACCTTAACCATCTGATACTGTAACAGAAATATCACAAGAGGATGGCTTTAACAAACAGAAATATAGTCTCTCACAGTCTAGGAGGCTAGAAGTCAAAATCCAGTGTACCAGGTCTAGGAGAAGACTTTTCTCTTTCTGACAACTCTGGAGGCAGGTCCTTGTCCCATTTCAATATCTGTAGGCTTGGCATCCCTTGGAGATCTCCATATGCCTTAGCATCAATCTTCCCCCACATCTAGGAGGTTGTCAGTGGTTAAATTCTAGGCTGCAAGCCTAAACTTAGTGGTTCCCACCAACCAGTTTCTCTGCGGGAGAAAGATGCGATAGTCTGCTTCTGTAAAGATTTACAGCCTTGGAAATCCCATAGGGGAAGTTCTAGTCTGTTCTATAAGTTGTAATTGACGGCAAAAGGTTTATCTCCATACAGTGGTAATTTGGTAATAAAAAGGAACCAAGTACTAATACATGCTATTTGTTGTTATTGTTGAGTGCTGTCGAGTAAGTTCCAACCCATAGCGACCCTGTATAGAAGCATGAATAAACCTCAAAAATGTTATGCAAGTGAAACAAGCCAACCACAAAAGGCCACATATTGTATAATTTCATTTAAATGAAACATCCAGCCTCAACAAATCTATAGACACAGAAAATAGATAAGCAGTTTCCTTGGGCTGGCTATGTTAGGAGAACATGGAGATGGACTGCTAACGGGCATGAAGTTTCTTTGGTGGATGATGAAGATATTCTAAATTGATTGTGGTGATGATTGCTCAACTCTGTAAATAAACTAAAAAAGAATTGGATTGCATATTTTAAATGAATTGTGGACCATGTGAAAGAATTAATTGTATGCTATGTGAATTATGGACTCCTGGTGTGGCGCTGTGGGTTAATGCGCCAGACTGCAAAGCCATTTGAACTGCAAGGTCACCAGCTGCTACAGTGTTGCTATGGGTCGGAACCTACTTGACAGCACTTAACAACAACCACATGTGAATTATGGACTCCTGGTGTGGCACTGTGTGATAAATACTCGGCAATAAGGTCAGTTTGAATCACAGGTCAGCGGTTCAAACTCATTAGTCACTCCTTAGAAACCTTATACAGGGTCACTATGAGTCAGGACTGACTCCATGGCACTAAACAACAAAATGTGAATTATAACGCAATAAGGCTGTTTTAAAATACTATATGAAAGGCAGACAGCAATCAAGTTCCTTCAGGACAGAAACTCAAAGGGAACACATGAGCAGGCATGCAAGCTTGATAGCGACCACATTGGTCTACTGGTGAGTGGAAGAGGGGAAAAAGCAGCAATGAAGAAATGGACTGAGTTCACCCACAGTCTATTGACTCCTGTTGACCTGGAGATGAGAGAGAGAAGAGGAAGGGCTGGTTGGTCCAAACTGTGGTGAGACCTAGGGACACCTGAGCCCATGGACAAGGACATAGCCACAGAGGGCTAGAGCTGAGAGTAAAGTGTCCAGCTGATATGAAGTGAGAGGAGATGCACAAGAACACCCAAACTTGTAGACAGTACCCCTTTGACCTTACCTCAATGGCTTGATAATCAGAACACAACTAGAAAATAAAAAAGAAAACAATTTTTGATAAAGGCAACGAGGGTAAATTGCTACAATTTGATGAACTTGACCTATATTCATAGAGATAGTAGTGGTGGTGGTGGTGGTGGAAGTATGCCGTAGAGTCAGTTTCAGCTCATAGAGACCTGTATAGGGTTTCTGAGGCATGGAGGTAGTAGCTCAAAATACCAACAGAGAAGGAAGGAGTTTTCACATCAAATATCAATGCTTTCTCCTCTGTACTCAGGGTAGATTGGGACGAGCAACTTAGACACTGGCTACCTAAAATGAGGGGGCGATAAAGGCACAAAATGACTGGCTTACAAGGTTTCAAGAGGGAATTTTGTTTAAGAGTATGTGGGGGAAGAGAGAGTCCCCACTGAATAGTTTTCATCTTGTCTAGATTGGTCTGGTTAAAAGAGATGAGGATAAGATTCTTATGATTCAATAGTGAGTAATTGTTATCATGACTAATTGTGACTATCACAACTGTAAAAGTAGAAGTTTTGTAAAAAAACAAAAAAAAACAGGGGCGTGGTTAATCTTACAGTCCAGAAACCGAGGACCCTAGGACCATCAAGGGTGAAGAGCACAAGCAGAATGCTTATCCAGAGAAGCAGCAACACCAGAGATGGGGACATAGAGGGAGCAGCTGAGGACTCTAGATTCATGGGAAGAGAGGGACTGAGAGCTGGTGGCCAGGAGGCAGACTTGCAGAATGTGCCCTTTGGTTGTTTAAATTATTAGATATGCTTGAGTGTTAAAAGAGAGAGAGAGAGCTCAAACGAATCGAGAGAAATACTGTTAACTGATGGTACACAGAAGGGATTATATAATTGTAATGAAACAAAATATATGATTTGTTGAATGTAAAACTGATGATTTCATTGTGAATTGAGTGAAAGTAAACTTTCACTCAATTCACAATAAAACCTTTTAAAAAATTATCTATGACAAAAAAAAAATACTATATGATTCCATTTATAAAAATTCAGAAACAGACAGAATTAATCAATAGTGAAGGATAGTGTTTATGTTTGGGAAAACAAAAGAAAGTAGTCATTGGGAAGAGCCCTAAGGGGGATTCTGCTCTATTCTACTTCTGGATTTGGGTTAAGATTACCTGAGTGTGCAATGTGATAAGTCATCATACTTATATGTGTGCTTCAATTTAAATTTTTTATTAATTAAAAATAAAAATTCACCAGATTGGAAGTAGATAAAGCATCTACTGAGTTCCTTAATGGAAACTTACATAAGAGTCCCACTGTTTATGAACATGCCTAAATATATAATATAATTCAGATCCAACACACACACATTTTGGAGTCAGCAGCTGAACTACCTGGGTGAGTCCACTAGCATACTTTGAGATGAATGCTAGAGCAAGAAATGTCTCATTCAGACAGCAAGGGTACAATCTTAATTTGGTTTCCCCAGAAATAGTACCCAGGATAAGGATTTGATTGCAAGTAAGTTATTTGGGAGGTGATCGCAGGAAGCACTTATGTGTACAGAAGTAAGAAAGGGAGACAGAGAAAGGAGGAAGTCCTTACAGGATGGCTAATGAGTAGGTTCTCTCTCTGGTCAATTGAGGCTTGATTCCTCTAGATACTGCTATGATCTCCAATGTGCAAAGGCTAAAAAAGATTAATTTGCAATTTAAAAAAAAAAACCACCTCACTGAATGAGGAAGTGGTGGAATGAGATTTTGTACCGATCTGACTGCAGAGCCTAATTATACTTTGGACTGTTGTTGTTAAGTGCCGTCAAGTCATTTCCGACTCATAGGAACCTGTACAGAGTTTCTGAGGAGCTGTTGGTGGGTTTGCACTGCTGACCTTGTAGAACTAAAGAACAAACCAAGAGCAACAGAAACAGTTAACTGTTGCCCTTGAGTAGATTCCAACTCATAGCAACCCCGTCTGTGCCAGAGTGAACCATGCTCCATTAAGTTTTCAAATGACTGGTTTTTCTGAAGTAGACTACCAGGCCTTTTTCCTAGGCACCTCTGGATAGATTTGAACCTCCAACCTTTTGGTTAGCACCCAAATGCATTAACTATTTTGTACCATCCAGGCACTCCAGGGCACTAGAGGCAGCATCAAAACTGGGTTTTAGAACTTGGAATCTATAAATGAAGGGAAAGGAAATAAACAACAGCATATTGCAAGCAAACAAAGCAATTGCCTAGAAACGACATTGTTGTTGGGATCTTACTTACTTTTGTGTGGGGATGTTTTGTTAGTTACTGTTGAGTACATACCGAATAAATGGTGACCCATTTATTCAGAGTAGAACTGCCCTGTAGGGATTTCAAGGTCATGACCTTTCAGCTACAGATGCCATTTCTGTCTCTGAGACACCTCTGGGTGGGTTTGAACCACCAAGCTTTGGGTTAATAGTACAGCACTATTTGCACCACCAAAGGACTCCTAAATCTGGAAATTGTTGTTGTTAAGTGCCGTCTAGTTGATTCTGACTCATAGCAACCCGACATAGAGTTCCAAGGAGCGGCTGGTGAATTGGAACCACCGACCTTGTGGTTCAAAATGACCTTGCGGTCCAGTGCATTATCCCACAGCAACACACCTGGACGCTGGGAAGAGAACTGATGAAGTCTGTTTCCAGGAGTCTGGGACTAGAACTGATGAAATGTGTAGAATTACCATCCCACCAGGACTATGAGAATAGAATTGTTGACGTCTACTCCCAGGAGTCTGAAAATAGACCCAAAGAAATGTGTTGACTTGCCGTTGTAGAATATGTGCTCATATTCTCAGCGAATCCCTTTGTAGTCTTTTATAAATTCCCAAATAAAAGAACTCCTTTCTTTGACAGACCGCTGTAGGAACTGAATGCACCAATTTGAAGACTGCAGTCAAGGTCCTGAAGTGCAAAATGAGTAAAACCAGGCTGGCAACTTCCCTGACAAAGTAACATTCTGACAAATCATATTGCCATCTGCAAGCGCTGCTGTTGTAAGAGTCCAGATGTCTCCTCACCACAAGGTTACTAACAGTAACTTAATCTCTAGCAAAAACTCCCTGGGTGTTTTCCTGGGCTCATAAGTCTCAGGAGATATCATTACGTTATTAGTTTAGTACTCAAGCTATAGTATTCAAGGTACTCAAAGGTACTTGATTCAACTTTACCATAAACAACGATAACCTGCTGTTGCTTTTCTAGATGCTTGTTTTATCAGAGCCAACGACTGCTTACTTCTTGACACTCTGTTTAGGCTGCAGCTTTATTATATAAAGTTTGGAAGACAATATGACAAAGGGCAAGGAGGGTCCAGAAGATGAGTGTGCAGAATAGATTGTTGTTGTTGTTAAGTGCCATCAAGTCAGTTCTGCCCCAGAGGGACCCTGTATAGGGTTTCTGAGGAGTGGCTGGTGAGCTTGAACCGCCGATCTTATGGTTCAAACTGACTTTTGCAGATCAACGCATTAACCCACAGTGCCACACCAGGACTCCACAGAAGAGACTGGGAAATTACAAAAGACAAAGGAGGCAAAAAGCCAAGTACCAGAGTATCATACAAGGACAGAAGGATCAGCAGGTACTTTCAGACAAGAGGTGATCAGAGAGCACGTATTGGATCTAGATAGGCATGCCACATCCCAGGGGAAATAGTACTGGTGGTTAGAATTTTAGGATCTCATCCCAAGGCAGACCTCTTTGCTCTTTGTCTTGGTCTAAACTTTCTTCCAAGGGATTGATGTAGGGAGCAGGAACTGGTCACCAAAGACTTAACCTGAGTGCATTGAGGAAGAGAAAATTAGGTTACATCAGAGACTCTACTATTCTTTCTTTCCTTCTGTTCATTTCTGGCCACAGATAGATAGATCCATAAGGAAACTGACAGAAGCTCCAGAAGAATGAAAGTTTTCAAAAGAAACTTCAGTGAAGGAAAACGCTGATACATAAAGTCTCTTTCATTCAACAGTTAGGTCCTTGAGGACAGAAGCCCCAGCTATAAAAGGCCTTATCAATAAGGCAAAGTCATCATTCCCATAATTAAAAGTCTAAAAATAAAACAGTTCCAACTTCCTCCCCCATTCACCCCCCCCCCAAAAAAAACTCATTGTTAAGTCAGTTATGACTCCTGTGTTGCAGAGTAAAACTTCTCTGTAAGGTTTTCAAGGCTCTAATCCTTATTGAAACAGATCACCAGGCCTTTCTTCTGCAGTTCTGCTGGGTGAGTTGGAATGGCCAAACTTTAGTTTAGTAGATGATTGTAAACCATTTTGCACCACTCAGGGACCCAGGGGAGATTAATTTAGTGCAGTTTCTTTTCGTATTCCTGCACTGCTATCCTGACTTATTGTCTTAAACTGGTTTCTCCTTATGGTCATAAGGTGGCTGTTGTAGTTCCAAATACCACATCCAACAACACTGAGAAATGAAGAGGGACTGTTTTGTTTTGTTCCCCCCCCCCCCCCAGGTGTCTCTTTTTTAGCTTCAGAAATGCCATAGTAGACCTCCTCTCACGTTTCGTGGGCTACAGTTTTGCCACCTGCCTATCCTAAACTAATGATAATGGAATTGTCATGATTGGTTTAGTCTAATCAGGATTTATCTCCTACTCTGAGACACGGAACAGCCCAGTTACCCTGAAGCATATCATTTTGTTCAATACCTGAACAAAATTGGGAGTCTGTTAATGGAGGAAAAGTAGGGGTGGAGAAGATGGTCACTGAGTAGATCACAAAGAACCTAGCAAGATGTTTTCCAAGTAGTCAAAAAAAGACTTGATTCTTTCAGAATCCGCACTTTTCTGAAGTTTCATGTGAGACTCACTGACTTCAATGACCAGGGATATTTGGAAGGAGTGATAATGTCTGAATCTGTGCCTTTGCTCTTTCATTCCCAGAACCAATGTTGTAAAGGAGGTTCTTGTCTCCTAACATCTGAACTCTGACAACAGTCTTCTAAGCAGCTTCTCTGTTATTGTTTTTTCCCCACTGCCAAGTTAACTTTACAGACCCAATACTTACTATATGTCCAGACTCGTCAGCCTGGCCATCTAGAACCATTCACTCTTGCATCCCTTGCTGTCTGTCTCCCTACTAGTTTGTTCCTTGAGGGCTAAGATTCTGCCTCATTCATCATTGTATTCCCAGTGGCCAGAAGAGTACTCTTCTTTCATTCACAAGTTTCATCCATTCAATAAATATTTATGTTGTCAGTAAATATTGAATAGAGAAATGATTAGGTGAATAAATGAATGAATCCATGATCTGGTTCTTATCAATTTAAATGTTGGGGTGTGTGTATGTGTGTGTTTTCCTTATCTTTACATGAATCATTGGTTCAAAATCTACTCATTGTTCCCTAAACAGATTATGTTAATTTGCCACCTCCATGATTTTGCTCAATTTCTCAGGTGGGTTGTTGTTGTTGTTGTTAAGTGCCGTGGAGTCGGTTCTGACCCATAGCGACAGGGTTTCCGAGGGTGTAAATCTTTACAGGAGTAGAAAGCCTCATCTTTCTCCTGCTGAGTGGCTGGTAGTTTCGAACCGCTGACCTTAAGTTTCACAGCCCGATTTGTAACCACTACGCTACCAGAGCTCCTTCTCAGGTGGGTAGTATCCTTTATTCTCCTCTGTGATCATCAAAGCCTTATATTTCCCACTGAGGTCAAGCCAAGTCTCACTTTCAGTGTGAGCTTTTCCCGAAGTACCCAGAACTCCAGTGACCTACTCTTTCATCTATAACTTTTAAGGAGCTCTAGTAGCTGAGGCACATGACAGCTAACAGAAAGATTACTCGTGTGAACCGACCAGCAACTCCATGGCAGTCTGTTTCTGTAAAAATTTACAGCCTTTGAAACCCTCTGTGGCAGTTCTGTTCTGTCTATAGGTCACTAGGAGTTGGAATTGAGTCAACAGTAGTAGTTGATTTGTTTGTTTTTAATTTTTACTGTGAATTGAGTGAAGGTTTACAGAGAATCATCAGCTTTACATTCAAAAAATTATACACACTTATTTCATTTCAATTATTACAAACGACTCTTTGCAATAACAGTTATCCTACTTCCTTCCTGTGGCTCCCCATTTACATTTTATATTTCACAAATGAACAAAGCAAAAATGTTTTATGTACACATATGAAACAAAAATATATATATTCATTTAAGGGTCCAAAGGGCACATTCTGCCAGCCAGCCTCCTTCCCACAGGCACACAGCCTTACTCAGTCCATGAGCCTAGAGCCTGAAGTTGCTCTGCCTCTCCATGCCACCACCTCTGCCACCATCTCTGCTGTTACTGCTTTTCTAGGTAGGGATCTCATGCTCCACTCATGCTCTTCCTTCTTGATGGTCCTGGAATGATTGTCTGTTCCTGAAATGAAAGATTAACTACTCCCCCCATTTAGTTACACCTCTTCTACAATTACAGTTGTAAAAATCATAATTAGTCCTGCTAATAATTATAATTGAGTCATAAAAACCAATTACTATCATTCCCCACCCCCTTTCACCAGATCCAACTGAAAAAGAGAAAAACTATTCAGGGATTGTACATTACCCCCTTATTCTGAAACTAAGCACACTCATGAAACCTTATAAACCAGCCACTTCATGCCTTTATAGGCCCCCAATTTTTGATAGCTGTTGTCTACATTACCCATTCCTATCAAACAATATTGAAGGATTCTATGGGCAAAAGATTGAATGATGTAAAAAGCATCAAAAGAAGATGGAATGAATAAACACTCATTATACCAAAAAGAAATGGTTGATGTTCAACCATTTCAATAAGTGATGGTGGTGGTTGTGTGCCGTGGAGTCAGTTCCAACTCATAGCAACTTTGTACAGGGTTTCCAAGGCTGTAAATCTTTACATGAGCAGAAAGTACATCTTTCGAACTGCTGACCTTGAGGCTCACAGCCCGATTCGTAACCACTGCACTACCAGAGCTCCTTCATATGCTTAAGAGCCAATGATACTGAAGGAAGAAATTCGAGGTGCACTAAAGGCAATGGCAAAGCATAAGGCATTAGGAATTGATGGAATACAAATTGAAATCTTTCAATAAACTGATGTGGCCCTGGAGACATTCACTCATCTATGCCAAGAAATTTGGAAGACAACTACTTGGCCAACTGACTGGAAGAGATCCATATTTGTGCCCATTCCAAAGAGAAGTGACCCAATGGAATGCAGAAGTCATTGGACAATATCAATAATGTCTCCTACAAGTAAAATTTTGCTAAAGATAATCCAAAAATACCTGCAAATGTGTATTGACAGAGAACTTCCTGAGGCTCAACCCAGGTTCAGATCAGGATGTGGATTCATGGATATAATTGCTGAAAATTATATGGATCTTTGCTGAAAACAGAATACCAGAAAGATGTTTACCTGTTTACCTGTGCTTTATTGACTATGCAAAGGATTTCACCTGTGTGGATCATGACAAGCTATGGACAACACTGCAGAGAATGAATATTTAGGAACAATTAATTGTGCTCATGAGGAACCAGTACATAGACCAAGAAGCAGTTGTTCAAACAGAACAAGAGAACACTGAGTGGTTTAAAGTTAGTAAAGGTATGCGCCAGAGTTGTATTCTTTCACGATCTTATTCAATCTGTATGCTGAGCATATAATCCAAGAAGCTTGATTACATGAAGGAAACCGTGGCATCTGGATTGACAGAAGATTCTGTAACAACCTGCAGTTTGCATATGATACAAGCTTGCTTGTTAAAATTGAAGAGGACTTGAAATACTTACTGATATACTTCAAAACCACAGCCTTCAGTATGGGTTGAACCTCTATGTAAACAACACAAAAATCCTTACCACTGGACCAATAAATAACAACCATATAAATGTAGAAAAGATTGAAGTTGTCAAAGATTTCATTTTGCTTGAATCAACTATTAACACTCATGGAAGCAACAGTGAAGAAATTAAATGACGTATTGCATTAGGCATATCTGCTATACAAGACCTGTCAGTTTGAGGAATAAGGAGTACCTGACCCAAGTCATGGTATTTTCAATAACCTCATATGCATGTGAAAGTTGGATTGAATAAGAAAGATGGTAGAAGAATTGTTGCATCTGAGTTATAGTGTTAGAGGAGAGTATTAAAAGTACCAAAATAATAAGCAGATCTGTGTTGGAAGAAGTACAGCCAGGGTGCTCCTTGGAAGCTAGCATTGCCATCTCACATCTCTCCTACTTCAGACATATTGTCAAGAAGGACCAGTCACTAGAGAAGGATATCAGGTTTGGTAAAGTGGAGGGTCAGAGAAAAAGAGGAAAACCCCCAGTAGATATATTGGCACAGTGGCAGCAGCAATGGGCTCAAGCATAATGATTGTGAAGTTTGTGCAGGATTGGGCAGTATTTTGTTGTGTTGTGCCTAGGATCCTATGAGTCAGTGCCCATTGGATGGTATCTAACAACAACAACAACAACTATTATTATAGCGCTATCTATTTCTCTCTTAAAGTTTATGAGAGTTTGATTTATGTAATTTGAGGCTCTTTCATAGGGAGCATAGATATTTATTATGGTTATGTCCTCTTGTTCAATTGACTTTTTAGTCATGAAATAATGTACTTCTTTGTCTCTTAGGCTGGTTTTTTTTCTTTATAGCCGATTTTATCAGAGATTAATATTGCCACTTCTGCTTGTTTCTGACTGCCAGTAGCTTGATAAATTTTTTTCCATCCTTTTATATTTCATTTTTGTTTGTATTTTAGTGTAAGGTGTGTCACTTGTAGATAGCATATTGAAGGATCTTGTTTTTTTATCCATTAAACTACTCTCTGTGTCTTGACTGGTGCATTTAATCCATTGACATTCAGCATAATTATTGATAGGCATGAATTGATTAAAGTCATTTTAGAGTGTGTTTTTTGTGTGATGTTGCTGATTACTTTGTTCTGCATTTTTTCCTGTGCTGAGTTCATTTTTTGTGCGTGTGCTTTTTCTTGTTAGTTTCTTCATGGTTTTAATGATCATCGAGCTTCGTGAATTTTCCTTTTCCTGATTTAATTTGAAGGTGTACAGCATTTCTTTGAGGTTACCCTGTAATTTGTTAATTTCTTCCCTAAATTAAAAATTCTGTTTTATTTTGAAATCTACTTGACTTCCTCATCATTTGGTATTCTGTAAATATACTTTCCCCTCTTTTTTGCTCTGTTGTTGTCTTCATTATGGATTGATATCTCTGATTTCCTATGTTCAGATTTGTCACTTTGTTTTCCTCTGGATACTTCTATATCTGAATTGAAGTCTGGGTGGTACTGCCATGTATGTCAATCTTCAGTTGTTGTCTGCTGTAGTTGGTTCTCTGTCCAAAGGACTCCCTTTAGTATTTTTTTGTTAAGTTGGCTTCATTTTTACAATTCCTTTAGTTTCTGTTTATCTGGCAATGTTCTAATTTCACTGTCATATTTGAGGGACAGTTTTTCTGGGTATATGGTTCTTGGTTGGCAGTAGTTTTCTTTCAGAATTTTGTATATGTCTCCCCATTGCCTTCTTGCCTACGTAATTTCTACTGAGAAGTCAGAATTTAATCTTACTGTGGTTTTCCTTAGTAGCTAACATTTTGGTTTTCTTGAGCTGCTCACCCACCTTCTTTCCTTTCTTTTCCCTTCCCCCTTTTTTTTCTCTATTCCACATGCCTAGTGAGAGCCAGTTCAGGACTGGCCAGGGTCGACTTTGCAGATTTGGAGCAGAGCCAGCCCTGGTGGGGTTATTGTATATATTTCCTCCTCAGGTTCACAACCTCCAAGTGACTCTGACCACCTGGAAAGTGGGAGATTCCCTGTGGTTGTATGTTAGTCAAAAATGAAAAAAAAAAAAGAAGAAATAAAATTGCAGCCTCGTCTCTATGAGCCACAGGTAGGTTTCTGCAATGCAAATATATTTTCTCATCTCTAAACCCATTCACAAACTCTTAGAATGGCTGTAGCAGGTCCTGTCAGCTGCCCTTGCTCATCACTTACCTCCTTTCATTTTTTTTAGACTTTCCTATACCAGTTTCATTTAAAACACAAATAAGTGTTTCTCTTTCTGCAATGGAAGAAGGTTGAAATAATGCTGAACATGAATCATTGACTAATACAAGGAATTTAAATAGGAAACAAAGTTATTTTTTAAAAACAACAACAAGAGAATAAAGATTATATACAAAAGGGATTTGATCCCAAAAATGAAATGAGTGGAAAATCTGTTGTGAAACCAGAATATTCCACCCCTTCTTTGGAGGGCTATCATACAACGTTCAGTCTCTGAAGATGGATTGATAGAAAGGTGTCTAATATAAATTTCAAGTCATTTTTGCATGTACAGAATCATCCAGATCTTCCCAAGACTGACTGAGCAGTCCTGTGGCTTTCTTCCTTTCCCATATTCCCAAGAAGACTACAGGAAATTCAACTCTTGATGAACTGCTTACAACAGCAGTGCCTTCAGAACCAGCATGACAGGTTGGTCAGATTTCTCTAAGAGAAACAAAACTGGCCACCTCCAGAAAAATAGCAAAATGGAGAAATCCTTTCTTTTTCCTTCTGGTTATGTACAGGATGTCTCCTTTCAAAACTATTATCCCCATCATACTCGTTTCTTCACAAGTCTAAACCCTTGAGGTGATATGAAGGAGACCAACACCAAAAAAATACAATTCAATTCAAAAATGAAGAAAACTGTAGGAAAGGAAGGTATAAAATACACCTCAAAGTCACCTCCTTTCTTTCTAGGTCTTTTCAACCCTCTTTCCCAGTAAGCACTCGATCCACTTTTCTATCCCTTCCTCTGAAGCTCAGAGTTCCAGGACCATCCTCTGTATCTGTCTTGTCAGGTTTTCTGTATGCTTGTTTCATAGAGTCCACACAGCCTTTTTTTGCCTAGTCCACCATCTTTCTCTGACCCCCAGCAATGAGTTTTCGTATCGCTTTAGCATATACCTGGGTAGTACGGTTTTTTTTTTTCAAATATATATTCCATCTGTCCAATTAAATTTTAAGCACCTTAATAATATAAATTCTGTTTTATATCTCCTTTCTCCTTCCAGTATTTGTTCTAGTACTGTTTTGGTTAAGGAGTCCTGGTAGCACAGTAGTGGGTTGTGACTTGGGCTGCTAACCGCAAAGTCAGGAGTTCAAATTTACCAGGATCTCTGAGGGAGAAAAAAGAGAATTTCTACTCCAGTGAAGTCTCGGAACTCTATATAGAGTTGCTATGAGTCAGAACTGACTCCACGGCACAAAACCACCAACACTGTGATTGTTGTTAGGCGCTGTTGAGTTGATTTCAACTCACTGCAACCCATATAACAGTGCAGAACTCTCATAGAGTAGTTCTTCACAGGAGCAAATTGCCAAGTCTTTTTCCTGCTGCTCTGTTGGATGGGTTCAAATCGCCAACCTTTCAGCTAACTGCCAAGTGCTTAACCGTTTTGCCACCAAGTTTCCTATAATTACTAAAAGCTCTCAATAAACATTTGTTAGTTTCTAATGATGGTTAGATATTAAACCTTGATATAATACATGATGGGGAGCAGGTGGCACTGTATGATAAGCAATGGACTGTGAACCACAATGTTGATGGTCTGATCCCACTAGCTGCTCCAAGAGAGAAAGATGAGGCTTTCTGCTCCCACAAAGATTTACGTACTAAGAAACCCTATATAGGTTCACTATAAGTTGGGACTGGCTCAACAGCACTTAACAGCAACATAAAAAAGTTTAGGGCTTTTTAAAAAACCTAATTTAGATTATAATCCATTTATGAAGGTGTTAAAATTAGAGAGTCGTATTTCCATCAAATTTTGTTCTAGTGTATGAGGGAACTTTTTGTAGCTCTCTTGAATGTGTACATATGTATATGTGAACACATTGAACCACAATTACATGTAGTTGTACTGTGTTGATGTACTACAGCTCAATTTTCAAAGGAAATTATTAAAGAGCATTCCAGGACACCTTTGTTCACATGGCCAGTTCTTTGAGACTATATTTGGATGTACAGTCTATTAAAAGCTTCGTGTACTGAGTGACCTTTCAGGCAGAAATTAAATCATGCTACTGCAGCCTGTTGATGAGTAGGAGACAGCAGAAACCCCTGGTTTCAAACCTACATTGAGTTTTTGTTTTGTTTCATTTTGTTTTACTTTAAGAAGATGAACAATGAAAAGACAACACTGATATCCTTGAAGGAGGCAATGAAAAGGTCACTAAGGGCTTCAGGGAGGGAATAAGCATGCATGGGTTCTGCTTTACTGGGAAGATGGGTAAGAGAGTAAGAAGAATACAAATAGGTAAAGAAATACAGATTTATGCTAATTTGGTTTCTTTGTCTGTTAGTGCACTCAAGTCTTCTAGGTTAAAAGTATGTAAATTAAAAATAAAGACAGTTTTACTCCCGGATGCTATGTTGTTGTTGTCAAATGCTGCTGAGTCAGTTCCAACTCATAGTGACCCTGCATAGGGTTTCCGAGGCTGTGAATATCTGTGGAAGCAGAAAGCCTCATTGTCCTCTAGAAAAGCAACTGGTGAGCTTGATCTGCCAACCTTGTGGTTCACTGTCCAGTATTTATCATACAGTTTCACCATGTTGCCATTCAACCTACCAAGTACCTACTATGCATGGATACAAAATGCTAAGGCTAATAATAGAAAAACCCTAAAATGTCACATCTGCTCCACACTGTGGTGGTGGTGGTTATGTGCTGTGGAGTCGGAACCGACTCATAGTGACCCTGTACAGGGTTTCCGAGGCTGTATATCTTTATGGGAGCAGAACGTCTCATCTTTCTCCCGCGGAAGATCTGGTAGTTTCAAACTGCTGACCTTGCAGTTCACAGACCGATTCGTAACCAGAGCTCCTTGTAGGGATGACTAAACCAAACCCACTGCCACCCAGTCAATTCTGAATCATATCTACCCTATAGGATAGTGTGGGACTACTCCTATTGGGCTCCCAAGGCTGCAAATCTTTTTGGAAGGAGACTACCACATCACCTGTGGAGCAGCTGTTGAGTTCAAATTGCTGATCTTGCAGTTAGCAGTTGAATACTTCAGTCACTACACCACCAGAGCTCCTGTAGGGATGACTGAAGTATTAAAAGTACTTATGATATAATGCAACTGGTCTTATAATGGTGCTGTTCCTAAAGAGCTATGGAAACATAAAGGAAGGATCTATTAATTTTGCCTTTGACTCTAGGAAAAGGAAGCCTTCCTAGAGGGACATTTAAGCTGAATCATAAAGCGTAAGTAGTAGTCTACATGGAAGAAAAATATGGAAAGATATTCCATATATTGAAGGAACAGTACAAGTAAGCCAAGAGCTTGGAATTGCATACTGTATTTAATAACTGAGTAGATGTCTCACAGAGCAGGAGCAAAGGGTAGAGGGCTTTGTGATCCTTGCTAAAGAAATTCAACTTGGCTCTGACTGTGTTAGTGGACAAGTTAAAGGTGGCATAAAACATGTAAAAACAGTGGAATTACATCATAAAAATATTTTAGAAAAATATTTCTGAAGGATAGCTAGGAAGTGACAGAGACTGAAAACAAGGATCCAGGTTGTTGTTGTTTTTGTGTTGTGAAGTGCCATCAAGTAGGTTCCGACCCATAGCGACCCTGTATAGGGTTTCCGAGCAGTTGGTGAGCTTGAACTGCCAACCTTGCAGTTCAAACGGCTTTGCCATCTGGAGCATTAACCCACAGCACCACACCAGGACTCAAAAGATCCAGGTAGACTATTGTAATTCCTGTTGTTGTTGAGTGCTCCCTAGTAGTTTCCGACTCATCGCCACCTTGCAAAGGGTTTTTTATTTTTTATTTTTTTTTAGGTTTTATTGTGAATTATGTGATAGTTTACATGGGAGAACGTCAGTCTTACATTCATTCTATCGTATATCGTCTCATTGCCATGGTTACAATCCCCTCCATGCAATCCTTCCCCCGTACCCCCCAGGTCTTCAGCACACAGTCGCTCTCCCTCTCTGGATCTAAAGTCTCCAGCTGCTTCATCGCTCCACGTCATCATCTCTGGCTCCATTTCAGGCATCACTGCTTCTCTGGGTAGGGTCCTGCTCTCTGCTCTTCTCCCTTGATGATCCTAGGGACCTTCGCTCCTAGATTGAAAAGTTAATCACTCCCCTCCTTGCTATAAAACATATACCTTTACATTTCCAACCCTCACAAACAGTCCTGATAACAATTATTCACTATGGTATCACAAGAGACCCATCTGCATTTCATTGCATCAGCTCCGCCTAGTCAGATTGAATACTACTCACTGGAGATTCTACCTTCCTCCAGGCCCTCTGGATCTAGGTTCCCTCTTGAAAGCTTGTAAGCCAGTCACTTCTTGCCTTTGTAGCCCACCACCCCCCATTTTGGGTAGCCAATGTCCAAGTTGCCCATCCCTGTCTATTCTGTGTGTGGAGGGGGTGGGGATGATTCTTGCTGTAAGGACTAGTTCCCTCTTTTGAGCTACTGCTTCCATAGGTGTCTTGCAAAGGGTTTTGAAGAAGTGGCTGGTGGGTTTGAACTCCAGACCCTGAGGTTAGCAGTCCAGTGCTTATGCTACAGCACCACACCAGTACTTCTAGGTCTAGGTAAAAGATGAGGAGGAACTGATTTAGTGGGAATGCGGTTGAAGGAATAGAATAGACAGACATTAATAGACAGACAGAAGATAAAAACATGGTGAGAATTCTTGATCTGGAGCATTATCATAGAAAACAGACTTCACTCAGAATTTGCAGACATGTTTAGAACTTGTTTGAAATGGTTTAATAATGCCTTTTGGTGCAAAGATTTCAAAGAACTACTAGAATTGTAAACTTTTGTATTGATTGACAAGCTAGAGTTCATCTCTACTGTTCAATCTAGAAATGGTCCATAAGCACTAACCCTTGTTGTTCTTGGTGATGGATACCATTGATAGGTTCTGACTCATAACAACCCTCTGTACAACAGAGTGAAGTACTGCCTAGTCCTTGAGCATTAAAACTCTTGCTGCTTGACCTCATTGTGACAGCCACTGTGTCCATACATCTTGTTGAGGGTCTTCCTCTTTTTCACTGACCCTCTACTTTTCTAGGAGTCCTAGTGTGCACTGTAGGATCTGCACTGGACTGCAGACTTCAAGACCGGAGGTTCAAACCCACCAGCTGCTCCTTGGAAACCCTATACAAGGTCGTTATGAGTTGGAACTAACTCGATAGCACTTAACAACCCAACTATTTTTCCAAGCATGATGTTCTTCTTCAGGGACAGAACTCTTCTAATAGTATATCCTAAGTATCTGAGATGAAGTCTTGCTATTCTTGCTTCTAAGTGGCATTCTTTATATATATTCTCAACAACAACAAATATATATATGTGTGTGTGTGTGTATCTTCAATTTTCTTCACTCTTCTTTCTTCACGTGAGGAAAAGCCAATAGCTGCACCTTAGATGGCTGCTCTCAAGATTTAAAAAAATTAAAAACTTTTCATTATTAATTTAGTGAGGGTTTACAGACAAGATCATCAGGTTTACATTCAACAATCATACACTTTCTTTCATCTCAATGATTGCAATCTCCTCCCTGCAGCAACAGTTATCCTGCTTTCTTCCTGTGGTTCTTATTTCCATTCCACCCACCATTTTATTCCTTCTCAACTTTGTCCTTAGGTAAATGTTACCCTTTTGATCTTGAGTGATTGCCCATTCCATGGTGAGCAAAGAAGTTCAGGAACATGGAAACTCAGGGAAGTGGCATGTGTGTTTGTGTCTCCCTTCCTTCATGAAAAACAATGTGGGTGACTTCAAGAAAGTGAGCTCTGGTGCTCCAATTCCTTGTGGTGTGAGAAGACATCATTTCAGGGCCATGGCACCTCTGATGAGCAGGCCTGTTAATAGCCACTCAAATCCCCATTTTGGGCTGTACAATACAGTATCTCATTCACATCACAATTGTCAATCATGAAAACAATATTTGATTACTTCTGGGTAAAGCCTATGCTAGGTTTTAGGGAATGGGCAAAAGATGTCCAAGAAATAGTCTCTGGTCCCTTCCTCTCAAGAGCATACAATTTAGCTAATGAAAAGGTAGCACTATAAATAAAGCAGAATGTGGGGAATGACAGGGGGTCTAGGAAGTCCTTGAGAGGTAGGTGGGCAAGGAGCTCTCTGGGTAGAGACATTGGGGAATTCAAGGAGGAAATGGAATTTGAGCTAATCCTGGAAGGAAGACTAAGATGTGGATACTTTAAATAGGTAGAGAACGCCACTTTCTTCAAAACCTAGTCTTAGCACCAGGTAGCTGTATGACTTCAGGTTTCATTCTTTGTAAGGATCAGTTTCTTTATCTGAAAAAAAATTAAAATAACTGCTTAACTTCTTAAAGTTATTATGATAACCAAATAAAGTAATGCTTGCATAAATTTTTTAAAATATGTTGTTTTTTAAAAATATGCTAGCAAAACTGGAAAGCCATATTCAAAAGAATGAAGCAAAACCTTTTTCTCACACCATATACAAAAAATAACTCAACATGGTTTAAAGACCCAAATGTAAATCCCAGAACTATAAAAGTAATCAATGAAAAAATAGGGACAAATTTAAGGACTCTAATACAAAGAACACATAGACTATCAAACATTGCAAAAATTGTACAAACAAAAGAAGACAAAATTGATGATTGGGACATACTAAAAATTAGAAACTTATGTGCATCAAAAGA
>NW_006408648.1:7750780-7785637 GCF_000296735.1 Chrysochloris asiatica | reverse complement strand
TTTTTTTTTTTTTGTATCTGTTCATTGGTCTCTTGCTGTTTGTGCACCTACATTCTGGTGACTAGAGGGGGTACCTGAGTGAGTGGACACCCCACCCCTACCCCCAGAGGGTCCTACTACACATGGACACAGATCTCAAAATTTAAAGTGACAGTTTCCACTCAAAATCAAACAGCAGTGCAAAACAGCCACAGCCAGCCATGAACTTTTTATCACTAGGAAAAGACCTGATCGGAGATTATGAAGCAGAACAGGCAGACTAAAAAATAAGTAGGTTGAAAATTAAATACCCAGTTATCTCACAATGATCAAAGGTGGCATTTTGAAATTTCTTAGGAAGAAGAGTGAAAAGGGAAGCTCATCTCCTAATCACATCTACCCAGAGCAATCAGAAAGCATAAAAAAATACCCAAATACACACCCATCTAAGTATTAAGGTCACAGATAACTCCTGAACATGCCCCCAAAACAGAAATAGATGACCATATCAGCACATGTCCAGAAACGAGATAAAGTGACTGAGACAAATGAGCTGGAGGTAGACCTATATGCCATACTGGAAGATGGGCAGGCTTTGGAAATGCCTGAGAAGGAATTCAGAAAAATGATTATAGAATGTATCAAAACACTTCACAGTGGAGGTGAGAAAAATAAGGAAGAAATCAGGAAAGTGTTACAGGAACAACCAAATAAGATAGATACAGCATTGGAAACAATTCAAGACATACAGAAAGATGTCCAAACAATTAATAGGATATCCAAAATGGACAATACACTGAAAGGGCAAGGGAGTAGAATTGAAGAGATCAAAGCCAGAACTAGTGAGCCAGAAGATAAATCTCTCAACACTACTAAGATAGAAGAGCAAGCAGAAAAAAGGATTAAAAAATCTGAAGAAAGCCTCAGATTCATGTTGGATAACATGAAGAGGAATAACTTAAAAATTATTGGCATTCAGGAACAGGAAGAATCACACAAGTCCACAGAGTAGATAGTTGAAGAGCTTCTGGAAGAAAAATTTCCTAACATCCTGAAAAGCAAAAAGATAAGCATTCAAGAAGCTCAACAAATCCCAGGAAGGGTAGACCCTAAAAGACAATCACCAAAGCATATGATAATCAAGCTCTCCAAAATCAAAGATAAGGACAGAATCCTGAAAGCAGCTAGGGAAAAGAGAAGTGTAACATACAATGGCAAGCAGATCAGATTAAGCTCTGATCTCTCAACAGAAACCATCCAGGCAAGAAGGCAATGGGGAGACATATAAAACCCTGAAAGAAAAAAACTGCCAACCAAGAATCTACCCAGCAAAGCTGTTAATCAAATACAATGGGGTAATCAAAACATTCCAGGATAAACAGAAGCTAAGAGATTTTGCCAAGGCCAACCCTGTGATGAAAAACATCCTAAAGGAAATTCTGTGGACTGAGAACCAACAAGAACAGACAACAACCAGAGAATGATGTACATGGCAGCATCACCCTAAACTCAATCATAAAATGGAAGTGTCAAGAACAGAATAAAATTATAAGAACAGAGGATCTGGTAGATCAGTCTATGATCAAAACAATTACAATGAGAAAGAAGGTAAACACAGAGGAACAGAGATCCAGGTGGTGGGAATGTCAGGTAGATTATAGGATAAAATAGACTATCTTAAACTGAGGGAAGAGTTAGTGGAATAAAAGTAACCACAACAGTGGTGTTGGGGTGGAGAGTTTAGTTTGGGTGTTGGGGAGGGCAATACAAGAAGGGGGAGGAGGCAGAAGAACAGGATAGGTAGGGGAACACTGAGACAGGTTTGCATGGGCTAAGTGAGGCAGAGGTAAATAGTGATGCATGCTCAACCTTGGAACAACAGGGCTCTGTAATACAAGGATCTAGGCATAGTTTGAAGAGGGGAAATAATACTAAAATGCTTGATTGTCTTATGAATATTGGTTTTCCTTGCCTACTACTGTAAAATAGACACATGAGTGGGATAGAAAGGAATGTTGGGAAACATGATTACAGAAAACTTGTAAGCCAGTCTTTAGCCTACAACTTATTGGAATATCTAAAAGGGGTTCTACAACTTGCCCAGTGAAATAGGCCTCTTCCAAAGCCTTTGCAGAGTATAGGACCTTAGGTGGAATCCTGAGTCCCATCCAGAACCTTATGAGGTGGATCATCACTAACAAGGACAAGCAGACCAGCCTGGAACAGCTAGAGCAACAAAAGATACATCTTCAAAGAAAGATCATCAGGAAAAACCCAAAATAAAAATGTCAGCATGACTAGCTACCACAAGAATAAGCAAGCTGTTCGCCAGGAAGCTAGCAAGGCAAGCAATCAAGTTCCTTCAGGACAAACTCCCCTCTAAGATGGAAACTCAAGGGGAACACATGAACAGGCATCCAAGCTTGCTGGGGACCACATTGGTAAACTGATAAGTGGAAGAGGGGGGAAGGCAGCAGTGAAGAAATGGCTGAGTTCAACTACAGTCCATTGACTCCTGTTGACATGGAGATGAGAGAGAGAAGAGGAAGGGCTGGTTGGTCCAAAGTGTGGTGAGACCTGGGGACACTTGAACCCATGGACAAGGACATAGTCACAGAGGACTAGAGCTGAGAGTAAAGCATCTAACTGATATGAAGTGAGGGGAGATGCACAAGAACACCCAAACTTGCAGACAGCACCCTTTTGACCTAGCCTTGATGGCTTGATAATCAGAACTCAATTAGAGGAAAATTACAAAAAAAAAATTTTTTTTATAAAGGAAACAAGGGTATATTGCTACAATTTGATGAACCTGACCTATATTCATGGAGGCAGTAACTCTAAATACTAACACAAAGGGAAGGAGTCTTCTCACCAAGTATCAATGTTACCCCTCCTGTACACAGGGTAGATAGGGAAGGGCAACTTAGACATTGCCTATATAAAATGAGGGGGTGATAAAGGCACGAAGTGACTGGCTTACAAAGTTTCAAGAGGGAGTTTAGTTTAAGAGTTGGGGGTGGGAAGAAAGAGTCCCCACTGAATAGTTTATCTAGACAACAATAGTTGTTGTCTAAATGGGTCTGGTGAAAAGAGATGGGGATAAGAGTCTTATGATTCAATAGTGAATAACTGTCATCATGACTAATTGTAACTGTCACAATTGTAAAGGTAGAAGTTTTGTAACAAAAACAGGGGAGTGGTTAATCTTACAGTCCAGAAATGGAGGACCCCAGGACCATCAAGGGGGAAGAGCACAAACAGAATGAAGGACCTTATCCAGAGAAGCAGCGATGCCAGAGATGGAGGCAAAGATGGGGTCATGGAGAGGGGGAGCAGCTAAGGACTCTAGATTCATGGGAAGAAAGGGACTAAGAGCTGGTGGCCAGGAGGCTGACTTGAAGAATATGCCCTTTAGAGGTGTAAATTATTATATATGCCTGAATGGTTTTTGTTTTTGTTTTAAATAAGAAAATAAAAAAGCTAAAGTGAATAGAGAGAAATACTGTTAACTGATGGTACCTGGAGGGGATTATAATCATTGTACTGAAACAAGGTGTATGATTTGTTGAATGTAAAACTGATGATCTGCCCTGTAAACTTTCACTCAATCCACAATAAAAAAAATTAAAAAAAAAAAAAACCTCAGAGGACAATAAATGCTGGCAAAGATGTAGAGAGACTGGGCTACTCCTACATTGCTGGTAGGACTGTAAAATGATTCAACCACTCTGAAAATGGTATGGCACTTCCACAGAAAGTTAGAAACAAAATACCTTATAATCCAGCAATTCTTCTACTTAGTAAATATCCACAAGAAGTGCGAGCCAGACCATGAGTAGATATGTGCACACCAATGTTTATCGCAGCACTATTTGCAATAGCAAAAAATGGAAACAGCCTAAGTGCCCATCAATGGAAGACTAGGTAGACAAACTTTAGTGCATATACACAGTGGATACTAGCTTGAAGAATAACAATGAACCTGCAAAACACCTCATAAAATGGATGAACCTTGAAGACATTATGCTGAGGGAAATTAGTCATTCGCAAAAGGACAAATATTATACAAGACCATTACTGTAAAAGCTTAATAAAAGCTCTCCTACTAAAAGAAAAAAATTCTTTGTTGGTTACCAGGGATGGGAGGGAGGGGACAGAAGGGCATAGCTTAGGGGATAGTCACATCATAATTGGGGTGATAGGGAGGGCAATATACAAGGAAGGGGAGGGCAGTATGCGAGAAGTGGGAAGAGGTAGAAGAACAAAGAAGATAGGGCAACACTAGGTTTGTATGGGCTAAATGGGACAGAGGTAAATAGTGATGTATACTCAACCTTGGAACAGGGCTCTATGATACAAGGATCAAGGCATAGTGTGAATGGGTAAATGTGGGGAAATAATGTTAAGGGGCTTGTCTGTCTTATGGATATTGGTTTCCCTTGCCTACTATTGTAAAATAGACATTAAAGTGGGATAGAAAGGAATATCGGGAAATATGATTACAGAAACCTTGTAAACCCATCTTCAGCTTATAAGTGATTGAAATACCTAAAAGGGGTTCTAGAATTTGCCCAGTGAAATATGCTTCTTGTGGAGCCTTTGTAGAGTCTGGGCCATTAGGTGAAATCTTGAGCCCCATCCTTAGGATTTCCTTAGGTGAAATCCTGAGCACCTTCTGAGGTGGGACATTCACACTTGAAAAGGACATGCAGACCAGCTTGGAGTTGCTAGAGGAACAGAAGATGCTTCTTGAAAGAAAGATCAGCAGGAAAAAACAAAAACAAAAATAGCAGTCTGTTTGGCCATTACAAGAACAAGCAAGTTGTTTGTCTGGGAGCCCTTAAGGCAAGCCATCAAGACCCTTCAGGACAAACCCCCTTCCAAGACTGAAACTCAAAGGGAATACACAAGAAGACTTGTAAGCTTGCTAGTGACTGCGTTGGTCTACTAGTGGGTGGAAGTAAGGGAAAGGCAGCAATGAAGACATGGGCTAAGTTTGGCCATGTTCCATAGACTCCTGTCGACCTTGAGATGAGAGAAAGAAGAGGAAGGGCTGGTTAGTCCGAAGTTTGGGGTGACTTGGGAACTCATGGACACTGACCTAGCCATGGGGGGGCTAGAGCTGAGAGTGAAGTATCCAGCTGATATGAAGGGGTGCGCAAGAATGCCCAAACTTGCAGATAGTACCCATTTGACGTAGCTTGAATGGCTTGATAATCAGAACTCAACTAGAAGAAAATAAGCTTGATACAGGAAGCAAGTGTAAATTGCTACAATTTGATGAACTTGACCTTTGTTTATGGATGTAGTTGCTCGAAATATCAACCAAGAAGGAAGGAGTCTTCACATCAAGGATCAAGCCTACCTCCTCAGTACACAGGGTTGATAGGGATGGGCAGCTTAGACATTAACTACCTAAAATGGTGGACTATAAAGGCGCAAAGTGGCTGGCTTACAAGTTATCAAGAGGGAGTTTAGTTTCAGAGCCAGTGGGGGAAGGTAGAATCCCTACTGAATAGTTTTCATCGTGTCCTAATGAATATGGTGAAAAGAGAAGTGGACAGGATTCTTTTGAGTTCAACAATGAGTATTCATTGTCATAATTAACTGTGATTGTCACAAGTGTAAAGGTAGAAGTTGAGAGACAAAAAAGGGAGAGTAGTTATCTTACTTACATTCCAGGAACAGAGGACCCAAACACCATCAAGAGGGAAGAACATGAGCGGAATGTGGGATCCTAACCAGAGAAGCAGCGACACCAGAGATGGAGGCAGAGGTGATGGCAATGAGAGATAGAGCAATTGAAGAATCTGGGCTCATGGAAAGAAAAAGGCTGTGTGCTGGTGGCCAGGAGGTTGGCTTGCCAAGTGTGCCCTTTGGTTGTTTAAATGGTTATATATTCCTGAGTGTTTTTGTGTATACTGAAAAAGAGAGAGAGGAAAAAAAAGAGGGAATAGCAGCAAAAACTGTTAACTGATGATGCCTGGAGGGAATTGTAATCATTGGAATGAAACAAAACACGATAGGTTGAGTGCAAAACCAATGTTCTGCCAGGTAAACTATCACTCAATTCACAATAAAAGCTTTTTTTAAAAAAAATGTTTTTGTTAAAAGCCATCAAATCAGTCTAACTCAAAATGACCCCCAAGTTGGTTCTGATTCAAAGCAATCTCATATAGGGTTTCCAAGTAGCAGCTGGTGGATTTGAAGCCTGACCTTGTTAGCAATCCAGTGTTTACCCTACAGTGCCACGCCAGGACTCCTTAAAGTATGAGGGAGCTTCAAAAAGTTTATGGAAAAAATACATTATCTTTTAATTCTAGTTTTCTACAAACTTTGAAGCCTCCTCATATAAACAACAATATACAAATAAGACACGGCAGCTGATTTGAGAAATCCAGCGATTCAAAGAGTTTGACAATTCAAGGAATTAAAGAACTAGAATAGTGAATAGAGGGAGTGACAAATGTGAACATTTGTTCATAATTTTACATTTAAATAGCCACCCAAGTTCAATAGTTGATTGGCATCAATGTCTTAAATTCTTCTTTTCAGAAAATAATCTCACTTGACTTGAGAGCACTGTGGGTTTACTGTTGAGTTACTAACTACAAGTCAGCTGTTTAAAATCACCAGCCCCTCCACAGGAGAAAGATGGTTGATCCTGTAAAAATTTACAGTCCTGGGAAATCTATAGTCACTATAAGTAGGAATTGACTCAATTGCAGTGGGTTTGGCTTGAATGAGCCTAAACTAAATGGTTAATTCTTTTATCCTGTAGAGTAGACAACAAACTCCAAACTTTAGAAGCACAATTCAAAGAACTGGACTTCGCCAGGGACAACCTTACACAGAAATTTGAATATCATAGCAAGACTTTGGCAAGTCAGGCAGTCCAAGATGAGATGTGGACAGCAGTTCTGGGCCTTAAGTGAGTATTCAATAAGAAATTAATATAATTTTGTGATTTTGTGAGAACTTGCATTGGACATTCCAGAATTTCTTAGTATGGTTCTATAATTTCACAAGTGGGGAAGAGGTGAGTTGTCATCAACATTAACTCAAAGCCAGTCCCTATGAGGTAGAGATCAACCATGCTTTCAACGTTTTCACCAATTCTGACACCAGCTATCTCTCCCTGACTCTATTTTTCTGCTGGGTTTGATAATTCACTGCAATCACTGCACAGAACTCACAGATTCTGGGCTTTATAAGGATGTGAACAGGTTACATACAATCCAGGATCAGAAATACTCAGAATATTCTTCAATCAGGATAACCTCTTCTTAGCCATACCTGCAGGCATGCCTCTCTTGGATCCTGGGTCCTTGGCCTGGACCCCACCCTGCTCCATCAAATTTTGCAAAGCTCTTTTAGTTCTGCCCATTATGTGCCTTGAGGCACCCCACTCTGCCAGTAAGCCTCATCCTGAAGAAGCTCTAGCTCCATGAGTTGAAAACCTAGCTCCCTAGAAGAGTACCGGTAGGCATACCACTCTATCAGTAAGCCTCCTGCCCAAAGACACTCAGTTTTCTCACTTTGTGAACTGGGAAGCCCACCAATCTGCCTTGCACTGTCTTCTGGCTCGGCTGCCTCTGCTTCTCACTGTCTCTCGCTGCCTTCAGTATCACAGGTCTCTGTTTCCTCCATCAAAGAGACTTAGCACAGGAATCTTGGGTCAAAAGGATGTACTCCACTCCTGACTCTTCTTTCTTGATGGTTGTGAGATCTGCCTTTCTATTTCTGAGATGGCTCATTTTAAGCATAGTAAGGAGCTCTGGTAGCATAGTGGTTACGAATCAGGCTGCGAACAGCAAAGTCAGCAGTTCGAAACTACCAGCCACTCCGCAGGAGAAAGATGAGGCTTTCTGCTCCCCTAAAGCCTCGGAAACCCTGTACAGGGTCGCTATGGGTCGGAACCGACTCGATGGCACTTAACAACAACAACAACAAGATAGCAAAATTAACCAATACCCTCATGAGGGTTCCATAAGCTGATCCTTGCAAACCCTATACAAGGTCACTATGAGTTGGAACCAACTCAATGGCACTTCCCAACAACATACCTTATTTGTATGGTTCTACCCTACCAGGGTGCCTTGTACTTATTTACAGTATTAGTAAGTTATCCAGTCCCTTTGGTGGGGTCACAGGTGCTTCACATCTGCATAGTCTTACTCAGTCGTTTGGTAAAAGTTACAAAGACTATGGCTAGAAGGGCCATATCAAATAATTCACTGCTTCACAGGTTTCAGCAACATAAAGAAATTATATTTTCTAAAGGTTTACTAATTCAAAAATGTTAAATTTGAGAGCCTGTTTATATGTCGGCACTGTGTTACACGCCTCATCATAGAAGTTCTTGCTTATCAAAGTCTTATTAACACAGTGATGGATAATATAATTCCTCTGTCATTGACAAACTTACAATATGGTGACCTGAGAGCTAAGCTGACTAGTCTAGTACAGGCTCTATTTCTAAATAAGTACTGTCTAAAATGCAACAAAGGAGCTCTGGTAGCGTGGTGGTTACGAGGCTGGCTGCTAACCTCAAGGTCAGCTAATTTGAAACCACCAGCGGTTCTGCAGGAGAAAGATGAGGCTTTCTGCTCCCATAAATATTCACAGCTTTGGAAATCCTATACAGGGTCACTATAAGTTGGCCGACTCCATGGCACATCACCACCACCACCGAAATGCAACAGCTGGTTTCCCTAGTGGGTTTGTGTTTCTTTATGCTATCCTCACAGAGTTCATTTTATTTTTGTGCATAAAGAATTCTACTGGTTAAGAAGTTTTTCATATTTTTTTATAGGTTCACTTCAGTGGAACTGAATGTTTTATACAGCTATGTCATTGAAGTACTCATTTGCTTGCACACTCATATACTTGAGATGCTGCCAGACTTGGTGAGAAGTCTTCCCACATTAACCTCTGTCCTTAGATGGAAAGCCAAGAACAAGCACCTAAGAATCGTGTGGGAGTCTGTCCTGGAGGAGTTTGGGCTTCAAGAAGGAGATATCACAGCACTCTGTACCTTCTTTGTTGCATATGGCAACAAGGCAGAATACTACCCTGCTAAAATGAGAAAGATGTACATCAGAGATGTCACGTTCATGATCACTAACATGGTAAAGAACCAGGCTTTGCAGGATGGTTTGCTGAGGGGTGTTCAGGTAATTGAAAAGGGGAAAGCAGTGAGGGCCTCCAAAGAGCAAAAGTCATCGCTAAAAGACTTGATACCATCAGTCAAAAAATAACATGGTGTACCTAAAATGAGAGGGCGATAAAGGCACTAAGTGACTGGCTTACAAGGTTTCAAGAGGGAGTTTAGTTTAAGAGTGTGCAGGGGAAGATAGAGTCCCCACTGAATAGTTTTCATCTTGTCTAGATAGTTCTGGTTAAAAGACATGGGGATAAGATTCTTATGATTCAACAGTGAGTAATTGTTATCATGACTAATTGCAACTGCCACAACTATAAAGGTAGAAGTTTTGTAACAAAAACAGGGGGATAGTTAATCTTATAGTCCAGAAACAGAGGACCCTAGGACCATTAAGGGAGAAGAGCACGAGTGGAATGTGGGACCCTATCCTGAGAAGCAGGGACACCAGAGATGGAGGAAGAGATAAGGACATGGTGAGAGGAAGCAGCTGAGGACTCTAGACTAATGGAAACAGAAAGACTGAGAGCTGGCAGCCAGGAGGCAGGCTTGCAGAATGTGCCCTTTGGTTGTTTAAATTATTATATATTCCTGAGTGTTTTTGTGTACATCTCCTCCTCCCCCGAGAAGAAAATTAAATAACATGGTACCCTATCTCCTTCTAGTAATTTATCCACTTCTAGTAATTTCTCTTGCAAAAGGAAGAAAAAATATATGCATAAATTTATGTGCTAGAGGTTAATAAAAGTGAGGGGGATGTTAAATTGAGATAATTTGATATAATAAAAACTTTTTGTGTGCTGTTGTTGTTGTTGTTAGGTGCCATCGAGTCACTACCAACTCATAGCGCTTGATGCACAGCACAACGAAATACTGCCTAATCTTGGGCCAACCTCACTATTGTTACCATGTTTGAGCCCATTGATGCTGCCACTTGGCCAGTCCATCTTACTGGCAGTCTTCCTCTTTTTCACTGACTCTCCACTTTACCAAACATAATATCCTTCTCCAGCGACTGGTCCTTCCTGACAATATGTCCGAAGTAGGAGAGACAAAGTTTGGCCATCCTGGCCTCCAAGGAGCACACTGGCTGCACTTCTTCCAACACAGATCTGTTGGTTCTTTTGGCACCCCATGGCACTTTCAATATTCTCCTTCAACTTTTTGTATAGCTACATAAAAAACCATAACTTTTTGTATAGCTACATAAAAAATTAAAGCTTTTTATGCAATAATATGTTGTTATCACCAAGATAAATTATTGTTTTTAAAATATTTCTGCCCAATATATTGTTAATGGAGTCCTGGTGTGGCACTGTAGGATATGCACTAGACTGCTAGCCAAAAGATCCATGGTTCAAGCCCACTAGCCACTCCTTGGAAGCCCTATACTTAATAGCACTTAAGAACAACAACATATATTGCTAAGTGGGGGGAAAATGACAAAAACAAATGCATATGCATTGTTGTTGTTAAGTGCCATCAAGTCAGTTCTCACTCATAGTGACCTTGTATAAGATTTCCGAAGAGCAGCTGGTGAGCTTAGACTGCCAATCTTTTCAGTTCAAACTGGCCTTGCATTCCAGCACAAAGGCATATACATATGAGCTTACTTATCCATAAATTCATGCCCATAATCAGGCCTCTCTCTGGCCTTGAACCTTCAAACCTCTTGGGCTGACCCAGCCTCTGTCCTGCTCTTACAAAGCTACTTAGCTCCATCAATATATGCCCAGAGGCACTCCACTCCACCAGCAATCTCCTGCCCAAAGATGCTTAGCTTTCTTGATCCATGGGCCAGGAAGTCCACCACGCTGTCTCCTGCCAATCTTCTGACTGCTACCTCTGCTGCTGCTATTTCTCTATCACTACTTCTGCCATCACTCACCGCCTCTAGTCATCTCCAGTGTTACAGTTCTCTCTTTTTCTCCTGGGTTTAAGAGGTTTTCAGCACAGGGAGCCCAGATCCAAAAGATGTTCTATTCTCCTGGTGCTTCTTTCTCAATGGCAATCCAGGTCCACTCGCTCTGCTCACTTTTATCTCTTGAAAAATAAAAGGTGGGACTCAAGCAAAGGTGGTGAATTGAGTGTATCCCATGCTAAATCTGTCTCATTAACATAACAAGCAAGACCCAGTCCAGCCTCATTAATACATAGGTCAAAATTTTCAATACACACAATGGAAGATAATTATATCAGATCATATAACAGAAGACAACCACACAATACAGAGAATCATTAGGCCATGATTGACACATAACCCCAACCATCACAAGTTCCATACACCTTATTTGTATGGTCACACCTGATCTTTGAGTGGAAGTCACAAACATACAGCCAAAAGTGCCATGTTAACTAATCCATTGCACCACAGTTATCTACTCTACTGTTTTCAATTAGTCAAAGTTTGAACCATGGGGAGTGTCTCAATTATCAGTTCAAGCTCACCAGCTGCTCTTTGGAAACCCTATACAGGGTCACTATGGGTCGAAATCCATTCAACGATACTTAACAACAACAACTCTATAACAGCTTTAACAAACAGAAATTTATTCTCTCACAGTTTGTTGTTGTTAGGTGCCATCGAGTCAGTACTGACTCATAGCAACCTTATGCACAGCAGAACAAAACACTGCCTGACCCTGGACCAACCTCACTACTGTTGTCACGCTTGAGTCCATTGATGCTGCTACTTGGCCAATCCATCTCGTTGGGGGTCTTCCTCTTTTGCTCTGATCCTCCACCTTACCAAACATGATAGCCTTCTCCAGCGACTGGTCCCTCCTGACAATACGTCAGAAGTAGGAGAGACGAAGTTTGGCCATCTTGGCCTCCAAGGAGTACTCTGACTGCACTTCTGCAAAAACAGATCTATTGGTTCTTTTGGCAGCCCATGGCACTTTCAATATTCTCCTCCAACACCATTACTCAAAAGCATCAATTCTATGGTCTTCCTTATTCACCGTTCAGCTTTCGCATGCATATGAGGTTATTGAAAATACCATGGCTTGGGTCAGGTGCACCTTAGTCTTCAAGCTGACATGTTTGCTCTTCAACACTTTAAAAAGGTCTTGTGCAGTAGATTTGCCTAATGCAATACGTCGTTTGATCTCTTGACTACTGCTTCCATGAGTGCTGATAGTTGATCCAAGAAGAATGAAGTCCTTGACAACTTCAATCTTTTCTCTGTTGATAAGAATGTTGTTTATAGGTCCGGTGGTGAGGATTTTTGTTTTCTTGACATTGAGATGTAATCCATACCAAAGGCTGTGCTCTTTGATCTTCATCAATAAATGTTTTCGGTCCTCTTCACTTTCAGCAAGCAAGGTTGTATCATCTGCATATCACAGGTTGTTCATGAGTCTTCCTCCAACCCTGATGCCATGTTTTTCTTTATATAACCCAGCTCTCTGATTATTTGCTCTGCTTACAAGTTGAATAAGTATGGTGAAAGAATACAATGTTGTCGCACAGCTTTCTTAATTTTAAACCATTCAGTGTTCCCATGTTCTCTTCAAACAACTGCCTCTTGGTCTATGTACAGATTCCTCATGAGCACTATTAAGTGTTCCAGAATACTCATACTTCACAATGTTATCCATAGCTTGTCATGATCCACACAATCGAAAGCCTTTGCGTAGTCAATAAAGTACAGGTAAACATCTGTCTGATATTCTCTGATTTCAGCCAAGATCCATCAGACATCAGCAATGATATCTATCCCTTGTTCCATGGCCTCTTCTGAATCCGGCTTGAACCTCTGGAAATCCTCTGTCAATGTATGCTGGCAGCTGTTTCTGTATTACTTTTAGTAAAACTTTACTTGCATGGGATATCAAAGAGATTGTCCGATGATTTCCGCATTCCATTGGGTCCCCTCTCTTTGGAATGGGCACAAATATGGATCTCTTCTAATCAGTCGGCCAGATAGTTGAGATGGGTAAAAGTCTAAAGTCATACTGCCAGCTCTTGGGAAAGCTTTTTCTTTCAGATGGCTCACAGTTTTGGAGGAAGGCCCATAAATCTTTTCAACATGTGTAGGCCCAGCATTTCTTGGAGATGACCATGTGTCCTGGCATTGTTCTTCCCTGGGTCTAGAAGGTTCACAGTACAGGGATCATGTATCCAAAGAACACACTCCTCTCCTGGCTCTTCTTTCTTAGTGGTAATAAGGCCTTCTCTCTTTGCTCACCTTTTTCATCTTTTTCCTCTTGTAAGATAAAAGGTATTCCAGGCCACATCCCAGGGAAATTAGCCTTATATTAATTATATCATGACTATAATGGGATTAAATTTGCTGCAGAAAACCCTTTCATTGGTTTATCACATTAGATTACATCTGGGAGATCCTCTCATAACGGCCACATTACATCATTACATAACTGCCAAACCACTAAGAATCATGGCCAAGTCAAGTTGACACAGATTTTGGGGAAGAAACAATTCAATCCATAACAGGGAGTTGCCTTATCCACATAATTCTTAACCACTCTCAGCCCAGAAAACTTTTCCACAAAAATAGAAGAGAAATATGTTTTATTATTTAATAAGCATCGAAGCAGAATTATTAAAATATGCTGAAGAGATTTGCAAAGAGAGAAAGAAATCATATCCTTAATATAGTTCAGTAGATAGGTAGATACTCAATAGAAAGGTAGATACCATACCACCCTGAATGCACCCCATCTCATCTGATCTTGGAAGCTAAGCAGGGTCTGGCCTAGTTAGTCCTTGGATGAGAGAACACTGGGGATACCAGGTACTGTAGTCTTAAACTGTTTGTCATACTATGGTGGCTTGTATACAGCTGTGATACAGGAAGTTATACCACAACAGGATGACCCATTATTTCAAAATCTATCTTGAAGTATAATGCTGCCTGTGATAGGATAAAATCCATATGCCTACAATGGAGACTAATTAATATCACTATTATTCAAATGTATGTACCAATCACTAAAGCCAGTATGATGAAACTGAAGAATACTAAGGAGCCCTGTTAGCATAGTGGTTACAAATCGGGCTGCTAACCTAAAGGTCATCAGTTTGATACTACCAGCTGCTCCATAGGAGAAATATGAGGCTTTCTGCTCCTGTCAAGATTTACAGCCTCAAAAACCCTGTACAGAGTCACTATGAGTCAAACCAACTCCACAACACATAACCACCATCACTGTTGTTCATAGGGTCCCTATGAGTCGGTGCTGACTCAATGGCACCTAAAAACAACAAAAACCAATTTCTTGAGTCTGAAATTGATTAAACATGCGATCAAGATGTATTTATAATTACTGGTGACTGTAATGAAATGGTTGGAAACAAAGATCAGTAGTTGGAATATATGGCCTTAGTGATAGAAATGCTGGAGATCACATGATAGAATTTTGCAAGACCAATGACTTCTTCATTGCAAATAAATATGGATTTCACCAGATGGAATATACAGAAATCAAAGTCACTACATCTGCGGAAAGAAACAGAAGAAAATGCCATACCATCGATTAAAACAAGGGCAGGGCCCCCTCCTCTAAGACTGAAACTCAAAGGGAACACATGAGCAGGCATGTAAGCTTGCTGACGACCACATTGGTCCACTGGTGAGTGGAAGAGAGGGAAATGCAGCAATGAAGAAGTGGGCTGAGTTCAATCACGTTCCACAGACTTCCATTGACCTGGAGATGAGAGAGAGAGGAGGAAGGGCTGGTTGGTCCAAAGTATGGTGAGACCTGGGGACACCTGAGCCTATGGACAAGGGCACAGCCACAGAGGGCTAGAGCTGAGAGTGAAACATCCAACTGATATGAAGTGAGAGGAAGCACACAAGAACACCCAAACTTGCAGATATTACCCATTAGAACTAGCCTTGATGGCTTGCTAATCAGAACTCGAATAGAGGAAAATAAAACAAAACAATTTTTGACAAAGGAAATAAGGGTAAATTGCTACAATTTGATGAACCTGACCTATACACATGGAGGTAGTAACTCTAAATACCAACAGAGAGGGAAGGAGTCTTTACATCAAGTATCAATGCTATCCCCTGTGTAGGGACGGACAACTTAGACATTGGCTACCTAAAATGAGGGAGCGATAAAGGCTCAAAGTGACTGGCTTACAAGGTTTCAAGAGGGAGTTTCAAGTGTGTGGGGAAGAAAGAGTCCCCACTGAATGATTTTCATCTTGTCTAGATGGGTCTGGCTGAAAGTGATGGGAATAAGATTCTTATGATTCAATAATAAGTAATTGTTTTCATGACTAATTGTGACTGTCACAATTGTAAAGGTAGAAGTTTTGTAACAAAAATGAGGGAGGAGTCATTCTTACAGTCCAGAAACAAAGGACACTAGGACCATCAAGGGAGAAGAGCACAAGCAGAATGTGAGACCTTATCCAGAGAAGCAACAACACCAGAGATGGAGGCAGAGATGGGGACATGGAAAGAGGGTACAGCTGAGGACTTTAGATTCATGGGAAGAGAGGACCTAAGAGATAGTGGCCAGGAGGCAGATTTGCAGAATGTGCCCTTTGGTGGTATAAATTATTATATATGCCTGAGTGTTAAAAAAAAAAAAAAAGAGCTAAAGTGAATAAAGAGAAATATTGTTAACTGATGGTCCATGGAGGGGATTGTAATCATTGTGATGAAACAAGTTGTATTATTTGTTGAATGTAAAACTGATGATCTTCCCTGTAAACTTTCACTCAATCCACAATAAAAACTGAAAAAAGAAAGAAAGAAAAAGGTATTTGCAATGAAAAAAAAAAAAAGAGAGAGAGAGAGATGGGGATAAAATTCTTAGAATTCTATAGTAAGTAATTGTTATCATGACTAAATGAGACTGTCACAATTGTAAAGGTAGAAGTTTTGTAGCAAAAACTGGGGAGTAGTTAATCTTACAGCCTAGAAACAGGATTCTAGGACCATCAAGGGAGAAGAGCACAAGCAGAATGTGAGACCTTTCCAGAGAAGCAGCGACACCAGAGATGGGGACATGAAGAGAGGGAGCAGCTGAGGACTCTAGATTCATGGGAAGAGAAGGACTGGGAGCTGGTGGCCAGGAGGCAGACTTGCAGAATGTGGCTTAAATTGTTATATATGCCTGAGTGCTTTAAAAAAAAAAAAGGAGCTAAACTGAATAGAGAGAAATACTATTAACTGATGGTACATAGAGGGGGCTGTAATCATTGTAATGAATCAAGGTGTATGATTTGTTGAATGTAAAACTGATAATATGTCCTGTAAACTTTCACTCAATTTGCAATAAAAACTAAATATATATATATATATATATATCATACAGGAAGAAAGCAAAAGGTTATTAAAAAGACAAGGAAGAAAGAAAAGTCAAAATGGATGTCAAAAGAGACTCTGAAACCTGAAACTTGCTCTCCAATGTAAAGATGCTAGAGCAAGTGGAAGAAATGAATAGGTAAACGAACTGAACAGAACATTTCAAAGGGTAGCCCAAGAAGGCAATATAAAATATTATGACAAACTGTGCAAAGATCTAGAGTTAGAAATCCAAAAGGGAAGAACATATTCAGCATTTCTCAAGCTGAAAGAACTGAGGAAAATATTCAAGCCTCGACTTGCAATACTGAAAGATTCTTTGGGCAAAATATTGAATGATACAGAAAGCATCAACAGAAGATGGAAGGAATAATAAGAGTCATTGTATCAAAAAGAAATATTTGATATTCAACCATTGCAAGAGTAGCATATTATCAAGGGCCAAACGTACTGAAAGAAGAAGTCCAAGGTGCACTGAAGGCATTGGTAATGAAAAAGGCTCTGAGAACTGATAGAATACAAATTGAAATATTTCAACAAACTAATGTGGCACTGGAGGCACTCAATCATCTATGCCAAGAAATTTAGAAGATAGCTATCTGGCTAACTAATGGAAGAGATCCACATTTATGCCCATTCCAAAGAGAGGTGACTCAACAGAATGCAGAAACCATAGGACAATATCATCAACATTACATGCAAGTAAAATTTTGCTAAAGATAATTAAAAAATGGCTGCAACAGTACACTGACAAGAACTTTCAGAGGGACAGCATTGATGATGTTCAATGGATCTTGGCTAAAAGCAGAGAATACCAGAAAGATGTTTATCTCTGCTTTATTAGCTATGCAAAAGCTTTTGCCTGGGTTGATCATGCCAAGCTATGCTGAGAATGGGCATTTCAGAATAACTAATTGTGCTCATGAGGAACCTGTACATACACCACCAGGCAGCTGTTCAGACAAAACAAGAGGACACTGAATAGTTGAAAATCAAGGTTGTATCTTACATCTTACTTACTCGATCTGTATGCTGAGCAAATCATTCTAGAAGCTGGATTGTATGAAGAACATGTCATCAGGAAGAGTCATGAATAACCTGCCATATGCAGATGATGCTCCATAGAAACCGAGATGGCTAGACTTCATCTCTCATACTTCAAACATGTTACGAAGAGTGACTGGTATCTGGAGAAAGACAGAATGCTTAGTAAAGTGGAGGGACAACTAAATGGAAGGAGACCCCCAAATAGATGGATTGGCACCGTGGCAGTAATAATGGTTCAAGCACAGCAGCAATTGTGAGGATGGCACAGAACAGGGCGGTGTTTCGTTCTCTTATACAGAGGGTTGCTATGGGTTGGAACTGTCTCAGCACCACCTAACAACAAGGGTTACCCATGGTGGACAGGTTTCAGCTGAGCTTACAGACTAAGTTTGGCTAGGAAGAGGTAGACTGCTTCTGAATGTTTGCCAATGGAACATCTTATGTATAGCTGTGGAATATAGTCAGATAGCACCTGAATATTTACTATTGAAACACTATGAATATCACTAGCATAATGTCAGATATAGTGCTAGAAAATGAGCTCCTCAAGTTTGAAAGAACTCAAAATAATACTGGGGAAGAGCTGCCTTCTCAAAGTGGAATTGACCACGATGACAAAATAGAGTAAAGCTTTCAAGACCTTCATTTGCTGATGAGGCACAACTCAGAATGAGGAGAAACAGCTGCAAATATCTACTAATACTCAGAACACGGAATGTACAAAGTATAAACCTAGGAAAATTGGAAGATGCAAAAAATGAAATAAAGATCAATATCCAAGGCATTAGTGAGTTGAAATGGACTAGTATTGACCGCTTTAAATTTGACAGTCATGTGGTTCACTATGCTGGGAATGACAAATTAAAGAGGAATAGTGTCACATTCATAATCAGAAGAACATTTCAAAATGTATCTTGGAGTGTAATGCTATGTGTGATAGTATAACATCCATGTGCCTACAAGGCAGACCAGTAAATACAATTATTCAAATTTACGCACCAACAACTAAATACAGTTATGATGAAATTAAAGAATCCTACCAACTTCTTCAGTCTGAAATTGATCAAACATGCAATCAAGATGTATTGATAATTACTGGCGATTGGAATGCAAATGTTGGAAACAAAGAGGAAGGATATGTGGTTGGAAAATACGGCCTTGGTGATAGAAACAATGCTGGAGATGACATGAAAGAATTTTGCAAGACCAGTGACTTCTTCATTGCAAATACCTTTTTCAAACAACATAAAAGATGACTATACACATGAACCTCACTAGATGGAATACACAGAAATCAAATTGACTGCATCTGTGGGAAGAAACAGTGGAAAAGCTCCATATCATCAACCAAAACAAGGGTAGGGGCAGACTGGAACAGGCCATCAATTGCTCATAGGCAAATTCCAGCTGAAGCTGAAGAAAATAAAACAAATCCACAAGAGCCAAAATAAAACCTTGAACATGTCCCACCTGAATTTAGAGATCATGTCAAGAACAGTTCTGATGTATTAGACACTAGTAACTGAAGACTAGAAGAGTTGTGGGATGATATCAAGAACAAACACCATACAGGAAGAAAGCCAAAGGTCATCAAGAAGACAAGAAAGGAAAAGACCAAAATGGATATCAGAAGAGACTCTGAAATTTGCTCTCTAATGTAAAGATGCTAAAGTAAATGGAAGAAATGAGGAGGTAAATGAACTGAACAGAAGATTTAAAAGGGCAGCTCAAAAACACAAAGTCAAGTATTATAAAGTAATGTGCAAAGACCTGTTGTTATAAAGCCAACAAGATCAACATTTCCCAAGCTGAAAGCACTGAAGCCTCGACTTGCAATATTAAAAGATTTTATGGACTAAATATTGATCGAAGTAGAAAGCATCAAAAGGAGATGGACTCTTCCTGTTCTCCATCCTGGCGGATCAAGGTGAAAAAGAGAACCCCCATGCCGGAACTTCGTATCCGCAAGCTCTGCCTCAACATCTGCGTTGGGGAGAGTGGAGACAGACTGACTCGGGCAGCCAAGGTGCTGGAGCAGCTGACCGGCCAGACCCCTGTGTTCTCCAAAGCTAGATAAACCGTCAGGTCCTTTGGCATTAGCAGAAATGAAAAGGTTGTGGTCCACTGTACAGTTCGTGGTGCCAAGGCAGAGGAGATTCTGGAGGGAGGTCTGAAGGTGCGGGAGTACGAGTTACGAAAGAATAACTTTTCAGATACCGGAAACTTTGGTTTTGGGATCCAGGAGCACATCGATCTGGGAATCAAGTATGGCCCCAGCATAGGTATCTACGGCCTGGACTTCTATGTGGTGCTGGGTAGACCAGGTTTCAGCATCACAGACAAGAAGCACAGGACAGGCTGCATTGTGGCCAAACACAGAATCAGCAAAGAAGAGGCCATGCGCTGGTTCCAGCAGAAGTATGATGGGATCATCCTTCCTGGCAAATAAATTTCCGTTTCTATCCAAAAGGCGAATTTAAAAAAAAGGCCAATAAAAAGTTTTCAGAGAAAAGAAATAAAAGAAGGAGATGGAAGGAATACACAGTCGCTACTAAAAAGAAATGGTCAGTGTTCCACCATTGCCAGAGAGACCATATGATCACCAGCCAATGATACGGAAGAGAGAAATCCACGTGCACTGAAAGCATTGGTAAAGAACACGTCTCAGGGAACTGATGGAATGCAAATTAAAATCTTTCAACAAACTGATGCAGCACTGGAGGCACTCATTCATCTATGCCAAGAAATTTACCTGACCAACTGATAGGAAGAGATCCATATTTGTACCCATTCCAAAGAGAGGTGATCCAACGGAATGCAGAAATCATCAGACAGTATCATTAATATCACATGCATATAAAATTTTGCTGCAGGTAATTTTTAAATGGCTACAACAGTACATTGACAGTGAACTGCAAGAGGTCAGAACCAGATTTTAAAAAGGACTTGGAACAAGGGATAGCATTACTGACATCAGTCGGATCTTGGCTAAAAGCAGAGAATACCAGAAAATGTTTGCCTGCGTCTTACTGACTATTCAAAGATTTAAATTGTGTGGATCATGTTAAGCTATGGATATGGGTATTACAGAAAACTTAATTGTGCTCATGAAGGACCTGTGCATCAATCAAAAGGCAAAGTTTTCTTCTCTAGATACAATAGAAACTGTTTATTTTGTTTTTTGCTTTTTAAAATTTTTATTGTGACTTGAGTGATAGTTTATATGGGAGAACATTGGTTTCACACCATCGTTTCATTGCAATGATTACAATCTCCTGCATGCATCATCATTCAACAATATTTGCTTCTATTCCTTCTGTTCTTTTTTGGAAGTTGGGGGGAATATACACCAAAACACTCAGGAATAACTCATTTAAACAACCAAAGGGCACATTCTGTAAGCCTGCCTCCTGGCTGCCAGCACTCTGTCTTTTTCTTTTCATGAATCTGGAGTCCTCAGCTGCTCTCTCTCTCTCCATGTCCTCATCTCTGACTCCATCTCTGGCCTCGCTGCTTTTCTGAATAGGGCCCCACATACCACTTGAGCTGCACTGTTTTTTTACTTTTGTTGTTTCATTGTTTTTATTTGTTTATTCTTTCTCCTCCTTCTCCTCTTTCTATTCCCTTGAATTTTATATTCTATATCTCCACTTTTGTTTTTCCTTCTTATCTACTGTTTCTCATTTCCCGCTTCTTTTATTCCTTTTTAGTTTTTCTTTATTAATCTCGCTTCTCATCTTTCCTCTCCCTGGTTCCTCTAAACATTTTCAAATGGCTCCTTTGTATTTTCTCTTTCATTTGTCTCTTCCATAGCTCAATTTCCCTGTTCTTTTTTGTCTTTATAGTTACTATATTCTTTTTTCTCTGGTAGCTGCCTGTTTTTATTTATTTTTATTAATTCCTCTTTTCATTGTTTGTTTATTCTGTTTTGTTTTGTTTTCTTGTGTATGTGTGTGTGTGGGGGGTTCGCTTATACCAGCTTTTATGTCACCTGATCAATGATAGACAGCAGCCAACACCAGCCTGAACTACCCTAAACTGAGGTGCATGAACAGCACATGAGAACAGTGTTCACGCGCTTCCATTCTCTAACTACATCCACAGGAGACAGTTGTTGAGAGCCTAAGAACACATTAACAGACAATCATCAACTAGATAAAAATATGACAACTTCACAATGCCCCAGAGATGACAGACAATATTAGTTTACAGAAAGAAACAAGAAAGAGTGGCCAAGATGCAGAGCCAGAAAATGTTTCTGAGGAAGAAAAGGTAATAGAACTAACTGAAAAAGAATTCAAAAGAATGATATTTTGGTACCTTTAATGGATTAATAGAAAGATCAAGGAAAGCAAGGAGAACAAAAAAATTAGAAGAATTCAGAAAAACAATACAAGAATGAACAGACAAAGAAACACAAATTTGAAACAACACAAAGCCCACAATTAGAAATCCAGAAGATTAATACTAAGATCTCAGAAACGGACAATACATAGAAAGGGCAAAGAAGTAGATTCAAAGTAATACTAGTATACTAGAAGAACAATCAGAAGAAAGAATGAAAATCCAAAGAAACTGTAAGAGTTGAGTGGGGCACCATGAAGAGGAACAAATTGTGGGTGATTGATGCTCCAGAACAAGAAGAAACAATAAAAATCATAGAGAAACTTGTCTAAGAGTTTTTGAAAGAAAACTTCCCTAACATCATGTAAGATGAGAAGATAAGCATACAAGCTAAATGAACCCCAAACAGGATAGATCCCAAACGATTATCACCAAGACATAATCAAACTTTACAAAACCAAAGACAAGGAAAGATTCCTGAGAGCAGTTTTGGAAAACTGAAAAAGTACCTACAAAGGAGAACCAATGAGATTAAAATCTGATTTCTCAGCAGAAACAATTCAGACAAGAAGGCAATGGAATGACACATACAAAACTCTGAAAGAAAAAAACTGCCAGCCAAGAATTTTTACCCAGAAGAGCTTCCCCTCAAATACAATGGTGAAATTAGGACTTTTCCAGATAAACAGAAATTAAAGGAATTTGAAATGACCAGACCAACTTTACAAAAAATACTAAAGGGTGTTCTTTGGACTGAGAACCAACAACAGCAGACAACAACCTGAGCTTACCATACATGACAATACCACCCAGAAATCAATGCAGATATAGAAGTATTTAAAGCAAAACAAACCTACAAGACTGAATATACACAATCAGAGATATCAGTTTATAATGAAATCACCTACAAAACAAAAAGAGGAAATAGTGTAGATACAGAACTTCCAAATGGCTAGGAAGTCAAGTAGATTTCAAGTTAAAACAAACTGTTTTAAATGGGGAAAATTAATAAATTACAGGATAACTTCAAAGAAAGTTAATACACCTGCACATCAAAATTTTAAAAAGAGGAAAACCAGAGCTATTTAGTAAAGATTAACACAACAGAAATTAAGAAAATGAAAACTAAACCCACAAACAAAATGAACTCAGTGCAGAAAATTATGTGGAACAAAGAAAGCAGCAGGTCCACAAAAAAGCACACAGCAAAATAACAATGATAAGTTTATGCCTACTGATAGTTACACTGAAAGTAAATGGATTGAATGTACCACTTAAGAGACATAACAGAATAGATGAGAAAATAGGATGCATCAATACGCTGTCTACAAGAGACACATCAAAAAAGATGGAGACAGTCTAAATGGCCATCAACAAATGTGCTCATGCACACAATGGAATACTACACAATACTGAAAAATAACAATGAATCTGTAAAACACCTCACAACATGGATGAACCTGGAGGGATATTATGCTGAGTAAAATCAGTCAATCACAAAAAGACAAATATTGTATGAGACCACAATAAAAAGTAAAAAAAGATTAATGCTATAGACAACTATATTACAACCGAAGGTTTCCAAATCAACATTAAAACAAAAGCTCTTAAAAACCCTCTACCAAGAAGCCATACTTTCTAATTTTTATTTAATGTAGTAGCCACTCCAGTCAAAAAAAAATTCCAAAGAATGAATTCTGACTTATGGCAACTCTGTGTTTTAGAGTAAAACTAAATAGGGTTTATCAACAGCTGGGATCTTTCGAAAGGTCACTTAGACCTGGTTCTTACATACTATTTATTCCTCTCATTTTCTCATGGAAGTTTGCATTTTTAAATATAACCCAATTCTGTAGAATCAGTTGTACATTAGAGCTTAAATTCTAAAGGCCTTGATTTGTGGAAGGCCTTGGTCTACAGTGGGAGCGCTACCTCCATTTTGAGCCTTGGCATAAATTCAGACACCATTTGTGTTCGTTATGTTACTGACTGGCAGTGGGGCTGTGCTTAGACAAGTCCAGGGCAAGCCCAGGGAGGGCACGTTTATTTACACTCAGGCTTACACAAAGAACTAAAGAAATGGCCTGGGTGTGTCCTCCATGGTTTATTGAAAATTGCCGAGGGTTCCCTAATGTAAGTTAAAAGTTGGGGTGCTAGTGACTATGATTGAGGGCTGCATAATCATAAATCAAACCCCAAGCATAATACAGAAACCCATCAACCAATTTATAACCTTTTTTAAACCTGTGATTATGTAATTATGTACCAGAATCATAGTCCTTTCCCTATTTCCCTGTAACAGTGATGAACTGGCCTGCCATCATCTTGATCTTGTAATAATTTCCCTTGTTCTTTATTATATATATGAAAGCCATGGCTTTGACTCCCCAGACTCTATTAGCCTCACACTTAGGGTTTCCGTTGTCTGGGTGATTACCTTTTTGTTTTTTGTCCTATTTAAGACTAAATCTGGGGTATTTTTCTCCTAGCACGAATGGCAATGAGGATGAGATTCAAAATTTCCCAGTGGGACAGCTATTTTCCCAGTGGGACCCTTAGAGTTCAAGGACCAGAACAAGTGCCAGAGAAGGGATTTCTTGTATACCCTTGAGGTAAGTGCTGTTGAATTTGGGCCCTGTATTTCAGTGTGGTTCTCCAAGACCTTTCGTTAAGTCTTTGTGTGTGTGTTTTTTTTCCATCTGAACATTTAGACAAATTTCTATTTGTCCGCCAGAAATTGTTATACCTAGATATAAGTAAGGCTACCTTTGATAATCTCTTAAAGGACCCAGGAAAAATAACAGGCTTGTAAGAAACTAAAAAAATTAGAATATAGACTACAGCTCTTGCAGATGTCTCAAGATTGTGTTGTTTATTTAAAAAAAAAAAAAACTTGTTATTGTGAATGGGTAAATAATCCATTTTACACTTAACAAGTCATATACTTCATTTTATCTCAATTGCAAGCCTCTCAATGTAATATCATCTCCCTGTGTTTCTTGTTTCCATTCTTCCTTCTTTCCTCACTCTTTTGAATTTCATCCTTAGGTAAATGCTGCCCTTTTGATCTCAAATGGTTGACCATTTCTATGTTGTTGTACCTCCTGAGTGTTATGGCCCTCTCTCTATTCCTATTGCATGGCTGAAAATTGAGTGATGGGAGTGAATTCTATTCCAGACTTGAAGGGTGACCAACAACCATAGTCTGTATCATAGGACGGAGAGGGACTACAGTGAGGGGGTCAAGCCTTGCGTTAAGCCTTCCCTATCTCAACTTGTAAGCCTCTTCCCTTTAATAAACCTTTGCTTGTGTGGAAACCCTGCCTCACCTGATATTCTTAATCAGTAGAAGGAAAGATCCATTTCCTAGAGATGCAGTTGGCACTCCCTGTAACAATTATTCTTCAGTGTTGTTCAGTATTCCATTTGGTGTATCTACCAAAGTTTGTTTATCCAGTCCTCTGTTGATGGGCATTTAGGCTGTCTCCATCCTTTTGCTATTGTGAATAGTTCTGCAATGAACATGAGTGTACATATATCTGTTTGTGTCATGGCTCTTATTTCTTAAGGAAATATACCAAGTAAATCCTGAGTCATACTGTACTTCTCTTTCTAACTTTTTGAGATTGCACCATACCATTTTCACAGTGGTTACACCATTTTACAGTCCCACCAGCCATATAGGAGGATCCCAGTCTGTCCACACCCTTGCCAGCATTTTTTTTTTTCTTTCTGTTTTTCCTTTTAATTTTGCTAATAATGCTGGGGTAAGATGATATCTCATTAATGTTTTGCTTTGAAACTCTTTAATGGATCTTGTATCATCTGCATATTGCAGGTTGTTAATGAGTCTTCCTCCAATCCTGATGTCATGTTTTTCTTCATATAACCCAGCTTCTGGATTATTTGCTCAGCATACAGGTTGAATAAGTATGGTGAAAGAATATAACCCTGTCACATCCTTTCTTAATTTTAAACAACCTGCAATATGCAGATGATACAACCTTGCTTGCTGAAACTGAAGAGGATTTAAAATACTTACTGATGAAGATCAAAGAGCACAGCCTTCAGTATGGATTGCATCTCAGGGTAAAGAAAAGAAAAATCCTCACCACTGGACCAATATACAACATTCTTATCAATGGAGAAAAGATTGAAGTTGTCAAGGACTTCATTCTTCTTGGATCAACTATCAACACTCACGGAAGCAGCAGTCAAGAGATCAGACAATGTATTGCATTAGGCAAATCTGATGCACAAGACCTTTTTTTTTTTTTTAATTAACTGTTTTTATTTTGCATTGAGTGAAAGTTTACAGGGCACATCATCAGCTTCACATTCAACCATTCGTATAGCTTGTTTCATTACATCACAAGACCTTTTTAAAGTGGTGAAGAGCAAAGATTTCAGCTTGAGGACTACGTTGCACCTGACCCAAGCCATGGTATTTTCAATAACCTCAAATGTATGCGAAAGCTGGACAGTGAATAAGGAAGACCGTAGAAGAATTGATGCTTTTGAGTTATGGTGTTGGAGGAGAATATTGAAGGTACCATCGGCTGTCAGAAGAACCAACAGATCTATGTTGGAAAAAGTACAGCCAGAGTGCTCCTTGGAGGCCAGGATGGCCAAACTTCGACTCTCATACTTCAGACTTATTGTCAGGAGGGACCAGTCACTGAAGAAGGATGTGATGTTTGGTAAGGTGGAGGGTCAGAGAAAAAGAGTAAGAGCCCCATTGAGATGGATTGGCAAAATGGCAGCATCAATGGGCTCAAGCGTGGCAACAATTGTGATGTTGGCCCAGGACCAGGCAGTGTTTCGTTCTATTGTGCATAGGGTCATTATGAGTTGGTACCAACTTGATGGCACCTAACAACAACAATAGTTCTTGAGGAACCTGTACATAGACCAAAAGGCAATTGTTCAAAAAGAAGAAGGGGACACTGGGAGATTTATAATCAGGAAATGTGTGAACCAGAGTTGCATTCTTTCACTATACTTATTCGATCTATATACTAAGCAAACAATCTGAGACACTGATTATATGAAGAAGAGTCAGGCATCAGGATTGGATAAAGACTCATTAACAACCTTCAATATGCAATTGATACAACCTTGCTTGCTGAAAGTGAAGAGGACTTAAAATAATTCTAATGAAGATCAAAGACCACAGTCTTCAGTACGGGTTGCACTTCAATGTGGAAAAAAAACAAAAATCTTCCCAAATGGACCAATAAATAACATAATAAGTGAAGGAAAGTCTGACGTTGTCAAAGATTTCATTTTGCTTGGATCCACTATCAACACTTATGGAAACAGCAGTCAAGAAATAAAATGACGTATTGTATTAGGCAAATCTGCTGCACAAGACCTCTTTAAAGTGTTCATGTGTGAAGATGTCAGTTTGAGGACTAAGATGTGCCTGACCCAAGCCATGGTATTTTCAATGATCTCATATGCATGTGAAAGTTGAACAGTGAATAAGGAAAACTGTAGAAGAATTGATGCATTTGAGTTATGATGTTGGAGAAGAATATTATAAGTACTGTGGACTGCCAGAAGAATAAATAAATCTGTGTTGGAAAAAGTACAACCAGAATGCTCCTTTGAAACCAGGATGGCCTGAATTCATCTCTAGTACTTCAGATATGTTATCAGGAGGAACCAGTCCCTAGAGAAGGACATCATGCCTGGTAAAGTGGAGGATCAGTAAAAAAGAGGAAGATCCCCAATGAGATGGATTGGCACAAGGTCCGTAGCAATGGGCTCAAGGATATCAACGATTGTGAGGATGACACAGGCAGTGTTTCATTCTTTTGTGCATAGGGTTGCTATGAGTCAGAACCAATTCAATGACACCTAACAATAACAACAACAGCAACAATGGCTAATTTCTTCATATGTTTGTTGGCTGTCTGAGTATCTTCTTTGGTGAAGTGTCTGTTCATGTCTTCTGCTCACATTTTAATTGGATTATTTGTCTCTGCCTGTTGAGATGTTGAAGTGTTTTATAAATTTTAGAGACTAGTCCTTTCATACATCATTTGCCAACCATTTTTTACTAGTCTGTGGGTTCTCTTTTTACTCTTTGCTGTTGTTGTTAAGTGCCATTGTGTCAGTTCCAACCCATAGCGACCCTGTATAGGGTTTCTGAGGAGCAGCTGGTGAACTTGAACCACTGACCTTGTGGGTCAAACTGACTTTGTAGTTCAGCACAATAACTCACAGCGCCGCACCAGAACTCCTTTTACTCATCATCTGTTCACATGTTTTCAGTTATGTTATACAGAATTTATGCCACATATTGTTGTTGTTGTTGTTGTTAAGTGCCATCAAGTCGGTTCCGACCCATAGCAACCCTGTATAGGGTTTCCAAGGAGCAGCTGATGAGCTTGAACTGCCGATCTTGCAGTTCAAATGGCTTTGTAGTCTGGTGCATTAACCCACAGCGTCACACCAGGACTCTATGGCACGTACGTTGTTGTTGCTGTTGTTGTTAGGCACCATCGAGTCAGTACTGACTCATAGCGACCCTATGAACAACAGAACGAAACACTGCCTGGTCCTGGGCCAACCTCACAATTGTTGCCATGCTTGAGCCCATTGATGCTGCCACTTTGCCAATCCATCTCAATGGGGGTCTTACTCTTTTTCTCTGACCCTCCAACCTTACCAAACATGATATCCTTCTTCAGTGACTGGTCCCTCCTGACAATAAATCCAAAGTATGAGAGACAAAGTTTGGCCATCCTGACCTCCAAGGAGCACTCTGGCTGCACTTTTTCTAACACAGATCTATTGGTTCTTTTGGCAGCCCAGGGCACTTTCAATAATCTCCTCCAACACATATGAGGCATGTATGAGGAACCCTAATTTTTCCTTATTTTTTCATTGATGATATTTATAGTTCTAGTTTCTTAATACACATTGAGTTTATTTCTATAAATAGTATGAGATATGGGTCTTCTGTCATTCTTCTGCAAATGGATTTCCAGTTTTGTCAGCACAATTTGTTGAAAAGATTATCTCTTTCTCATTTAATGTGTTTTGGCTCTTTGTCAACATCAACTGAGCATTTGTTGTTATTGTTGTTAGGTGCCATCGAGTCAGTTATGACTCATAACAACACTAGGCACAATAGAATGAAACAGTGCCTGGTCCTGCGCCATCTTCACAATTGTTATGTTCAAGTCTGTTGTTTCTTCCACTATGTCAGTCCATCTTGTTGACCCTCTACTTTTCCAAACATGATGTCCTTCTTCAGGGACTGTTCCCTCCTGATAGTATGTCCAAAGTACAAGAGACAAAGTCTTGCCAATCTTGCTTCTAGGGAGCATTCTGGCCATGCATCTTCCAAGACAGATTTGTTTTTCTTCTGGCAGTTCATGGTATTTTTCATATTCTTCTCCAACACCATCATTCAAAAGCATAGATTCTTCAACAGTCTTCCTTATTCACTATCCAACTGTCAAATGCATATGATGCTATTAAAAATAGCAAGAATTGGGTTAGACACACCTTAGTCCTCAAACTGACATCTTTGCTCTTGAAAACTTTAAAGGGGTATTTTGCAAATTTGCCTAATACAATGTTGTTGTTGTTAGGTGCCATTAAGTCATCTCCAACCCATAATGACACCATGTACAACAGAACAAACTACCACCTGGTCCTGCACTAGTGTCACAATTGCTGTTACACTTGAGCTTACTGTGGTGACCACTGTGCCAATCATCTAGTTGGGGTCTCACTCTTTTTCACTGTCTTTCCACATTATCAAGCATGATATCCTTACTGGTCCCTCCTGATAATACATCCAAAGTATGATTTATGAAGTCTGGTAATCTTGGCTTCTAAGGAGCAGTCTGGTAGCACATGTTTCTTCCAACACAGATTTGTTAGTTCTTCTGGAAGTCCTCGATATCTTTAATATTCTTCTCCAACACCATAACTCAAATGCAACAATTCTTTTAAAATCTTCCTTATGTATTGTCCAACTTTTAAATGCATATGAGGCTATTGAAAATACCATAATTTGGGTCAGGCATACTTTAATCTTCCAACTGACATCTTTGCTCTTGAACAATTTAAAAAGGTCTTGTGCAGCAGATTTGCCTAATGCAATGCATTATTTGATTTCTTGACTGCTGCTTCCATGAGTGTTGATGGTGGATTCAAGCAAAATGAAGTCTTTGACAACTTCCATCTTTTTTCCATTTATATGAATGTTGTTTATTGGTCCAATGGTGAGGCTTTTGTTTTCTTTACATTGAGATGCAACCCATGCTGAAGTCTGTGGTCTTTGATCTTCATCAGAATGTATTTTAAGTCTCTTCACTTTCAGCAAGCAAGGTTGTATCATCTGCATATCACAGGTTGTTAATGATTCTCCCTCTAACCCTGATGCCATGTTTTTCTTTATATAATCCAGTTTCTTGGCTTATTTGTTTAGCATATAGACTGAATAAGTATGGTGAAAGAATGCAGCCCTGGTGCATACCTTTCTAGATTTTAAAACCATGCCTTGTCTACTTGCTCTGTTTGAACAACTTCCTCTTGGTCTATGTATAGGTTCCTCATGAGCACAATTAAGTGTTCAGGAATACTCATTCTCCACAGTGTTGTCCATAGCTTGTCATGATCCATACAGGTGAAATCCTTTGTCTAGTCAACACAGCACAGGTAAACATCTTTCTGATATTCTCTGTTTTCGGCCAAGAGCCATCTGATATCAGCAATTATATCCCTGGTACCATATTCTAATCCACATCCAGCTTGAGCTTCTGGCAGTTCTCTATCAATGTACTGTTGCAGCTATCTTTGAATTATCTTCAGCAAAATTTTGCTTGTTGTGATATTAATGATATTGGCCAACGGTTTTCACATTGTGTTGGGTTACCTCTCTTTTAGAATGGTCATAAATATGAATCTTTTCCAATCAGTAGGCCAGATAGCTGTCTTCCAAATTTCTTGGCATTGATGAGTGAGTGCCTCCAGTGCTGCATCAGTTTGCTGAAAGATTTTAATTTGTATTCCATCAATTCTGGGAGCGTTGTTCTTTTCTAATGCCTTCAGTGCACCTTGGACTTCTTCCTTAAGTATCATTGGTTCTTGATCCTATGGTAGCTCTTGAAATGACTGAACATTGGCCATTTCTTGTTTCTTTCTTTCTTTTTTTTAAGTCTTTATTGCAAATTGATTGAAAGTTTACAGAGCAGATTATCAGTTTTCCATTCAATTAATCATATTTTGTTTCATTGCAATTATTACAATCCCTTCCATGTACCATCAGTCAACATTTACCTCTATTCCCAAGCATTTACCTCTATTCCCTCCTGTCTTTTTAAATTTTTTTTATGTACACATATAAAACAGAAAACACATATTCATTTAAATGTCCAAAGGACACACTTTGCAAGCCAGCCTCCTGTCCACAGGCAGACAGCCTTTCTCAGTCCATGGGCCTAGAGTCAGCTGCTCTATCTCTCTATGCCATCACCTCTGCCACTGTCACTGCTGTCACTGTTTTTTTGGTTAGGATCCCATGCTCCACTCATGTTCTTCCCTCTTGCTGGTCCTAGGGTCCTCATTTCCTAAAATGGAAGATTAACTACTCCTCCCTACTTTTAGTTACACATCTTCTACATTTACAGTTGTAACAATGACAGTTAGTCCTGATAACAGTTGCACACAATTGAATCATAAAATCCTATCCCTATCCTTCCCTCCACCATTTGTCTGTCAGTTTGTCATGCTGTGGTTGCTTGTGAATTTCTGTGATTCTGGAAGGTATGCCACTGGTATTTTAAATACCAGCAGGGTCACCCATGTCACCATTGTGGACAGTTTTCAGATGAGCTTCCAGATGAAGACAAATAGGAAGAAGGAGTGATAAACTGAAAACTTTATGAATAGCAGAGAAACACTGACAGATATAGTGCCGGAAAATGAGCCCCTCAGTTTGGAAGGCACTCAAAAGGCGACTGGGGAAGAACTGCCTCATCAAAGTAGAGTTGACCATGATGACAAGTATGCAGTAAAGCCCGTGGGAATGAAGCCCACAGGACTTTCATTTGCTGATGGGGCACAACTCAAAATGAAGAGAAACAGTTGTAAATATCCATTGAAAATCGGAACATAGAATGTAAAAAGTATGAATCTAGGAAAATTGTAAATTGTCAAAAATGAAATGGAACACATAAACATTGATATCTTAGGCATTAGTGAGCTGAAATGGACTAGTATTGACCATTTTGAATCTGACAACCACATGGTTTTCTACACCGGGAATGACAAATTGAACAGGAATAGTGTTGCAGTCATTGTCAAAAAGAACATATCCAGATCAGTCATGAGGTACAACAATGTCTGTGTGCGCCTACAGAGAAGCCTAGTTAATATCACTATTATTCAAATTTATGCATCAACCACTAAAGCCAGTGAGGGTGAAATAGAAGAATTCTACCAACTTCTTCAATCTGAAATTGATCAAACATGCACTCAAGATGTATTGATCATTACTGGTGATTGGAATGCAAAGGCTGGGAACAAAGAGAAGGGATCAGTAGTTGGAAAATATGACCTTGGTGATAGAAATGTTGCTGGAGATCGCATGATAGAATTCTGCAAAACCAATGATTTGTTCATTTCAAATACCTTCTTTAGACAGCATAAGAGACGATTGATTATACACAGAAACCTCACCAAATGGAATACACAGAAATCAAATTGACTACATATGTGGAAGGGATGGTAGAAAAGCTCCAAATCATCAGCTGAAACAAGGTGGGGGCAGATTGTGGAACAGACCATCAATTGCTCATATGCAAATTCAGACCAAAGTTGAAGAAAATGAAAACAAGTCCACAAGAGCCAAAATATGATCTTGAATTTATCCCACCTGAATTTAGAGATCATCTGAAGAACAGATTTGATACATTAAACACTAAAGATTTAAGACCAGAAGAGTTGTGGGTGACATCAAGAACATCCTACATGAAGAAAGCAAAAAGTCATTAAGAAGACAAAAAAGAAGGAAAAGGTCAAAATGGATGTCAGAAGAGACACTGAAACTTGCTCTCCAGCATAGAGATGCTAAAGCAAATGGAAGAAGTGAGAAGGTACAAGAGCTGAACAGAAAATTTCAAAGGTTAGCTTGAGAGGACAAAGTCAAATATTACAACAATATATGCAAAGAGCTGGAGTCAGAAAACAAAAAGGAAGAACACAATCAAGCCTCGACTTTCGTTATTGAAAGATTCTCTGGGAAAATTATTGAATGATGCAGAAAGCATCAAAAGAAGATGGAAGTGTTCATAGCAGCACTATTTACAATAGGAAAAAGATACAGTCATCCTAAGTACCCATCAACTGAAGAATGGATAAACAAACTATGGGACATACACACACAGGAATATTATACTACCTTGAAGAATAACAAGGAAGCTGCAAGCCATCGCATAACATGGATGAACCTTGAGGATATTATATTGAGTGAAATTAGTCAGTCACAAAAAGAGAAATACTGCATAGGACCACTACTGTAAAAGACTAAGAAAAAGAATCCATACTAAATGGGGGAGGGGGGATTCTTTGCTGGTTGCTGGGATGTGGGGCATGGGGTGAGGGGAGGGAGGGGAAGGTGGAGCACAGGGCAGGGAATAGACACAGGATAGTTTGGGTGCTTGGGAGGGGGCAATATACAAGAAGGGGGAGGGGAATGGAAGAACAAAGCGGATGGGAGAACAACTAGGCAGGTTTGCATGGGCTAAGTGGGACAGAGGTAAAGAATGATGTATGCACCACCTTGGAACAATAGGGCTCTGGGATACAGGGATTGAGACATAGTTGGAAGGGGGGAAAGGGGGGAAATAATGTTAAGATGCTTGGCTGTCTTTTGAATCTTGATTTCCTTGCATACCATTATAAAATAGACACTGGAGGGGGAGAGCAAGGAATAGGCAGAAATATCATCATAGAAAGCTTGTAAGTCCATCTTCTGCCTATAACTGATTGGAATACCTAAAATGGGGCTACAACATGCCCAGTGAAGGAGGCTTCCTGCGGAGCTTCTGCATTACATAACACTATAGGTGGAATCCTGAACAGCATCCAGAATCTTCTGAGGTTGGAAATTTCCTCTTGAAAGGACGAGCAGCCTGGAGCAACTAGAAGAACAGAAGATACTTCTTGAAAGAAAGACTGACAGAAAAATACAAAACAATATAGGCAGACCAACTGATTACTACAAGAACAAGCAAGTTGCTTGACCAGGAGACATCAAGGCAAGTCATTGGGTCCTCTCAGAGCAAACCCCCTCCCAAGACTAAGACTCAGTGGGAATACACGCTCTGATTGGTGACCACATTTGTCACTAATAAGGGGAAAACAGCAATGAAGTTGCAAGCTAAGCCCCACAACATTCAATAGACTCCTGTGAACCCGGGTGGAGACCTGGTTGGCCAGCAGTATGGCAAAACCTGGGGACACTTGGGCCTGGAGTCAGTGACATAGCCACAGAGAACTAGAGTGGAGAGTGAAGCATCTAGCTGATAAGAAGAGAGGGCATATGCACAAGAACACCCACACTTGCAGGTAATACCCACTTGACCTGGCTTCAATGACTGGATGATCAGAGCTCAAATAGAAGAAGAAAGAAGAGGAAAAAAAGAGTAATCTGATACAATTTTATGAACTTAACCTATACCTATGGATGCAATAGCTCAAAAGAGGGAACAAATCTTTACAGCAAGGATCATTCCTACCCCCTCCATACACAGAAAGGACAAGGATGGGTAATTTGGACATTGGCTACCCAAAGGGGGGGGGGCGCTACAAAGGCAAGAAGTGACTGGCTTACAAGCTTTCAAGAGGGAATCTAGATCCAGAGGCTATGGAAGAAGGTAGAATCTCCACAAGTACTATCCAATTTGACTAGGCTGAGCTGATGAAAGGAAACGCAGATAGGTCTCTTGTGATACAATAGTGAATACTAGTTATCAGGACTGATTGTGAGGGTTGGAAATGTAAA